>NW_011495029.1:3630197-3643147 GCF_000754665.1 Bison bison bison
AACCAGCCTTGTCCATGTCCAGTTCTAACTGTTGCTTCCTGACCTGCATACAGATTTCTCAAGAGGCAAGTCAGGTGGTCTGGTATTCCCATCTCTTGAAGAATTTCCCACAGTTTATTGTGATCCACACAGTCAAAGGCTTTGGCATAGTCAATAAAGCAGAAATAGGTGTTTTTCTGGAACTCTCTTGCTTTTTCCATGATCCAATGGATTTTGGCAATTTGATCTCTGGTTCCTCTGCCTTTTCTAAAACCAGCTTAAACATCTGGAAGTTCACGGTTCATGTATTGCTGAAGCCTGGCTTGGAGAATTTTGAGCATTACTTTACTAGCATGTGAGATGAGTGCAATTGTGCAGTAGTTTGAGCATTCTTTGGCATTGCCTTTCTTTGGGATTGGAATGAAAACTGAGCTTTTCCAGTCCTGTGGCCACTGCCGAGTTTTCCATATGTGCTGGCATATTGAGTGCAGCACTTTCACAGCATCATCTTTCAGGATTTGAAATAGCTCAACTGGAATTCCATCACTTCCACTAGCTTTGTTCATAGTGATGCTTTCTAAGGCCCACTTGACTTCACATTCCAGGATGTCTGGCTCTAGGTGAGTGATCACACGATTGTGATTATCTGGTTCTTGAAGATCTTTTTTGTATAGTTCTTCTGTGTATTCTTGCCACCTCTTCTTAATATCTTCAGCTTCTGTTAGGTCCATACCATTTCTGTCCTTTATCGAGCCCATTGATAAAGGGAACATTTGCATGGAATGTTCCCTTGGTGTTTCTAATTTTTGAAGAGATCTCTAGTCTTTCCCATTCTGTTGTTTTCCTCTATTTCTTTGCATTGATTGCTGAGGAAGGCTTTCTTATCTCTCCTTTCTATTCTTTGGAACTCTGCATTCAGAAGCTTCTATCTTTCCTTTTCTCCTTTGCTGTTCACTTATCTTCTTTTCACAGCTATTTGTAAGGCCTCCCTAGGCAGCCATTTTGCTTTTCTGCATTTCTTTTCTGTGGGGATGGTTGTGATCCCTGTCTCCTGTACAATGTCACGAACCTCCATCCATAGTGCATCAGGCATTCTGTCTATTAGATCTAGTCCCTTAAATCTATTTCTCACTTCCACTGTATAATCATAAGGGATTTGATTGAGGTCATACCTGAATGGTCTAGTGGTTTTCCCTACTTTCTTCAATTTAAGTCTGAATTTGGCAATAAGGAGTTCATGGTCTGAGCCACAGTCAGCTCCCGGTCTTGTTTTTGCTGACTGTATAGAGCGTCTTCATCTAGGATCTATCATTTTGTGGTCAGCAGTTTTCATCGGAAAGGGATCTGCTTCCTGTAGAAGCAATTTAAGAATGTGTGTCAGGGCTTTATCTATATCTTTCAGGAAACTGGAAGTTCAGTGATTCTGCTATGTGGCAGAATTGTGGTCTAAATTGTTACCAGTTCCCTAGCCCAACAGCTATTCTTTGTTTCTACATCTTTCATACTTCCCAATCATTTACTCAAGTCAGCATTTTACTTGAAAAGACAAGGACACAGGAGCTTATACACAATTTTACAACTTTTTGGTAAAAGAATGTTGCCCATGGCCTGAAATATACAATATACCCTATCTCAAGGCTCTGACTTTTAAGAATTGGTTCATGTAGAGATAAAAAGTTGCAGAACAGAGAATAATGTTTATCCCATTGGAGGTTTACAGGAACATCGTGACCTGCCCTACTGGACAACTGCCATAACAAAGGCTCCAACAACAAGAAGTCTGCAAAATTAACCATGCGCCTGTCTCACCTGGCCTTTAAAAAGGCTTTGCTGAAAGCCTTTGGGGAGTTCAGGCTTTCTCTGATGCATGAGCCATCTTTCTCTTTGCATGGCCCTGCAAAAAACCTTTCTCTGCACCAAACTTTGACATTTCAGTGTTATTTGGCCTGCGTCAGGCACAAAACTTGTGCTTGGTAACACCACCACCACCACCATCTCTAGCAGCACTATTGCCACCAGAAGCACCACTCTTCTTTCTCCCTGGAGGGCACCTTCCACTTGGTTGCAAGGGAGCTGAGAGTGCTAGGTGGGGGCTCTGGAGAGGTATAACCTTTGGGGAAACCACCACCAGACTCAGCTCTGTTCAAGACATGCTGTGATTCATTCCCCATAGCTTCCTCTGTTCTTCACACTGCAGCCCAAGTGATACCAATTCCCTTCTTTAAACCTTTAGTGGTTTCCATTTCTTTTGTGTGTGTGTGTGTGTGTGTGTGTGTGAAGGGAGGAAAGTTGTTAGTTCTGCCTTTATTCACCCTAGTTCATTGAAAATGTACTTTAAAAAGTATTTTAATTTATTTATTTGGTTGCTCCGGGTCTTAGTTGTGGCATGTGGGCTTTTTGATTTTTGTTGTGGCATGCAGGATGTTTAGTTGCGGCTTTTGAACTCTCAGTTGCAGCATGTGGGATCTAGTTCCTTAATGAGGGATCAAACCTAGGCCCTCTGCATTGGGAGCTCAGAGTCTTAGCCACCAGACCACTAGGGAAGTCCAAAAAATGTATTTGTTTTAAAGGTCCTGTAATTAGAGTGAGTACCCACTAATGTGCTTCCCAGGTGACTCAGTGGTAAAGAATCTGTCTGCTAATGCAAGAGACACAGATTTGATCCCTGGGTTGGGAAGATCCTCTGGAGTAGGAAATGGCAACCTACTCCATTATTTTTGCCTGGAAAATTTCATGGGCAGAGGAGACTGGCAGGCTACAGTCCATGGGATCACAAAAGAGTCAGACACAACTGTGTGACTGAGCACACATGTGCACTTCCACTAATGTGGGATATAAGTCACCCCTCTTAGCTTTGTATTTTTGTCTTTAAAAAGCAGAATTTGTATAGGATTCTGCTTGTATACCTTTGGTCACATGGTAGTTGCAAGAATGTCAGATATAATGATGTATACAATCTAAACAAGATAGACCAATTAAAAAGTTATATAATGTAAAAGTATATTTGTTAAAAGTTAGCCATGAGGACAGATGCATGCACTGGGAAGAGTAGTTGATTGAGACTGAGAGCCCGTATGCAGTAATATTGCTTTTTCTTCCTCCAGTACAGTCAGTGCTAGTAATAGGTAGAGGTATTCCACAGACATCTAGCTCCACAAGGGTAAATGGCAACCTGCTATATATATGATCTAAAGTGTGTCTGTGAATCTTCTGTGGTAACTCTCACAAAAATAGCACATAATGCAGGTAGTAGGAAGCACTGGTTATTCTAGTTGGGCTTTGAAAATGTTTAAATTTTGACTTTAATAACTGAAGAGTATCTTTCCTCCTGCATTTTCAAAACTGACATGCATATAGAGTGAAGGAATTTTGATGTTTGTTTGGCCACAGTGATAACTGAAATACCCTTTAAAAATACTTTTTAATAATATGTTTTAGTCACACACAACATAAAACATGGATCGTCTATAGCTTTAAGCTGAAAAGTAGAAGTGCATCTGAATTTTAATGCTTTTGGTTTCAGTAGTCTGTAGTTTTCTACCTTTCTCCTAAAAAGTGAAACTGATGTAACTACTTGTTTAGTTTCCATTTCCTTTTGAATAATATTCAGATTCAGTTCTTTGGTCATGAAGATTTTGCCTCACCTGGCTTCTGGCTTTTCCAATCTTATCTCCTATTATTCCCTCCTCCATACTGACCTCCTTTGGTCCTTCAAACTTTACTAAGCACATTTTTTTGCTTCAGAATGTCAACCGAAAAAATAATACAGGGGGCTGCAAATAAGAAAAGAATTTATTTGGAGTCTTAAGAATTGCAATTCATGAGACACAGATTTAGGTAAACCCAAAGGAGAGTTCTAAGGAAGAGAGTCAGAATCTTATAAAGACAAAACTCCAGGCTGTTAAAAGTTGCCTAACAAAAATTGTGATTGACTTGGATGTGAGTCAGAAAATATTTGTCCTTAGGAATCACAAGTTGTTTTAAAGTAGTGGTCTAATCAGTAAATAGACTGTCATGAATTGTTTTAGAGTAAGAATCCAACAAACATCTCCAGTTTCTGGCAGGTGTTCTGGATTACTTCATCAGGTCAAAAGGTCAGATTTCATCCAGGCTGAAATGTGCAAAAGCCATACTTTCTTAATGATTTCTTGGTTCCATTTTAGAGAGCTCTCTTAGCCATACTGACTCTATTTTTATTTTCCTTTCAGAAGAGTCTCCTCCCTCAGTCCCCAGATCTCTGCATTGTTAGCTCCTTTTTATAGCTCAAGTATGAAGTGTAAAACAAATAAATAGGGAAACAATTAGATTGTGATTGACTCTAATGCCATGGGGCTTCCCAAGTGGCTCAGTGGTATGGAATCTGCCTGCCAGTGCAGGAGACACAAAAGACACAAGTTTGATCCCTGGGTCAGGAAGATCCCTTGGAGTAAGAAATGGGAACCCACTCCAATATTTTTGCATGGAAAATTCCATGGACAAAGGAGCCTGGTGGGTTACAGTTCATAGGATCACAAAAAGTCAGACATAACTTAGTAACTGAGCACCCACACATGTTAATGCCATGGCAGCCTATTTAAGCAAACCAAAATCTAAGCATGTAAATGTTAAGATTATATCAAAATGCTGAAGACAGCCAATCACAAATAGCCAACTAGGCTTTTAGCTATAGCCAATCAAATAATTTCTTTCTTTGGTTCTGCTCTTTCTCTATGTAAGTCTCTCCTCCCAAATCCCATCAGCAGAACACTCCTAACCACTTCTGGTTTAGCACTGCCTAATTCTAATCAAATTTTTTTCAAATAAACTCTCAAGATTTTTAATATGCTTCATTTTATCTTTTAATAGGTTTTCGCAAAAATATCACAGTCTCAGAGATGCCTCCCATGACTACCCACAGCAAAAGTAATTCCTCTATCATCTCTCCCCTTCCCCCAACACCCTCTCTCTCCTTGATCCTACCCTGTTCTTCATCGTCCTCATCTCCACACCTTGTTTGTGTGCTTGTTTTCTATCTCCCACACTAAAATATAAACTCCAAGAGGATATGTTTGCTTACTACTATATGCTACCTGGCACCTAGAAAGCATTAAATATTTGTTTGAATGAATGTAATGGATGGATTTTAAAAAGTCTGACTGTATGACAGAAATATCAAGCATTTGCTTCCATTGTAAGTGACTGATAAATATGAGTTAGGAGTCATGTAATACTGTAAAAATAAAAATAACAGACGAAGCTAACGAGAAAAAGACAAGGTTGTCTTCGCAATGGCTCTCAGCATACTGATGAAGGAAACCAGTTGCCATCTTCTCACTGTTGCAAAACTGATCATTGTCATTTTGGCTTTATTTAACTATTATTCTTATTAGTGTTCAAAATGTTAGTAATATTTAATTACTTTATCTAAAAATCAGTGGTTTATTTATGAATTGGATATTTTCCACTCTGTCCTGTGGGAACTTCCTTGGTGGTTTAGTGAGGTGATAATCAAAACCATCCTCAAGAAAAAGAAATGCAAAAAGCAAAATGGTTGTCTGAGGAGGTCTTACAAATAGCTGAGAAAAGAAGAGAAGCTAAAGGCAAAGGAGGAAAGGAAAGATATACCCATCTGAATGCGGAGTCCCAAAGAATATCAAGGAGAGATGAGAAAGCCTTCCTAAGTTATCAATGCAAAGAAATAGAGGAAAACAATAGAATGGGAAGAACTAGAGATCTCTTCAAGAAAATTAGAGATACCAAGGGAAAATTTCAAGCAAAGATGAGCACAATAAAGGACAGAAACAGTATGGACCTAACAGAAAAAGAAGATATTAAGAAGAGGTGGCAAGAATACACAGAACTATACAAAAAAAGATCTTCTAACTCAGAAAACCATGATGGTATGATCACTCACCTAAGAGCCAGACATTCTGGAGTGTGAAGTCAAATGGGCCTTAGGAAGCACCACTACAAACAAAGTTAGAGGGGGTGATAGAATTCCAGCTGAGCTATTTCAAATCCTAAAAGATGATGCTGTGAACGTCCTGTACTCAATATGCCAGCAAATTTGGAAAACTCAGCAGTGTCCACAAGACTGGAAAAAGTCAGTTTTCATTCTAATCCTAAAAAGGGCAATAATCAAAGAATGTTCAAACTACCACAGATTGCACTCATTTCACATGCAAGCAAAATAATGCCCAAAATTCTCCAAGCTAGGCTTCAACAGTATGTGAACTGAGAATTTCCAGATGTTCAAGCTGGATTTAGAAAAGGCTTTTCAGCAGAGATCAAATTGCCAGCATCTGTTGGATCATAGGAAAAGCAAGAGAATTGTAGAACATATACTTCTATTTCATTGACTACACTAAAGCCTTTGACTGTGGATCACAACAAACTGTGGAAAATTCTTTAAGAGATGGGAATACCAGACCACCTTTCTTGCCTCCTGAGAAATGGGAATACCAGACCATATTACCTACCTCCTAAGAAACATGTATGCAGGTCAAGAAGCAACAGGTAGAACCAAAGGTAGAGAAATGACTGGATCAAAACTGGGAAAGAAGTACATCAAGGCTGTACATTGTCGCCCTGCTTATTTAACTTATATGCAGAGTACATCATGCAAAATGCTGGCCTGGATGGAGCACAAGGTGGAATCAAGATTGCTGGGAGAAATATCAATAACCTCACATATGCAGATGATTTCACCCTAATGGCAGAAAGCAAAGAGGAACTAAAGAGCCTCTTGATGAAAGTGAAAGAGGAGAGTGAAAAAGCTGGCTTAGAACTCAACTTTCAAAACACTAAGATCATAGCATCTGGTCTCATCACTTCATGGCAAATAGATGGGGAAACAATGGAAACAGTAACAGACTTTATTTTCTTGGACTCCAAAATCACTGAAGATGGTGAGTGCAGCTGTGAAATTAAAAGATGCTTACTTCTTGGAAGAAAAGCTATGAGAAACCTAGATGCCTTATTATAAAGCAGAGACATTATTTTGTCAACAAATGTTCATATAATCAAAGCTATGGTTTTTCCAGTAGTCAAGTATGGATGTGAGCGTTGAACCATAAAGAAAGCTGAGCACTGAAGAATTGATGCTTTTGAACTGTGGTGTTAGAGAAGACTCTTGAGAATCCCTTGGACTTCAAGGAGATCAAACCAATCAATTCTAAAGGAAATCAGTCCTGAATATTCATTGGAAGGACTGATGCTGAAGCTCCAATATTTGGCCACCTGATTCAAAGAGCCAACTCGTTGGAAAAGACCCTGACTGGGAAAGATTGAAGACAGAAGGAGAAGGGGATGGCAGAGGATGAGATGCTTGGATGGTATCACCGACTCAATGGACATGAGTTTGAGCAAGCTCAATTCAGTTCAGTTCAGTCACTCAGTTGTGTCCGACTCTTTTCAACCCCATGGACTGCAGCACACCAGGCCTCCCTGTCCATCATCAACTCCAGGAGTCCACCCAAACCCACGTTTGCTCAGGAGATGGTGAAAGACAGGGAAGCCTGGCGTGCTGCAGTCCATGGGGTTGCAGAGTTGGACATGACTGAGTGACTGACAACAACAATCCTTCTGTACTCTGGGCTCTAATAAGCTGACCTTTATAGATTGTGTAAACTGGGATCCCTTGACCTTTAACCTCTGGTTGGGTTGAAGGCATGATGGCACCAGCAGATCAAAAGAGAAGATAGAGAATGAGTTAGACTGTTTATTCTTCCAGTTCTCTCCTGTCTGGGTTGCACTTGCTGACTGTGTTCCCTTACTGACCCAGAGGCCATACCTCCTTTTTGGTGGCCTCACCTATGTGAGGTGGCTTCTCTGGTAGCTCAGACGGTAAAGAATCTGCCTACAATGCAGAAGACACGGGTTCCATCCCTGGTTTGGGAAGATCCTCTGGAAAAGGAAATGGCACCCCACTCCAGTATTCTTGCCTGGAAAATCCCATGGACGGAGGAGTGTGGTAGGCTACCGTCCATGGGGTGGCAAAGAGTCGGACATAACTGAGTGACATCACTCACACCTATGTTAATTCTCTCCAGATTTTGGTAATTGCTCCCTCCCTATCCCTTCAGGGCTAGGAGAGGTAAGGGCTTTCTGCTATTGCTAGTCCTAAGGTATTGAAACATTATTATTCCTGTACCCAAACCTTTGTAAACAGCCTCTTTATGAAGGTTTTGCTTTTCGTGTTTGAGTTTGCCCAGCTGTTTCCTGACTTAGATCCAGAATCATACACTATATGCCTCAAATCCATGAGAATTACAAATTCATGGATCTATAGTCTAGAAACAAATTAAATCAAGGATCAAGCTAATGAAAATTTTAACAATGCAGAACTTATGATCATGAGCACTATTGTTTCCAACTTGAAGTAAGACACGAATGAAGTGAAGTGAAAGTCACTCAGTTGTGTCTGACTCTTTGGGACCCCATGGACTATACATTCCATGGAATTCTCCAGGCCAGAATACTGGAGTGGGTAGACTTTCCCTTCTCCAGGGGATCTTCCCAACCCAAGGATTGAATCCAGGTCTCCCACATTGAAGGCAGATTCCTTACTAGCTGAGCCACCAGGGAAGCCCTCTTTCCCAGAAATCCCCAGAAAAATTTTCCTGCTTCTTATTGGCAATGAATGAATCTTATGCCCATGTGACCATTCTTGAATCCATTTGAATGGCTAAGGGAATATTGTAATTTCTTGATTAGTCTAAGCCTGTTAACCCTTGAATCAATAATTACAATAATCACTGATTAGCCTTAATCTAGACCCATCTCTGAATATGGGGTCAGTCCCCAAACCACATTGCTGATATAAAATAAGGAAGGAATGAGATGAGTATGTTAAGGCAATTATAATAGACATCAGACCTATCTTATCCAGGAGCAAGAGATTCATATTCTTGGTACAGATGTGGTAAGTATCTGAGAGGCTAGTTTGTAAATTGTAGGCCCTAAAATCTGTAGGAAATCTTTGTAAAATATGTTCTAGTTCTAAGAATTGTGATATCATGAGGATTTGTACATCTTTGACATTTAAAATAATTGGCGAGAAATAACTAGAACTTTGTTATCCCACCTTTTTATATAATTGACATTTCCTTAAAAAACAAAAAAGTTGTGACATCTTCTTTGACTATTTAGAAGAATATAGTTAATCTTGAAGAATGCAGGCACCCAAAGTTGAATACCTCATAAGACTGGAGCAGTGACCTGCATTTTTCTGGTATTGAAGAATGAAGTAATCAACGGGAAGACCTAGAAGGACAGCTGTGTAGCACTCAAACTGGGGATCCCTCAACAAACAGACAGGAAGGACCATGAAGTCTGCTCTTATCTGATCTGTCAAGGTCTTCTAAGGTCTAAACGATCAGAGCAACAGAGGATTCTTCCCCCAGATTACTGAATTCATAAGTAAATACATGTACTATTGCTAGTATTCAATATTTCTGCTAAAAGCAAACCAGCATAACTTCCCAGATCTATAGCTGCAAGCCTATATTTTCCATAGCCCTACAAAATTCAGAAATGGAATGGACCTAACAGAAGCAGACCATATTAAGAGGAGATGGCAAGAATAAAGAGAACTGTACAAAAAAGATCTTAATGACCCAGACAACCATGATAGTGTGATCACTCACCCTGAGTCAGACACCATGGATTGCAAAGTCAAGTGGGCCTTAGGAAGCATGACTACAAACAAAGCTAGAGGAAGTGATGGAATTCCAGCTGAGGTATTTCAAATCCTAAAAGATGATGTTGTGAAAGTGCTACACTCAATATGCCAACAAATTTGGAAAACTCAGCAGTGGCCATGAGGCTGGAAAAGGTCAGTTTTCATTCCAGTCCCAAAGAAAGAATGTCCATACTACTGCACCATTGCACTCATTTCATGTGCTAGCAAGGTCATGCTCAAAATCCTTCAATAGACAACTTCCAGATGTACAAGCTGGATTTAGAAAAGGCAGAGGAACCAGAGATCAAACTGCCAACATGCACTAGATCATAGAAAAAGCAAGAGAATTTAAGAAAAACATCTACATCTTCATTGACTACACCAAAGTCTTTGTGTGGATCATAACAAACCGTGGAAAATTCTTAAAGAGTTGGGAATACCAGACCACTTTAGCTGTCTCCTGAGAAACCTGTATGTGGTCAAGAAGCAACAGTTAAAACCAGATATGGAACAACAGACTGGTTCCAAATTGGGAAAGGAGTACATCAAGGCTGTATATTGTCACCCTGCTTATTTAACTTCTATGCAGAGTGAAGCACAAGCTGGAATCAAGATTGCCAGGAGAAATATCAAAACCTCACATATGCAGATTACACCACCCTTATGGCAGAAAGTGAAGAGGAACTAAAGAGTCTCTTGATGAATGTGAAAGTGAAGAGTGAAAAAGCTGGCTTAAAACTCGACGCTCAAAAAATAAGGATCATGGCTCTGGTCCCATCACTTCATGGCATATAGATAGGGAAACAATAGAAACAGTGACAGACTATTTTCTTGGGCTCCAAAATCACTGTGGATGGTGACTGCAGCCATGAAAGTAAAAGATGCTCGCTCCTTGGAAGAAAAGCTATGACCAACCTAGACAGCATATTAAAAAGCAGAGACATTACTTTTCTGACAAAGGTCCATCTCTTGTCAAAGCCATGGTTTTTCCAGCACTCATGTACAGATGTGAGATTTGGACCATAAAGAAAGCTGAGTGCCAAAGAATTGATGCTTTCAAACTGTGGTGTTCAAGAAGACTCTTTAGAGTCCATTGGCCTGCATGGAGATCAAACCAGTCCATCTTAAAGGAAATCAACCCTGAAGATTTATTGGAAGGACTAATGCTGAAACTGAAGCTCCAATACTTTGGCCACCAGATGGAAAGAGCTGACTCACTAGGAAAAACTCTGAGCTGGGAAAGATTGAAGACAGGAAGAGAAGGGGACAGCAGAGGATGAGATGTTTGGATGGCATCACCAACTCGATGGACATAAGTTTGAGCCAACTCCAAAAGATGGCAAAGCACATGGAAACCTGGCGTGCTGCAGTCCATGGGGTTGCAAAGAGTTGGACATGACCGAGCGACTGAACAACAACAAAATTCACATGTCCAAAATTTAACATCACTGTCTTTTCAAAAAACCTCTCTAATCCTCTCAGCTCATTAAATGCACCACCATATGTCACTCAATTCTCCAAACCTAAATTCTAGAAATTAGCCTTGACTCAAATCTTTCCCCTACACTCCAACCAATTGCTAGTGAAATTCAAAAAGAAGTATTGTTCAGCTTTCAGAAGCAGAAGAGCAGCCCTCTGACCTGTCTGAACACTGCCCACATTCTATGCCTGTTTACAATTGCAGCAAGTCAGGCAGTTCTTTAGATAAAAAAGGGAACGTGTCTTGGAATTCTTCATACTCTGGAGGCCTAGCCAACCTCCTGGGATCTAAGAAGTCTTATGACTCACAAGTATAACAAACAGCATTGTAAAAGTTTGAGTAAAACCATAGCTGCATTTTTTAATGTAAACTGATGATAACATCAGTTTGTAGTCTGGGATTATAAATGGGAGCCCCCAAACTGCAATTTGACATCTCACCCATGGAGTAGATACACTACTTTGGACCCTTTCTCAATTAAGACTCCAGATTTCTCTTAATGTGGAACTTCCCAGTGCTGTTCAAGTCTGGATATAGGTGTTGACTCAATTTGGTGATGAATATGCTGTTCAGTTCAGTTCAGTTCAGTCGCTCAGTCATGTCTGACTCTTTGTGACCCCATGAACCGCAGCACACCAGGCCTCCCTGTCTATCACCAGTTCCCAGAGTTTACCTAAACTCATATCCATTGAGTCGGTGATGCCTTATAACCATCTCATCCTCTGTTGTCCCCTTCTCCTGCCCTCAATCTTTCCCAGCATCAGAGTCTTTTCAAATGAGTCAGCTCTTGACATCAGGTGGCCAAAGTATTAGGGTTTCAGCTTCAACATCAGTCCTTTCAATGAACATCCAGACTGATCTCTGTTAGGATGGATTGGTTGGATCTCCTTGCAGTCCAAGGGACTCTCAAGAGTCTTCTTCAACACCACCAGTTCAAAAGTATCAATTCTTTGGCGCTCAGCTTTCTTTATAGTCCAACTCTCACATCTATACATGACTACTGGAAAAACCATAGCCTTGACTAGATGGACCTTTGTTGACAAAGTAATGTCTCTTCTTTTTAATATGCTGTCTAGGTTGGCCATAACTTTCCTTCCAAGGAGTAAACGTCTTTTAATTTCATGGCAGCAGTCACAATCTGAAGTGATTTTGGAGCCCCCAAAAATAAAGCCAGCCACTGTTGCCACTGTTTCCCCATCTATTTCCCATGAAGTGATAGGACCAATGCCATGATCTTAGTTTTCTGAATGTTGAGCTTTAAGCCAACTTTTTCACTCTCCTCTTTCACTTTCATCAAGAGGCTCTTTAGTTCTTCTTCACTTTCTTCCATAAAGGTGATATCATCTGCATATCTGAGGTTATTGATATTTCTCCCGGCAAATTGATTCCAGCTTGTGCTTCTTCTAACCCAGTATTTCTCATGATATACTATACATAAAAGTTAAATAAGCAGGGTGACAATATACAGTTTTGCTGCTGCTGCTGCTGCTAAGTCACTTCAGTCATGTCTGACTCTGTGTGACCCCATAGAAAGCAGCCCACCAGGCTCCTCTGTCCCTGGGATTCTCCAGGCAAGAACGCTGGAGTGGGTTGCCATTTTCTTCTCCAATGCAAGAAAGTGAAAAGTGAAAGTGAAGTTGCTCAGTCATATCTGACTCTTATCGACCCCATGGACCACAGCCTACTAAGCTTCTCCTTCCATGGGATTTTCCAGGCAAGAGTACTGGAGTCGGGTGCGATTGCCTTCTCCGAATATACAGCCTTAACGTACTCCTTTTCCTATTTGGAACCAGTCTGTTTTTCCATGTCCAGTTCTAACTGTTGCTTCCT
>NW_011495029.1:3643247-3649043 GCF_000754665.1 Bison bison bison
TGTTGCTTCCTGACCTGCATATAGGTTTCTCAAGAGGCAGGTCAGGTGGTCTGCTATTCCCATCTCTTTCAGAATTTCCCACAGTTTATTGTGATCCACACAGTCAAAGGCTTTGGCATAGTCAATAAAGCAGAAATAGATGTTTTTCTAGAATTCTCTTGCTTTTTCCATGATCCAGTGGATTTTGGCAATTTGATCTCTGGTTCCTCTGCCTTTTCCAAAAAGAACTTGAACATCTGGAAGTTCATGGTTCATGTATTGCTGAATCCTGGCTTGGAGAATTTTGAGCATTACTTTACTAGCATGTGAGATGAGTGCAATTGTGCGGTAGTTTGAGCATTCTTTGGCATTGCCTTTCTTTGGGATTGGAATGAAAACTGACCTTTTCCAGTCCTGTGGCCACTGCTGAGTTTTCCAAATGTGCTGGCATATTGAGTGCAGCACGTTCACAGCATCATCTTTTAGGATTTGGAATAGCTCAACTGGAATTCCATCACCTCCATTAGCTTTGTGCATAGTGATTTTTCCTAAGGCCCACTTGACTTCACATTCCAGGATGCCTGGTTCTAGGTGAGTGATGACACCATCATGATTATCTGGGTCGTGAAGATCTTTTTTGTACAGTTCTTCTGTGTATTCTTGCCACCTCTTCCTAATATCTTCTGCTTCTCTTAGGTCCATACCATTTCTGTCCTTCATCAAGACCATCTTTGCATGAAATGTTCCCTTGGTATCTCTAATTTTCTTGAAGAGCTCTCTAGTCTTTCCCATTCTGTTGTTTTCGTCTATTTCTTTGCATTGATCACTGAGGAAGGCTTTCTTATCTCTCCTTACTATTCTTTGGAACTCTGCATTCAAATGGGTATATCTTTCCTTTTCTCCTTTGCTTTTCACTTCTCTTCTTTTCACAGCTATTTGTAATGCCTACTCAGACAGCTACTTTGCCTTTCTGCATTTCTTTTTCTTGGGGAATGTCTTGCTCCCTGTCTCTTGTACAATGTCATGAACCTCTGTCCATAGTTCATCAGGCACTCTATCAGATCTAGTCCCTTAAATCTATTTCTCACTTCCACTGTATAATCATAAGGGGTTTGATCCAGGTCATACCTGAATGGTCTAGTGGTTTTCCCCATTTTCTTCAATAAGTGTGAATTTGGCAATAAGGAGTTCATGATCTGAGCCAGTCAGCTCCTGGTCTTGTTTTTGCTGACTGTATAGAGCTTCTCCATCTTTGGCTGCAAAGAATATAATCAATCTGATTTCAGTGTCAACCATCTGGTGATGTCCATGTGTAGAGTCTTCTCTTGTGTTGTTGGAAGAGGGTGTTTGCTATGACCAGTGTGTTCTCTTGGCAAAACTCTATTAGCCTTTGCCCTGCTTCATCCTGTATTCCAAGGCCAAATTTGCCTGTTACTCCAGGTGTTTCTTGACTTCCTACTTATGCATTCCAGTCCCCTATAATGAAAAGGACATCTTTTGGGGGTGTTAGTTCTAAAAGGTCTTGTAGGTCTTCATAGAACCGTTCAACTTCAGCTTCTTCAGCATTACTGGCCAGAGCATAGACTTGCATTACCATGATATTGAATGGTTTGCCTTGGAAACGAACAGAGATCATTCTGTCATTTTTGAGATTGCGGCCAAGAGAAGTTACCCCACGTCCGAGGTCAGGGGCAGCGGCTGAGTGCCAGGCTGCGACGGCGCAGGAACGGCCGAGAGGAGATACTCCGAGTCCAAGGTCAGCGGTGGCGGCGGAGAGGAGCTACCCTGCATCCGAGGTCAGGGGTGACGACGAGAGGAGTTACCCCGTGACCGAGGCCAGGGGCGGTGGCCGGGAGGACCAACCCCACATCCAAAGAGCCCTGGCTGCACAGGCGCAGGAGGGCCTAGAGGAGCTATCCCACGTTGAAGGTCATTACTTTGCCAACAAAGGTCCGTCTAATCAAGGCTATGGTTTTTCCAGTGGTCATGTATGGATGTGAGTTGGACTGTGAAGAAAGCTGAGCGCTGAAGAATTGATGCTTTTGAACTGTGGTGTTGGAGAAGACTCTTGCGATTTTACAATGCAGATTTAAATGTCCAATTGTCCGATTTAAAATGTCCAATTTGTCAATGTATTATTCATAGAAGCTTGCACACCTAGTCAAAGGACAATTGGCATGTGGGCAAATATGGCAAATTGATTATATTGGATCCATTAATTTGAGATAAAGGATGTCAACACATGTGTACTGCTGTGGACACCTATTCTGGATATTTAGTGGTCATTCTCTTCAGGAAAGCCAATTAGGCTAAAACTATTAAAACATTGGAGATAATTTATATTATGGTGTTCCATTTCAAACTGAGAGTGACAATGGGTTACATTTTAAAGGTAAGTTAATACAAGAGTTTGCCCAGGAACATAACATACAACGGATTTTTCATATTCCTTACTATCTCCAAGCTGCCGGTTTGATTTAAAGAAGGAATGGTCTGCTTAAACAGCGATTAATTAAACTTGGAGAGGGCTTTTATAAAAACTGGAGGACAGGTGGCTCATTGGTAAAGAACCTGCCTACTAATGCAGAAGACATGAGTTCAGTCCCTGGGTCGGGAAGATTCCCTGGAGAAGGAAATGGCAACCCAATCCAGTATTCTTATCCACTCCAGAAATTCCATGGACAGGAGGAGCCTGGAAGGCTATAGTCCATGAGGTTGCAAAAGAGTCAGACATGACTTAGCATTTTGAGAATGAGCATGAGGAGAATCAGAAATTCCTTTGATGAGGATGATTATTCCAAATTTACAAATTCATAAAATACACTTTTTTTCCTGAAACAACTAAGTATTGGGAAACTTGGAAAAGGAAATTACAATCCACTTCAGTATTCTTGTCTGAGAAATCCTATGAACAGAGGAACCTGGCAGGCTACAGTCCACAGGATTGCGAAGGAGCCAGACACTAAAACTGAGAGAATAAACAACAATAACAAATTGGAAAATTAGCCCAAGAGCATTAGCTCCTTTCCGAGCTACTCCTGAGGCCACAGGACAGGATTTGTACTCTATATGTGAACAAAGACTTACTGAAAGATTGACATGTGCTATTTCAACTGGTCTTGTAATTAAAATGCCTCTCAGACACTTAGGATTAATCAAAGAATGTTCCAGTGTAGCGTTAAGAGGGATCTGTGTCCATGGGGGAGTTACAGATCCAGACTACCAAGGAGAAATCTTAGTAATTTTACAAAATGAAGGAAAAGATGATCTATTTGTTAATAAACCATAATCAAATGGCCCAATTGCTGATTTTTCTAATGTAAATGGAAAAGTACAAAAAGGAGACTCTCCCACCGTACTAACAGAGGTGATAGAGGGTTTGGGTCCACAAACGAAATATATACAATTGGAGCTAAAGTCTGGGTGAAGCAGTCTAACAGTTCTCCCATACCTGCTGATGTGATTAAGCAGGGAAAGGATAACACTGTATTAGTGATGATCCCTGGACAGGAAAAATGGAAATATGGGTTAATTTGTGAGAATTAACCCACTGTTAATTCTCACAAATAGATTCTTCTTAAAAGCCTGACTGTAATGCAGATTGTGATTTGCACCTCAACCTTCAAGGATCTTTAGCTGGAGAAACATGAGCTGGACCTGAACCCAAGATAATTTTTCCTGCCGAGCAAATAAGATTGTCTTTTCTTAACTTTGACTTTCTAAGAACAAAATTTATCTGTTTGCTAGATTACACAGCATTGGTAAAGACATAGCTCAAGCCTTGACCATTAATGCTAAGTGGATGCCTACAATATTAAAACCCCATGAACTTAGTTTTAACATACCATAAAGACTTTTATGGTATGTTAAAAAAAAAAAGCTGAAAGTAATATTTCAGCTATACCAAACTAAATCCTTAACTGACATGTTTGATTGGATTGTTCTATGCAGCTCTTATATTACCTTGCTCAAAAGGATAAGGCCCAAGGAATTTTAATGTCTACTAATGCATACGAGTGGAAAAATTATTTAGAGAATGTTTCCTAAAAATCACTGGGTATTTATTTCTGAAGCATTACCAAATAAACTGGCACCTGGTACCAAGGAGCTCTATACTGTTATTGTATAGCCAATATGAGTTTAATGTGCCAATTTTACCTATTCTTTTTGGAGAATACTGGCTACCTCATTTCACTGGAAATTATTTGGATGTTAATAATCACACTCACTTACTGATAAACTGTAAAAAGGCTACTGAGGGACTGTTATGTGGACCAATTTTTCACATGTGGGATCCCTGCCTATTGGAGAACTCCATCAACTACTGTGAATGGGTTATCTTCCCTAAATCCTATGTTTTAGAAATAGCCCCTCAATTTGTATGTATTGTACCAATGACATAGAATATACTTTTATATATCAGTTCAGTTCAGTTGCTCAGTCGTGTCTGACTCTTTGTGACCCCATAAATTGCAGCACGCCAGGCCTCCCTGTCCACCATCAACTCCCAGAGTTCACCCAAACTCACGTCCCTCAAGTCGGTGACGCCATCCAGCCATCTCATCCTCTGTGATCCCCTTCTCCTCCTGCCCTTAAGCCCTCCCAGCATCAGAGTTTTTCCAGTGAGTCAACTCTTCGCATGAGGTGGCCAAAGTACTGGAGTTTCAGCTTTAGCATCAGTCCTTCCAAAGAACACCCAGGACTGGTTGGATCTGCTTGCAGTCCAAGGGACTCTCAAGCATCTTCTCCAACACCACAGTTCAAAAGCATCAATTCTTCGGTGCTCAGCCTTCTTCACAGTCCAACTCTCACATCCATACATGACCACGGGAAAAACCATAGCCTTGACTAGATGGACCTTTGTTGGCAAAGTAATGTCTCTGATTTTTAATATGCTATCTAGGTTGGTCATAACTTTCCTTCCAAGAAGTAAGGGTCTTTTAATTTCACAGCTGCAATCACCATCTGCAGTGATTTTGGAGCCTCCCAAAAATAACGTCTGCCACTGTTTCCACTGTTTCCCCATCTATTTCCCATGAAGTGATGGGACCAAATGCCATGATCTTTGTTTTCTGAATGTTGAGCTTTAAGCCAACTTTTTCACTCTCCTCTTTCACTTTCATCAAGAGGCTTTTGAGTTCCTCTTCACTTTCTAACATAAGAGTGGTATCATCTGCATATCTGAGGTTATTGATATTTCTCCTGGCAATCTTGATTCCAGCTTGTGCTTCTTCCATGCCAGCGTTTCTCATCATATACTCTGCATATTATTTAAATAAGCAGGGTGACAATATACAGCCTTGATGTACTCCTTTTCCTATTTGGAACCAGTCTGTTGTTCCATGTCCAGTTCTAACTGTTGCTTCCTGACCTGCATATAGGTTTCTCAAGAGGCAGGTCAGGTGGTCTGGTATTCCCATCTCTTGAAGAATTTTCCACAGTTTAGTGTGATCCACACAGTCAAAAGTTTTGGTATAGTCAATAAAGCAGAAATAGATGTTTTTCTGGAACTCTCTTGCTTTTTTGATGATCCAGAGATGTTGGCAATTTGATCTCTGGTTCCTCTGCCTTTTCTAAAACCAGCTTGAACATCTGAAAGTTCACGGTTCACGTATTGCTGAAGCCTGGCTTGGAGAATTTTGAGCATTACTTTACTAGTGTGTGAGATGAGTGCAATTGTGTGGTAGTTTGAGCATTCTTTGGCATTGCCTTTCTTTGGGATTGGAATGAAAACTGACCTTTTCCAGTCCTGTGGCCACTGCTGAGTTTTCCAAATGTGCTGGCATATTGAGTGCAGCACTTTCACAGCACCATCTT
>NW_011495029.1:3649464-3654100 GCF_000754665.1 Bison bison bison
CTTTTCTCCTTTGCTTTTCACTTCTCTTCTTTTCACAGATATTTGTAAGGCCTCCCCAGACAGCCATTTTGCCTTTTTGCATTTCTTTTCCATGGGGATGGTCTTGATCCCTGTCTCCTGCACAATGCCACGAACCTCAGTCCATAGTTCATCAGGCACTCTATCAGATCTAGGCCCTTAAATCTATTTCTCACTTCCACTGTATAATCATAAGGGATTTGATTTAGGTCATACCTGAATGGTCTAGTGGTTTTCCCTATTATCTTCGATTTAAGTCTGAATTTGGCAATAAGGAGTTCATGATCTGAGCCACAGTCAGCTCCCGGTCTTGTTTTTGTTGACTGTATAGAGCGTCTCCATCTTTGGCTGCAAAGAATATAATCAATCTGATTTCGGTGTTGACCATCTGGTGATGTCCATGTGTAGTCTTCTCTTGTGTTGTTGGAAGAGGATGTTTGCTATGACCAGTGTGTTCTCTTGGCAAAACTCTATTAGCCTTTGCCCTGCTTCATCCTGTATTCCAAGGCCAAATTTGCCTGTTACTCCAGGTGTTTCTTGACTTCCTACTTTTGCATTCCAGTCCCCTATAATAAAAAGGACATCTTTTTTGGATGCTAGTTCTAAAAGGTCTTGGAGGTCTTCATAGACTTAGCTTCAACTTCAGCTTCTTCAGCATTACTGGTTGGGGCATAGACTTGGATTACTGTGATATTGAATGGTTTGTCTTGGAAATGAACAATGATCATTGTGTCATTTTAGGAACCCCTTTTCTCAGATGCCTAACACATATTGATCATTTATATTGGAAGTGATAGTAGTGTGAAAGTGTTAGTCGCTCAGTCATGTTCAACTCTTCGTGACCCCCATGGACTATAGCCCTCCACACTCCTCTGTCTGAGATTTCTTAGGTAAGAATACTGGAGTGGGTAGCCAATCCCTTCTCCAGGGAATCTTCTTGAGTCAGGGATCAAATCCAGGTCTCCTGCATTGCAGGTGGATTCTTTACCATCTCAGCTACCAGGGAAGCCCTTATATTGGAAGGGTATCACCTATTTATTTTCTCTTACTCCCCCATGAGAATTCCAGTATTGTGGACTCAAATGTTATTCCCTACTCTTTCTGTTCCCAATATTAGCTTCCCCTTAAGTAAGATTTTGCAAGGAATCAAAGAGTCACAAAATTTCATAGATAAACATAATTGTACCTTGATTCTCTTATTACTGTTATTACTACTATTTCTGCAAATAAGTTAATAGATGTAGGAGTTGATGTACAAACTTCTTGTTCATGGGATTTTTTTCTTTACTAAATCCCCTACTGCTCAAAAATTGTTTTCTGCACTGTTTAACCCATACATGTTTCTTTGATCACTTTGTTTCTATTGACTATCTAGAACTGCTATTAATATTTGATTTATAGAATTAAGAAGACTGCTCATTTTATTTTGCTTTATTCTTGTGCTCTACAGCCTAAACAATCTTGAGGCTGACTGTTACGAAATTAAAATGGAGGAAGTCGTGTTCAGGCTTCAGAAGTAGGAGAGCAGGCCTCTGACCTGTCTGGACACTGCTGGGATTCTGTGCCTGCCTGCAAGCTCAGCAAGTCAGAAGGCATTTTACATAAGAAAGGGAGTAGTCTGGGAACTCTTGAGTCCCTGGAGGTCTGGCCAACGCCACGGGGTCTAAGAAGTTTTATAACTCACAAGGTCAAACAAATAACATTATAATGTTGTTTATTTATTTTATTTTTAAACTTTACATAATTGTATTAGTTTTGCCAAATATCAAAATGAATCCGCCACAGGTATACATGTGTTCCCCATCCTGAACCCTCCTCCCTCCTCCCTCCCCATACCATCCCTCTGGGTCGTCCCAGTGCACTAGCCCCAAGCATCCAGTATCGTGCATCGAACCTGGACTGGCAACTCGTTTCTCATGTGATATTTTACATGTTTCAATGTCATTCTCCCAAATCTTCCCACCCTCTCCCTCTCCCACAGAGTCCTATAATGTTGTTTAAATAAAGTAAAATCAATCCCTCCCCTACAATGGGCAGAAGCCAGAAGGCTGATAATTAAGATTCCCCAAACATCAGTCTGGAGATGGCAACGGAAACCCACTCCAGTACTCTTGCCTGGCAAATCCCATGGACAGAGGAGCCTGGTAGGCTGCAGTCCATGGGGTCGAGAAGAGTCGGGCATGACTGAGCAACTTCACTTTCACTTTTCACTTTCATGCATTGGAGAAGGAAATGGCAACCCACTCCAGTATTCTTGCCTTGAGAATCCCAGGGAAGGGGGAGCCTGGTGGGCTGCTGTCTCTGGGGTTGCACAGAGCCGGACATGACTGAAGCGACTTAGCAGCAGCAGCAGCAAACATCAATCATCCTGTTACCTCACCACTGACCAATGAGAAAAAATGTCCTCAAGCTGATTACACACCTGCTGCCCTCACCCTTTATTGTTGTTTAGTGGCCAAGTTGTGTCTGACTCTTTGCGACCCCATGAACTGTAGCCCACTAGGCTACTCTGTCCATGGGATTTCCCAGGCAAGAATACTGGGATGGGTTGCCATTTCCTTCTCTAGGGGATCTCCTCAACCCAGGGATCAAATTCATGTCTTTGGCATTGGCCGGCAGATTCTTTATCACTGAGCCACGTGGGAAGCCCACCCTCACCCTCAGGGTTGTCTTTAAGAACTCTTCCCTGAAAGCCATGAGGGAAATTCTGATGTTTGGCAAATCAGTTGCCTGTTTCCCTTGCTTGGAGCCTTGTACTTTCTCTCACCACAGTCCACTGTGGGTAGATTGGCTTGGCTTCAGGTAAGATGAGCAAGAGCCCAGTTCAATTCAGTGACAAAGAATGTCCCACAAAAACGAAAATGTGTATACTATTAGTATGTTACTCTTCATAGAAAAAATTTGCCTATTTCTTCTTTTATACTTGCCTCTCACCACTTTCCATTGTAGCAACCCCAAACTATTTGCAGTCCCTAACAGACTATGTTTTTCTCTCTGATCTGCTCTCCTCTCCACCCCTCCATGGTGTTTCAATAGAACTAACTCCATTTTAGCATTTAACAGTTATTTCGATTGCCCTTTATTTGTCTGGTTCAAGTGTTCACCACTGAATCCTCAGCACCCAGCACAATTCTTGCCCTCCTTCAGCACTGGTAAAAGTGTGGTGATTGAATAAGCAGCATCTTGAAGAAATGAACAATACTGTCTTCCAACTTTCAAAAGTTTGCAAAAGGAAGACATATAAATGACAAATTAATTTACAAAGAATTGAAAAGTAGTAAGTACTCTGCAGTATAACCAAGTAGAGAGAATTCCACCAGGTGAAAGTTTCCCCTTCTTTAGAATTCTTTCTGATTTGAATACAAGCCCCCTCTATGATGAAATTCTTACTGAGCTTTTTGTAGTCATGTAGTGTTCTCATCTGTAAAATAAAGCTAAATAATTCCAATTACCAAGGGAACATTTCCACAAAGATGGGCACAATAAAGGACAGAAACGCTAACAGAAGCAGAACATATTAAGAAGAGATGGCAAGAATACAAAGAACTATACAAAAAAGATCTTAGTGATGCAGATAACCATGATGGTGTGATGACTCAGCTAGAGCCAGACATCCTGGGGTTCAAAGTCAAGTGGGCCTTAAGAAGCATCACTACAAACAAAGCTAGTAGAGGTGATAGAATTCCAGTTGAGCTATTTCAAATCCTAAAATATGATGCTGTGAAAGTGCTTCATTCAATATGCCAGCAAATTTGGAAAACTGAGCAATGGCCACAGAACTGGAAAAGGTCAGTTTTCATTTCAATCCCAAAGAAGGGCAATGCCAAAAATGTACAAACCACTATACAATTGCACTCATTTCAAATGCTAGCAAGATCATGCTCAAAATCCTTCAAGCCAGGCTTCAACAGTATGTGAACCAAGAACTTCCAGATGTACAAGTTAGATTGAGAAAAGGCAGAGGAATCAGAGATCAAATTGCCAACATCTGTTGGATCATAGAAAAAGCAAGAGATTTCCAAGAAAACATCCCCTTCTGCTTCACTAACTATGCTAAAGCCTTTAACTCTGTGGATCACAACAAACTGTGGAAAACTCTTAAAGAGATGGGAATATCAGACCACCTTACCTGTCTCCTGAGAAACCTGTATGCAGGTCAAGAATCAATAGATAGAACCGGACATGGAACAACAACTGGTTCAAAATTGGGAAAGAAGTATGTCAAAGCTGTATATTGTCATCCTGCTTATTTAACTTATACGCAGAGTACACCATGCGAAATGCCTGGCTGGATGAACCACAAGCTGGAATCAAAATTGCATGGAGAAATATCAACAATCTCAGATATGGAAATGACACCACCCTTATGGAAGAAAAGGAAGAGGAACTAAAGAGACTCTTGATGAAGGTGAAAGTGGAGAGTGAAAAAGCTGGCTTAAACTCAGCATTCAAAAAACTAAGATCATGGCATCCGGCCCCATCACTTTATGGCAAATAGATGGGGAAAAAAATGGAAACAGTTCAGTTCAGTTCAGCGGCTCAGTCACATCTCTTTGCGACCCCATGGACTGCAGCACGCCAGGCTTCCCTGTCCATCACCAACTCCCAGAGCTTGCTC
>NW_011495029.1:3654200-3655181 GCF_000754665.1 Bison bison bison
GATGGTGATGCCAGCCATGAAATGAAAAGACACTTGCTCCTTGGACGAAAAGTTATGACATACCTGCTGCTGCTGCTGCTGCTAAGTCGCTTCAGTCGTGTCTGGCTCTGTGCGACCCCATAGACTGCAGCCTACCATGCTTCTCCATCCATGGGATTCTCCAGGCGAGAACACTGGAGTGGGTTGCCATTTCCTTCTCTAATGACGTACCTAGACAATGTATTAATAAGCAAAGACATCACTTTGCCCACAAGTGTCCATACAGTCAAAGCTATGGTTTTTCCAGTAGTCATTATGGATGTGAGAGTTGGACCATAAAGAAGGCTGAGTACCGAGGCTGATGCTTTCGACCTGTGGTGTTGGGAAAGACTCTTGAGAGTCCTTTGGACAGCAGCAGATCAAACCAGTCAATCCTAAAGGAAATCAATCCTGATTATTCATTGGAAGGACTGATGCTGAGCTGAAGCTCCAATACTTTGGCCGCCTCATGCAAAGAGCCAACTCATTGGAAAAGACCTTGATGCTGGGAAAGATAAAAGGCAGGAGAAGAAGGGGGCGAGAGAGGATGAGATGATTGGATGGCATCACGGATTCAATGGACATGAGTTTGAGCAAGCTCTGGGAGATGGTAAAGGACAGGAAAGCCTGGCGTGCTGCAGTCCATGGGGTCGCAAAGAGTTGGATACAACTTGACTAACAACAACAAATTCCGATTTCGCAGGATTAAAAGAATATGGTTAACTTTTTATTATTTTGGGTTATGCTGGGTCTTTGTTGCTGCACGCAGGCTTTCACTAGTTGCAGTAGGGGGTAGGAGGTTACTCTTCCTTGTAGCGGCTTCTCTTCTTCTGGAGCACAGGCTCTAGTAAAATAGGCTTCAGTAGTTGCTGCTCACGGGCTTAGTTACTCTGACGCCTGTGGAATCCTCCCCGACCAAGGATTAAACCCATGCCCTCTGCATTGGCAGGCTGATTCTTATCC
>NW_011495029.1:3655281-3655547 GCF_000754665.1 Bison bison bison
CCATGGACTGCAGCACGCCAGGCTTCCCTGTCCATCACCAACTCCCAGAGCTTGCTCAAATTCATGTCCATCAAGTTGGTGATGCCTTCCAACCATCTAATCCTCTGTTGCACACTTCTCCTCCTGCCTTTTATCTTTTCCAGCATCAAGGCCTTTTCCAATGAGTTGGCTCTTTGCTTCAGGTGGCCAAAATATTAGAGTTTCAGCTTCAGCATCAGTCCTTCCAATGAATGTTCAGGACTGATTTCCTTTAGGATTGACTGGTT
>NW_011495029.1:3655681-3696189 GCF_000754665.1 Bison bison bison
GACGGTCATGGTTTCTGTATCTAAGAGGGTCTCCGGTGTGCATCCACTAACGCTGGGCCCAGCATGAAATGCACCCCTGTAGTAACAGCGGCCACGCGCAGAGCCGCGAGGTTCCAGGAGGTACTAGAAGAGGTCCGGCACCTGGCTAGCCCACGAGGGAAACCGCCGGAGCCGCGCCGGCGGGACTGCAGAACGACAGCTCACGCAGTCCTTCTCAGAGCCCAAGATTTCCCTCTAGTTTATCACACTGTATCTCGGACGCAGCATCCAGGGTTCCGCCCCGAGGGGGCTACGCTCTCCCTCTGTAGTGGCGAGAGCGCCGGCGCCTGGTCACCGGAAGAGGCGGGTGACGTCACGAGGGACTACGCGTTGCGCTGGAGGCGGGAGTTGACAGACGGTCTCTGGCTGAATCTCCGCGGCCTCGGGACCGCGGAAGAAGCTCCGAAGGGCGGCCGCGATGCCCAGCCCCCAGCGGGTCAGTCAGCTGCTGGATCTGTGAGTTCGCCCCGGCCCGCCTTCCTCTCGCCCCGCCCCGGCACAGCCCGCGCCCGCCACCCATCACGGCACCCCATCCCCGCCCCCTTCCTGCCTCCCATCGAGGAGGTCCACAGGCTGTTTCTGCTCCTGGGTCCGTGATTTTTCCTATCCTGGCTGAGAAAAATCGTGCCAAGTGGGCTGCCCGGCAGGCTTGCCCCTCTGTCCCCCGATAGGTGTCCGAACTCAGCCTTGACAGCTCCTCGCCCAGGCGATTCCTGGCAGTGGCCTGTCTCTGGCAGGAGCTAAAAGCCTTAGTAAAATAAAACAGAACACTGGACGGGGCTCTCAAAAGCCTTCAGCAGAGTTACACCCAGTTACTGTAATGGGGATAATTATTGATTCTTTGACACAGCGCTTAAATCCCTGATTGCGCTTGCTGGGTTCAGCTCCCGGGTCTACCATTCTCCAGCTGTATGACTATGGAGAGTAGCTTAACCTTACAAAGTTAGTATAATAACAGTTACCTATCTCATGGCGTTATGTGCTTAGTCGCTCAGTCGTGTCTGACTCTACGACCACATGGACTGTAGCCAGCCAGGCTCCTCTGTCCGTGGGGATTTTCTATGCCTGTAAAATATTCGTATCAAGTTAAGCTCTCTGAAATTTCTTTTAATACTAGGCAGTCTTCTAAGTATGTTAAATTTACTCCTCCCTGTAACGCTATGGCCTGTAACTGCCTAGTATTAAAAGAAATTTCAGAGAGCTTAACTTGATATGAATATTTTATAAGCATGTCATTATAGGATGGCTTATAAAGTGAGCATAAGGAAGTTCTTTAACCTTTGCAATGGTTTATGACATTAGGAGTTTACAGATGGTAGGAGATTGGTTAAAAGTGATTAGGCTATTTTAAGAAGATGATTTAAGTTGATTGTCAGAGGCATTTATAAGAAATAAGTTTCACTTATGTTCATGATATAAACTAGATTTGGTTTTGCTTATATGACTTAACTAGTTTGGTCACTCTGAGGGATTTTTCAAGCCTGGTCTCTATTTATTTTATTTAAAAAAATCCCCAACTTTCAGTCATTCTCTCAGTAAGCTGAGAGTGAACCAATATAGTGTTACTCTCACTACTCCTTCAATGTAGGCATTGGGATGGATGGTTTTGTAATTGCCCTTACTGGTAGTTGCATAGTCACCGTGGATACTGGCAGTAGGATCTTTGTGTTCTTCCAGTTGTCTAACACTAATGGATAACATTTGATGTGTGAGTAGCCACTGAAGACATTTAGAACTCTAGAGAGGATACAATGCATTAAGGAGGCTAAGATGATGACTATCAGGAGAATAACAGCCAAGTATTGAAAAGGATTCTCCAGAGCAGAGATTTCCAACTAAATAATCAAGAGAAGTGTGTGTGTGTTAAGTCACCTAAGTCATGTCTGACTCTTTGCGACCCTATGGACTATAGCCTGCCAGGGTCCACTGTACATGGGATTCTCCAGACAAGAATACTGGAGTGGGTTGGCATATCCTTTTTCAGGAGATCTTCCTGATCCAGGGATTGAACCCATATTTCAGAAGTGTTGCCTATTTGATGAAAGATTGGCATCTAGTCTTTCAGATCTTTTTGGTATATTAGCATAGAAACTTTTTTTTTAACCAGTTATGCTGTTAACGAATCACAAGTCCGTGTGCCCAGTGAGGCGCATCAATAATAAAACATTAGAGTTTGAAACAGAGATTTATTACAGATTCATACAAGGAGATGGGTGGTTCATGCTCTAAGAACCCCAAAGTTACTGAAAGCTTTCAGCAAGCTCCTTTAAAAGTAAAAGGTGAGGGAGTGGCGTGGTTAATTGTTACAAACTTCTTGTGTAAGATCCTTTGCTCTTGAGGTCAGGTCGTAATCAGGTAACAACATTCCTGTAAATCTCTACCAAATGAATGTTATTCTGTGTCTTGACAAGAAAGGGCAAGGTCCCAAAGCACAACTTTCACCCTCCAAGAGCCCAGTTCTGGCTAATAGGAGGCAGATCTCAGTTGGCAGATCTCTCAGGGCCAGGTTCCCACATCCTGCCCAGACGTCATCTCTGAGGGAGCCAGGCACTCAACCCAACTGGCCCTCAGTCTCCTCAAACCACCCAGATGGGGAGACCGGGTTCAAGGCCTGGGCCAAGGCTAGTGGAGGGCCTTAGTAAGGGCTCTGGAGCCCTATAAAAGAACACAGTTCTTAGTGTGTTACCTGGGCGCTCCAGCTCACCTGCTGGCCCAAGGCTGAGTGAGCTGGAGGGCCTTCAGGAGAAGGCCTAAATCTGCCTCTTACTTCACTTTCCACCTAATGACCACCACACCAATGACCCTTGGGTAAATCACTTCCCTAACGGCCCTTCATTGACAGTTACTTGTGGGCAGGGCCTATTGGGGCACTGAGCAATGACTGAGCAAGACCTGTTGCCTAGTAACAGAGTACAGAGTAGTGAGGCACAGCAATGGCTGCCTGCTAAGGGCTGTGCTCATCTTGCTCTCTTACAATAGTACATGCACCTCCATCTTGGGTAGTTAGGGTGTCTAAGGCTATGCAGTTGTCTAAAATAACTCTGGCTAAAGAATTTCTAGATTCTTACTGTGATTATAGTTTTTCAGAGGATAAAGTCTCTCCTAGTGAGATTTAAGTGCAGTTTTTTGTTGGTGTCTTTTCCAATAAACTGAGTCTCTAGGTTTTAATATATGAGGCATTGCCTTGTTTTAGAAGCAGACCACAGAAAGCTTTATGGACCTGGTGGAAATAAGCCTTTCAGTATTAGTGTCTTATAGTACTGAACTATGTCATGGTTACTTTGGATGGGATTAACATGAAGATGCCTTATTTTAGGAGGTGGTGTGATAGGTAAGCTTCCATGTAAGTAATCTTCTATATGGTATAAGCAATCAGTTATTTAATAAGTATTACTATGGAAACAAAAGAAAGGCAAAGATTAAAGATTAGTTGGAACAAAGTATAAATGCAGTTACTGAGTCTAGAGAGCAGCCAGTCAAGAAAATTTTTGGAGCTGAGCTTAGATTTTTAGATGGTGGAATGAAGATGGCAGTTTTAAACTGATAGATTTTCCTGGTTTGCAGTTTGAATGTCAGTGATGATGTCATCAGGTGTTCTGCTGAGGTCTGAGTGGCCTACATAGAAGAAGTAAGTATGAAGGTTGATTTTTTGTCTATACATGATCCATTGTGGTGAATTCTCTGAAGTCTATATCAAGACCTATAGCTTTATCTTGTAGTGTTTGAGGAAAAGAACAGTTTTAGTTTTAATTTCAAGTCAGAAGGGTGGGAGAAAATTGAAAATATTAGTTTGAAGAGTTGTAGCCAGATGTTAGAGAAAACCATAAGAGTTCAGGATCCAGTCCAGTTTACAGTTAGAAACAAAAACCCAAGAAAATAAGCAGGACTAGAATTTGATTATGGGTATGTCAAAGTTTTCTGTTTAAACATAATTTTTCTCTCTATAGTCATTTTTACCAAAGATAATCATAGTAAGTAATTTGTAAAATAAGTCTAGTCTCTTTAAACTTGACTTGTTATTTACATAAGTACAGCAAGAATAGATTTTATGTGCATTCTCGAATATGATATTCCAATCAAAGCTTTGGTAATATTCAAGGTCCTTTATTGACTCTATAGAGTCAACTTTAGGGATTTCTCTGGTGGTCCAGTGGTTAAGAATCCACCTTCCAATACTGTGGACCCAAATCCGATCCCTGGTCAGGAACTAAGATCCCACAGGCCCTAGGGCAAATAAGCCCCTATGTACCACAACTTTGGAGCCCGCTATCTCTGGAGCCTGTGTGGCAACAAAAGATCCCTCGTGCCAACAAAAGATCCCTTGTGCGACAACTAAGACCCATCACAGCCAAAAACAAACAAACAAACAAATATATATATATATATATTTTTTTAAGTCAACTTTAGATACTTAAAACTGACTTAACAAGGAAACTCAGGTTACATCTTTAAAAGCCTCTTTATGCTAAGAAGCCAAGCCAAGTACTTAGCAGTTATGTCCTATTACAGTTATGTCCTATTACAGGGAAAACAAATTCTAATTGAATTTATGCAAATATCTATTGCCATGAAAATAGGAATAGTCAATAACATGGTTTTTAAAATTTGTTTTAATTCTGAAGGAATCAGATAAGGAGAAAAAAATGTTTCATTTTTGTTTACAAAAGTATACCAAATTGTTGTAGATTTAGATAACTTAGAAGGAGAGGGAAAAAAAGATTTTAAATCTGGAAAACAAGCATTAAAGAACCAACAATGTTTCAAGAAAAGTCATAAAAGTTAGTTATTTTCATCAGTTCATTTGGGCTCTTGGAATTAATCTTTATTTTCCCTAATCTTGGGTTACCAGTTTTATGAATTAAGCAGTTTCTCCATTAGAGTTCTAGAAATTCTTAGTTTACTGGTGTGATCTTAAAATTATCAGAAAGCTATATTCTAGAGTACTTGTCAGGGTCCTTTCTGTGAATCTACACAAAGACAAAGCATTCTGGCGTATCAGTTCAGTTCATTCGCATCCGACTCTTTGCGACCCCATGAACTGCAGCACGCCAGGCCTCCCCGTCCACCACCAACTCCCACAGTTTACCCAAACTCATGTCCATCGAGTCAGTGATGCCATCCAGCCATCTCATTCTCTGTCACCCCCTTCTCCTCCCACCTTCAATCTTTCCCAGCATCAGGGTCTTTTCCAATGAGTTGGCTCTTTGCATCAGGTGGCCAAAGTATTGGAGCTTCAGCTTCAGCATCAGTCCTTACAATGAATAATCAGTATTGGTTTCCTTTAGGATTGACTTGTTTGATCTCCTTGCAGTCCAAGGGATTCTCAAGAGTCTTCTCCAACACCACAGTTCAAAAGCATCAATTCTTCTGTGCTCAGCCTTCTTCATGGTCCAACTCTCACATCCCATACATGACTACTGGAAAAACCATAGCTTGAATAGACAGACCTTTGTCGGCGGCAAAGTAATGTCTCTGCTTTTGATTGTGCTGTCTAGGTTGGTCATAGCTTTTCTTCCAAGAAGCAAGTGTCTTTTAATTTTATGGCTGCAGTCATCATCTGCAGTGATTTTGGAACCCAAGAAAATAAAATCTGTCACTGTTTCCAGTGTTTCCCCATCTACTTGCCATGAAGTGATGGGACCAGATGCCATGATCTTAGTTTTTTGAATGTTGAGTTTTAAGCCAAGTTTTTCACTCTCCTCTTTTATTTTCATCAAGAGGTTCTTTAGAGAACCCCATGAACCCCATGAACAGTATGAAAATTCAGACAAAAATTAGTGTAAATAAATAATTTTTTTTTATAAAACCAAAAAGCCTTACCTCTTGTCGCAAAGGTTCAGTTTTCCTAACTAATTACAGACCTGATAAAGATAATATGAAGCCTAGGAAATTATTTTGCTAAGACACAGAATCTTTAGTTTCTAGATAGATTACACAAAAGGTAAAGTAAAACCTTTTATAACATTAAGAACAGATCAGTAATCTAAGAAACTTTTTAACACGGGGGACGGGGAACCTCCAATTTGTATCAGTTTATTACTGAGCTCATTTTTTAAACTCTTATAAATAAATCTATTTAAGTTTAGCTAAATTTCACCTTTCAACATGAAATTTATAAACAAGCAACTTTCTATATTCATTTAGACTTTGTATTAGTCCTTTTTCTGATTTTGGAGTAATCAGTAATTTTACTTTACAAAGTTACTGTATAAAATTACTCCCTTTCTTTCCATAACAGAAACACAACCTATATTCCTGCCTATTCTTCCCAGATAGCTCAGTTGGTAAAGAATCCACCTGTGATGGGGAGACCCCAGTTCAATTCCTGGGTCAGAAAGATCCCCTGGAGAAGGGATAGGCTACCCACTCCAGTATTTTGGGGCTTCCCTGGTGGCTCCATTGGTAAAGATTCCGCCTGCAGGGCAGGTGACCTGAGTTTGATTCCTTGGTCAGGAAGATCCCCTGGAGAAGGAAGCAGCTACCCACTCCAGTTTTCTGGCCTGGAGAATTCCATGGACAGAGGAGCCTGGCAGGCCACCACCAGTGGGGTCTCAAAGAATTGGACACAACTGATAGACTTTCACTTTCATATAGAAATACATCCCATTTCTCATACCTTGTATACAAAGTTGTTTTCTTTCATTTTTGTTTCTAGTGTTTATTTTTATATATTGATTATTAAATTTAACTTTTATTAACATTTATTTTCCAGTGGAAACTCAGAAGCATGCAGTTGTTGAACTATCTGTCATATAGCAGCATCCTGTAGTAGATTAGCAAATTCATGAATACATAATTACAAAACATATTTTTAGAGACATGTTTTTTTACAGTACAACTTTTTCTCACAGTTTCATTGAGAAATAATTGACATGCAGCACTGTGTAAGTTTGAAATAAATTGCATAATGACTTGACTGACATATACAGTAAGTTCAGTGAACATCTGTCATCTTATATAGATACAAAATAGAACAGAGAAAAAAGATTTTTCTCATGATGAGAACTCTTAGGAATTATTCTCATAACAACTTTTATATGTGACATACAGTGTTAATTGTATTTGCTGTGTTGTGCATTCCATCCCTAGCACCTATTTGTCTTATAACTAAAAGTCCTATAACTTAAAGATTAATGCCTTCATCCAATTCCCCCTGCTTCTGGTAATTACAAATCTGATATCTTTCTATAAATTTGTTTTTTGTTTTAAAAGTATAATTGTCCTGCTGCTGCTGCTGCTAAGTCACTTCAGTCGTGTCTGACTCTGTGCGACCCCATAGATGGCAGCCCACCAGGCTCCCCCATCCCTGGGATTCTCCAGGCAAGAACACTGGAGTGGGTTGCCATTTCCTTCTCCAATGCGTGAAAGTGGAAAGTGAAAGTGAAGTCACTCAGTCGTATCCGACTCTTAGCGACCCCATGAGCTGCAGCCCACCAGGCTCCTCCATTCATGGGATTTTCCAGGCAGAAGTACTGGAGTGGGGTGCCATTGCCTTCTCCATAATTGTCCTACAACACTATATTAGTTCCTGTTACACAAAATAGTGATTCAGTATTTCTACACATTTCAAAGTAATAACTGCAATAAATCTAGTTATAATATCTCACCATATAAAGATATTTTATAGTTATTGATTATATTCTATACACTGTGTATTTCATACCCATGACTCATTTATTTTTCAACCTGAAGTTTGTACCTCTTAATCCCCCTCATCTATTTTTTCCTCACCCCATCCCCTCCCCTCTGGCAGCCATCTATTTGTTCTCTAAATCTATAGCTATATCTGTTTTGTTATGTTCAGTTTTGTTTTTTAGATTTCACATATAAGTGAAATTACATAGTATTTGTCTTTGTCTGACTTATCTCACTTAACCATCATGCCTTCTAGGCCCATTCATATTGTCGCAAATGGCTATATTTCATTCTTTTTAATGGCTGAGTAATATTCCATTTTGCAATATATATCACATTTTTATCCATTCAGCTCTTGGTGGGTGCTTAGGTTGCATCCATATCTTTATTATAAGTAATGCTGCATTGAACGTAGTGTAGTATTTATCTTTTTTAATTAGTTTTTGTTTTCTAAAGATAAATACTTAGGAGTGGAATTGCTGGATCATATGGTGGTTCTATTTTGAGGAATCTCCATACTGTTTTCTATAGTGGCTGCACCAATTTACATTCTCACCAGCAGTGCACATGGCTTCCCTTTTCTTCACATCCTTATCAGCACTTGTTACTTCTTTTTTTGATAATGTCCATTCTAACAGGTGTGAGTTGATATCTCGTGGTTTTGATTCGTATTTCCTTGATGATGAGTGAAATGATCATCTCTTCAGGTGCCTCTTGGCCATCTGTGTGTCTTCTTTGAAAATGTATCTATTCCAGTCCTCTGCTCATTTTTTAAGTTGTTTGTTTTTTAATGTTGAGATGTATGAATTCTTTGTATATTTTGGATATTAAACCCTTATCAGAAATATTGTTTGCAAATATCTTTAAATTCACTAGGTGGCCTTTTGTTTTGTTGATAATTTCCTTCACTCTGCAAAACCTTTTTAGTTTAATTTAGTCTCATTTGTTTATGTTTGCTTTTGTTTCCCTTGCCTGAGGAGAAATAACCCTACAAGTATTGGTAGGACCAATGTCAGAGAGCTTAACTACCTATGTTTTATTCTAGGATTTTTAATGGTTTCAGGCCTTTCGTTGAAGTCTTTAACCCAGTTTGAGTTTATTTTTATATATGGTATGAGAAAATGTTCTACTTTTATTTCTTTAAATGTAACGTTCAATTTTCCCAGCAATGCTTATTGAAGAGACAGTCTTTTCCTCATTGTATATTCTTGACCCTGTGTCATAGTTTAACTGACCAAAATGTGTATTTCTGGACTTTCTGTTCTGCTTCATTTAACCTAATGTGTCTGTTTTTGTGCCAGTACAATACTGTTTTGATTTCTGTAGCTTTGTAGTACAGTGTGAAATCAGGAAGCATGATACTTCCATCTGTGTCCTTCTTACTCAAGATTGTTTTGGCTGTTGAGGGGTCTTTTGTGTTTCCATACAGATTATCAGATTATTTTTTCTAGTTCTCTGAAAAATGCCAGTGGTGTTTTGATAGGAATTGCATAGAATCTGTAGATGGCCTTGAGTAGTATGATCATTGCAACAATACTAATTCTTTCAGTTCATGAACACAGTGTATCTTTTCATCTATTTGTATCATCCTCAATTTCTTTCATCAGTGCTTTATAGTTTTCTAAGTACAGATCTTTTACCTCCTTAGTTATATTTATTCCTAGGTATTTTATTCTTTTTGATGTAGTTGAACATGGGAGTGTTTTTTTTTTTAATTCCTCTGTCTGATAGTTCATTGTTAATATACAGAAATGCAACAGATTTCTGTACATTGTATCTTGCAAGTTTACTGAATTCACTGATCAAATATGGTTTTTTAGATTGGTGGCTTTGGGATTTTCTATGTGTAGTATCATGTCATCTGCAAACAGTGATGGTTTTAATTCTTCCTTTCTTATGTTGATTCCTTTTATTTCTTTTTCTTTTCTGATTGCTGTGGCTCGGACTTACAATACTACGTTGAATAGACTTGGTAAGAGTGGTATCCTTGTCTTGTTCCTTATCTTAAAAGAAATGCCTTCAACTTTTCACTGTTGAATATGATGTTAGATGTGGGCTTGTCGTATATGGCCTTTATTATGTTACGGTACCTTACTTCTATACCAACTTTGTTGAGAGTTTTTACCATAACTAGATGTTAAATTTTGTCAAAAGTTTTTCTACATTTATTGAGAGGATGATATTTTTCTACAATATGTTAATGTGGTCTAACACATTGATTTCTTTGTGGATATTGAACTATTCAAGGATGAGACTGATTCATCCCATCCCTGATGACTCTTTTAATGTACTATTGAATTCAGCTTGCTAATAGTTTGATGAGGATTTTCACATTTATGTTCATCAGTGATGTTGGCCTGTAATTTTCTTTTTTGTGATATTTTTGTCTGGTTTGGGTATCAGATTGATGATATTCACTCACAGAATGAGTTTGGAAGTGTTCCTTGGTCTGCAATTTTTTTGGATTTATTTGGAACAGGTGTTAACTTTTTTCCTAAATTTTTGGTAGAATTCACTTATAAAGCCATCTGGTCCTGCAGTTTTGTTTGTTGGGAGATTTTTAAATTACTGATTCAGTTTAATTCAAATTCATAACTGGCCTGTTCATATTTTCTGTAGTGTAATGTTTTTAATCTGCAAGAGGCGTGTTTATTACTCAATCTCAGTAGGGACTTCTCCAGTTGTCCAGTGGTTAAGAATCTGCCTCCCAATTCAGGGGACTCGAGTTCAATCCCTGGTTGGAAAACTAAGATTCCACATGCTGCAGGGCAATTAATCCTGCACGCCACAACTATTGAGCCCGCACACCACAACTAGAGAGAAGCCCTCACACTGCAATGAAGAGCCGTTGTGCCACAAGCAAGATCCCAAGTATTGCAACTAAGATCCAACATAACTAAAAATAAAATAATAATAATAAATATTTTTTTAAAAATAATTGTAAAAATTAAAAAGCCAAAAGTAGGTAAAAATTAATGTTTCAGTATATTATCATATTTAGAAGCAGTCTAGAAAAGCTATGATAGGTAATGAATATCCATCATTTAATTTAACTTAGTATAAACTTTTATCTTACATCTATTTAATCTACTTGTTTTTAATAAATATGCTTGGCCTTAAACATTAAACAGCTAATAATCATCTTATATTGTTTTTCTTGCTGACAAATTTTGTAGCATAGAAATAGCACAAACTTCTTTGACTATTAAACCTGGGTAGAAATGGTTGTGTATTTACATTATATTTAATATTGACAACCCTGAGGACAAACCTGTTTTATTAAACCGACACATTTAAGTTGGCTTTTATTTAGAAAAGTTTATTCCAGATAATACAAACTTGAAAAACATGTGGGTCAGTCTCTATAATTTATGTAAATGCTTATTTTCCTTTAAGTAGATTAAATAGAGCTCTTTAAAAATTTTCACATAACATACATGAATTTGTGTATACATGTATCTATATGCATAAATAGACACAGAGATCATATAACTTTCATTTTAAAAATTTAGCCATGCGTCAGGTACAATAATATAAAGCTTAAAAAAAAATAAAATAGCTGAATCCAAATTGTTTCTGACAGATGGAACAAATTAAGGTTACCTGCTTATGGCCAGAGTTTGTTTTACCAAAATTTTTCTGTCTGTGTGCTATAAGAATTCTTTTAGGGAAGATATTTTTGGTGTCATTTTGTCTTTTAGAAGTTTTTGCCTACCATTGTCTCTGAGAAGTTTGGGATATTCTTTTTTTAAGGGTGTCACTAAGGTGGACAATCATATCTAAATTAAAGATTCCTCAAAGTGGCTACTGTAAATCCAGTTATCCTTCATAAAGTTCACCCATTTTTTCAAAAAGTCTCAAGATCTTGGCCTGTGATTTGGACCAGGTAGAACCCATCTTCACCGTAGATTCTCTAGGACATCTTAACTCTGAGGGGTCCTGTTTTGAACAGCTGTTCTGAAACCAGGGGATTACTCCTCCCAACCCCCTACTTTTTGAATAGAGTTGGGTACTTACCAAAAAGTTTCAGTAACAGTTCTTAGTAAAATTGGAGAGCTCAACACAAAAGGGAGTGATGCTTGGATCCAAGAAAGATTTACCATGAAACTCCATGGTCAGTGAGAAAATAGTGAGCACAGTGAACTCTATTAGTACTGGCACTTGTTTACTCACCAGGCTCTTGACTAATCGGGGGTTGTCTATAGGTCCCACTTCTGACACCAAAAACTGTCAAAAGAAAATAAAGAGAGATTTGCTTGTTATGAATATTTTTTTGAATGAGGAAGAAGCTACTCATGAACAGAGACTTCAAACTGAAAGTGGTTAGACGTTCAGAGTTATGTAGTTAAAGGATGATTTATAAAGTGAGAATGAGGAAGTCATTTAACGTTTACAATGATGGTCTATTACAGTGGAAGTTTACGGATGACAGGAATTTGGTTAAAAATGTTTATCTTATACTATTTTGGAAGATGATTTAAGTTTTGCCTATTGTTATCAGAAGCATATATAAGAAATAGTCTAAGTTAACTTTTGCTTAAGTTCATGAAATAATCTGGAGTTTCACTTATATAGCCTAACTGGTTTTGTTTTCTTGGAGGATTTTGAAGCTTAATTTACATTTTATTTTAACACTAGCAAGTAATATATCGGAGAAGGCGATGGCACCCCACTCCAGTACGCTTGCCTGGAAAATCCCATGGATGGAGGAGCCTGGTAGGCTGCAGTCCTTAGGGTCGCAAAGAGTCAGACACGACTGAGTGGCTTCACTTTCCCTTTTCACTTTCATGCATTGGAGAAGGAAATGACAACCTACTCCAGTGTTCTTGCCTGGAGAATCCCAGGGAAGGGGGAGCCTGGTGGGCTGCCGTATGGGGTTGCACAGAGTCGGACATGACTGAAGCGACTTAGCAGGAGCAGCAGCAGCAGAGAGACAGAATATGGCACCCTGTCTCTATGTGTCCTCACATGTAGAAGAGCTTGAGATTTCTCTGGAGCGTCTGATAGTTCCCTGGGCTATAGAACGTGGCGGGGATAGAGAGGTGACTGCTAATGGGTATAAAATTATTTTTAGTGTATTGAAAATCTTCTGGAATTAGATACTGATGATGGATGCACAACTCTGTAGATTCACTAAAAACCACTGTTATGTCAGTTATATCTTAATAAAGCAGTTACTCCCCATATGATCCTTTTTTGCTAAGCGTTTAACTTTTAGAATAAATGACATAAATTTCTGTTAATGGTAGAGCATCTGATTTCAACATCATAACAGAGTTGAAGAGAATGAGAGCTGAGAGTGTCTAAACTTGTCACCCTTCTTATTCCTTCAGTTCAGTTCAGATCAGTCGCTCAGTCGTGTCCGACTCTTTGCGACCCCATGAATCGCAGCAAGCCAGGCCTCCCTGTCCATCACCAACTCCTGGAGTTCACTCAAACTCACGTCTATCAAGTCAGTGATGCCATCCAGCCATCTCATCCTCTGTTGTCCCCTTCTCCTCCTGCCCCCAATCCCTCCCAGCATCAGTCTTTTCCAATAAGTCTTATTACTTGCAGTCTATTAAATATGAATCACTTAAAAAATGACAGTAATATCCATGGAGATGTGCTACCCAAATCACCCTTCAAGGAAGGACTTTCTACCCACCTTCAGGATCTACCTCTGCTGACTCTGCAGTCACCTTACTTCAAGTCACACTCTTCCAGGAGCAGCCCACATCGATGGCAAGGATATAAAATCCCAGTCAAAACTAGAATTCCTGTTTAAAACCTAGGGTCTCATGCCTTTATTATGTACAAGTTTATTTTTTCCTCAGATGAAAAAATACCATTTAACTATGCTTTGGAATTTGTGAATATTCATAAGGCCCTATTATGGTCTAAATGTTTTTGTATCATATGTTGCAATCCTACCCCTAAAGGTGATGCCTTTAGTAACTGGAGCCTTTGGGAGGTGTTTAAATCATGAGGGTGGAGCTGTTACTGAAAAGTGTGGGGTCTGGCTGCTCACCGCCCAAAATCCAGTAAACAGGCCGGGTTGGTGGAAAGGAATGTTTGCTTTATTTCGGATGCCAGCAACTGGTAGGGAGGGTGAACATATGCCCAAAGGCCAACTCCCCATCCCAACAAGCAGAGAGCCGGGATTAGGGGTTGCTACATGGAGAAACAGAAGTAATCTCTGACAGTCATCCTCAAATTGGTCATTAGTGGTCTGACCAGTGTCATCTTGGTTGTTTTCAGTTCAGTTCAGTCCAGTTGCTCAGTCACGTCTGACTCTTTGTGACCCCATGGACTGCAGCATGCCAGGCTTCTCTGTCGATCACCAACTCCCGAAGCTTGTTCAAATTCATGTCCACTGAGTTGGTGATGCCATCTAATCATCTCATCCTCTGTCGTCCCCTTCTCCTCCTGCCTTCAATCTTTCCCAGCATCAGGGTCTTATCCGGTGAGTCAGTTCTTTACATCAGGTGGTCAAAGTACTGGAGTTTCAGCCTCAGCATCAGTCCTTCCAATGAATATTCAGGACTAGTTTCCTTTTGGATAAACTGGTTGGATCTCCTTATAGTCCAAGGGACTCTCAAGAGTCTTCTCCAACACCATAGTTCAAAAGCGTCAATTCTTTGGCACTCAGCTTTCTTTATGGTCCAATTCTCACATCCATACATGACTCCTGAAAAAACCATAGCTTTGACTATATGGACCTTAGTTGGCTAAGTAATATCTCTGTTTTTTAATATGTTGTCTAGGTTTGTCATCAGAGAAGGCAATGGCACCCCACTCCAGTACTCTTGCTTGGAAAATCCCATGGACGGAGGAGCCTGGTAGGCTGCAGTCCATGGGGTCGATAAGAGTCGGACACAACTGAGCAACTTCACTTTCACTTTTCACTTTCATGCATTGGAGAAGGAAATGGCAACCCACTCCAGTATTCTTGCCTGGAGAATCCCAGGGACGGGGGAGCCTGGTGGGCTGCTGTCTATGGGGTCGCACAGAGTCAGACACGACTGAAGCGACTTAGCAGCAGCAGCAGCAGGTTTGTCATAGCTTTTCTTCCAGGGAGCAAGCGTCTTTTAATTGGTTTTAATTGGTTGTTTTAGGTACAGTTAATCTTCAGTTCCAAAATCCATTTGTTACCATTTCTTTGAGGCCAGTTCTAGGAATTGTGACAGCTCATGTCATGGGTACAGTCTGGTCACTATGTAGTTAACTTATTCACCCCCATGTTTTAATATCTATAAGACAGTTCACAGGATATGGCTCAGAATATTATCTGTAGCCCTTGAGAAAGAACTAAAAGTCCTTGACTATGCTTAATGCCTACATTATTATTTGGTCTCTTTTGACTGTTTTTCTTTGTTTTCCACATTTCTCACTTCTCGATTAAACTTTCTCTTTGACTATAGTTTTCCACAGACAAAAGGCAGACAGAGGACATGGGGTAGGGATAAGGACAATAGGGTCCTGCTCCATTTCAAAAATCTTACAAATTGGATTAGTGTCTTTACAAAGAAGCTCCAGAGAAATCCCTAGCCCCTTCTACCATAAGAGGACACATAGAGAAGGTGCCAGCTGTGGATCAGGAAGAGAGCCCTAACTCAACCATGCTGGCACTTTGATCTTAGACTTCTAGCATCCAGAACTGTGAAAATTAAAGTTCTTTTGTTTAGCAAATCTATCCAATCTATGGCATTTTGTTATTGCAATTCAACCAGACAAAGACAGTGTCCTTAAAGAGGAGGAAAACTCAGACTTTCACCATGAGGTTTGCTTTCACAACACAAAGAACACAGGATTCTCACGCAAAACTACTTCTGCCAAAGAAGTGTTAACAGTCAAAATTTACAAAGTACCTAAAGAACAAAATAGCATGAGAGAGACTCAACAGAAAATAGGACAATTGACACTTTATTAACTTTGGACAGTAGAATAACTTGAAAGATATTTTAAAACAAATATATTGGAAATGTTCAAAAACAAAGGAACAGTTATTCTTAACAGATGAATATAGATAAAATAACAGATAAATTTTAAAAAATTAAAAGCCCTAAGAAAGAAAAATGTAGTCATTGAAATAACCACCTAAATTCCCTTGTATCTTTCGTAAGAAGTGATAGACTGGACTTTGACCACATCCTGTGTGTTGAAATTAACACCTACTGGTTCCCTTCCCCCACTCCACACTTTTTCACAGTTAGCTGAATCTGAGGCCCAGCCTCAAAACGACCTTACTTTTGAGGTCGTTACTGCAGGTCGACCTTATCCTGCTACTTGGAGTACTACTGATATGTCAGGGGACATTCAACTTTAAGGAATCCAACATGTTGTTTTCTTCCTTTGTGTGCTGTTTCTCAAGGGCCCTCTGTTCCTTATGAGTTCCTGGAAAACAGGAATGAACAGAGCTGCACACAGTTCTTAGGTCTGAGGTCATGAGGCAGAGCACATACATGGATTCCCTTCAGTGACCTTTTACTTTAATGTAAACTATTCAGTCATGTCCCTATTACTCAGATATGGATTGTCTTTTGGCCCTGTGACGATTGTTATTCACCTGGTTCTGTTTTTGCTCAACTTTATTTTTGCTGCCTAAAGCTTCCTTGTATGGGGATATATAAGCACACTCTGCCACAAATAAAGCACCCTTGTTTCACTCGAGACTTGGGTCCCCTGCGTCCCTCTTTTCGTCGTCTCCAGTCCCCAGGTCCCAGTCTATAAAGACCACGACATTGATAGTTGTTCACTCACTAAGTCATATATCCAACTCTTTGTGACCCTATGGTCTGTAGCACACCAGGCTCCTCTGTCCTCCACTGTCTCCGACAGTTTGCTCAGTTTCATGTCCATTGAGTCAGTGATGCTATCTAACTACCTCATCCTCTGCCACCCCTTTCTCCTTTGCTTTCAATATTTCCTTGGATCAGGGTCTTTTCCAATGAGTTGGCTACTGATAGTAGCTTTAATTAAGTGCTTTAAGAGACAAATTGAACAGGTTAGGTTTTAGCCTCTGTTGGTCAAATTAAAGTAGCTGATAAGAGTGGCATACTTCCATGAATATTTGAATTAAGCCAAGAACTTATTGGGGTGGATTGTTGGAAGAGGCAATACCATGGACCTGCACATTCTTGCTGGGTATACCAAGAATGCAGGGCCTTGATTACCTAGGCCATTTCTCAAGGTTGCATTTGTAGTAAACAGCCTTGAGAGATGAAGTATTTTTCTCCTTCCAAAAAGAGCAGTCTTGCTTCTGGTTGCTATAAAAATGGTGAACCCCCTCAAGCTCAGTGTTTCTGTCTTGTACAACCCACTACATGAGTAAACATCTATCTGGACCGACCTTCCTACATTATACTGTAGGACCTGGGACATGGATAACCAACACAAACATGAAGCTCCAGCTACTACTCTTTTTCTTTTTTTTAATTTATTTATTTTTGACTGAGCTGGGTCTTTGTTGCTGCCCATGGGCTAGTAGCAGCGACCAGGGGCTACTCTGCTCATTGCTGTGGCTTCTCTTGTTACGGAGCACAGGCTCTAGGATGCACAGGCTCGTGGTTGTGAAGTATGGGGTTAAGTTGCTCAGCAGCATGTCAGTTCTTAATTCCTGGACCAGGGTTTGAACCCCAGTCCCCTGCATTGGCAGGCAGATTCTTAACCACTGGACCACCAGGGAAGATCCCTGGCTACTGCTCTTATCCTGAGTAATAAAGTCATTTTTCACTGACCCAGCATTCTTCTGCCAGCATTCATAAAATGATAATAAAGCTAACTCATAAACTGGTAAGTAGGATCAACTCTCAGATTCTGCGCGACTCTTGACAGTTACAAAAATCTATTACAAGAGAGTTTTTAAGTAAAAAATGAAAGGTAAGGGACTTCCCTGTGGTCCAGTGGTTAAGACTCCACGTTCTCACTGCAAGCAGCATGGCTTCCATCCCTGGTCAAGGAACTAAGATCCCACATGATGCAACTAAGACCCAGCACAGCCAAATAAATAACTATTTTTTAAAAAATACAAGTATTGCAAACTAAGAATTCTACAGATTTAGTAGAAAGAATAAGAACATAGAAGAATTAAAAGATACTAATCAATGAATAATCACATACACAGTGGCTCAGATGGTAAAGAACCTGTCTGCAATGCTAGAGGCCTGGGTTCAATCCATGGATTGGGAAGATCCCTTGGAGAAGGAAATGTATTCTTGCCTGAAAAATCCCATGGACATAAGAGTCTGGTAGGCTACGGTCCATGGGGTTGCAAAGTGTTGGACATGACTGAGAGATTAACACTAACACACATAATATATTTATATGCACATACATGTACATACACAGAGAGAGATATTTAGACACGCATATATAAAACACAGAAAGAGAACATTACAACTCTCAGATAGAAAATATACATTTTCTGAATATTTATAGAGCACATACAAAATTAGTTATGTATTTGACCACAAAAATAGCTCATAGATTTAAGTAAAAAGCAAAATAGATAGAAGATATGAATAGATTATTTTGAGGAAAGACTAGATAGCCAGCAACTTTATGAAAAGATTTTAAATTTACTAGAAATTAGAGAAATAAGAATTAAATTAGTAATGAGATACTAGTTTTCACCCATGAGATCTGTCAACATTTAAGAGTAAGCAGATGGTAAAAATCGTGCTCAGTGAAAAACTAAACAAATCTATGACAAATACCACACGCATAAATTAGAAATACATCCATAGAACAATCATGTTAAAAGGATACATACAACAAAAGGATATACATTAGACATTAGAATGATTTTCTAGAGCTGGGGGATGAGATTGGGAAATGGACATAATGAAAATAAATGGAAAAATAAATAAAATGAACAATAACATCTGTTGCTTAGCGATGTAGAGGAAAGGGAACTCTCCAACACTTCCGATGGAAATATGAAGAAAATAATCTGACAACATATGTTATATCCTAGAAACAGTGGAATGCTCCTCAATAGGGGATGACTAAGTCATCCACACTATGAAATACAATATTTAGCCACTAAAGGAGAATTAAAACTATACTTGATGCTTTAAAGAATTATTATTAAATGAAAGAGCTTGTAGAAAAGTGAGTATACACTGATGCCATTCTAAGAAACAGTGATCTCTCCCCACCCCCACCCTAACTTGTAAAAGTATGTGTGAGAACATAGATACATGTGTGAGTGAATGTGTGTGTGTGTACAAGCACAGGAAAAATAAGAATATACAAGGAATAGCATGAGGAACTAAACTAATGGAAGGGGGAAAGATAGGAGAAAGAAAGGCAGAGGCAACCAAAAGAAGAAAAGAGAAAGAAAAAGACTGCACTAAAAAAATTCAAGTGTGTATATGTGAAAGTATTTGTAGGCAGAAACTAAGAAAGATTTGTATTTATTTAACATACAAGTATCTCAGATAGTTGGGATTTCAGGCCACATATCAATATGAAATATGTTGGTTGTATGGGTCTTGGTTGTTGCCTGCCTTGATAACTCTGTAATATATAATACTGGCACTAAGTTTATTATCTCTGTGATTTGTACTATTTGTGGAATCTTTGTGGTTACAGTTCTTTCTTGGCTCTTATACCTGTACAATTTTTAAGAAAAATAGTGAAAGCGAGTTTGTTGGATTAACACATAAAATTTGTCAATTAATAGGCCCTAGTTTAATGTTTACTTAGGAATGTATGTGACTAAAAGCTTGGTAGTAACTGTATGTCTTAGGAATTGGAGAGACTGACTTAAGAAAAATTCTTTGTCATTCAGAATGCATTTTAGTAAGTGATGGATGCTGAGAAAAAGTTGTAGAGGAAAAGGGCAACTTGTTCATAACTGAGGCTTTTGAATCTTACCAAGCTTAAGTTGTAAATATTCATATAAAATGTGCACCCATTTTTTCTTTCTTACTTATGAAAGAACTAAGTGCTAACAAATGCATTAAACAAATATTAGAAGTCAATACCTGTATAGTGTAATTTACTGTATTGTATTTGTATTTCAGATGCCTTTGGTGCTTCATGAAGAATATTTCTAGATATATCACAGACATTAAGCCTTTGCCACCCAACATAAAAGATAGACTCATCAAAATTATGAGCGTGCAGGGGCAGATAACAGATTCAAACATAAGTGAGGTAAGAAAATATACAACTGTAAAGCAAGCTTATTATATTTTACTGGTCAGCTATGGTTTCAGATTTTTGTAACAATGTTTTATATTAGGATGAGTAATTTTAGAATATACTAAAGTTATTTTTTTCTCCAGATAACCATAATGTTCTGTGTAATAGCTTCTAAAATAATCTCCCATTGACTTCCCTGGGGGTCCAGAGGTTAAGACTCAACGCTTCCGATGCAGGGGGTGCAGATTTCATTCCTGGTTGGGGAACTAAGATCCCACATGCTGAGCAGCCAAAAAACAAATAAAATAAAAATTAAAAATCTTTTCCCACTGTTCCTTCAGTTATTCCCCTTGTCTTCATGGTACCAACATCCATGAACTGCATATTTTCAAGAAATGTTAAACTTTTGGGTTAAGTATACCTTAGTAAATCTAGAAAAAATTAAAATGCAGAGTGAAAAAACAAATGGCAAAAAAAAAAAAGACCCACAAGAAGAAATATGAATGTTACATTGTGACTCTAGGACACAAACCATACCTACGTGTAAAAGTACAGTGTATAGTACACTTGGATATTTTCTATTTTATTCTAGTATGTCTTATTTCAATTAAAAAATGTTGTTCATAGCCTACTAGATTGATTTTATCCATTCAAGGATAACAATCAGTTAAAAATCATTCTTCTAAACTCTTTTCATTCTTCTTCTGGCTACCTCACTCCATCTAACTTATACTTACTCCCTTTCCCTATATATATGTTAGTTGCTCAGTCGTGTCTGACTCTTTGCGACCCCATGGACTGTAGCCCACTAGACTCCTCTGTCCGTGGGATTCTCCAGGCAAGAATACTGAGTGGGTTGCCATGCCCTTCTCCAGGCGATCTTTCATATCCAGGAATTGAACCCAGGTCTCCCACATTATAGGCAGATTCTTTACCAACTGAGCTTCCCAGGAAGCCCTTTCCCTAATTAAGCTAAAATTAACAATTCTGTAAGGGAGAATGTATAGTAAAGCTTCTGGCCTGAATAAAAATACCAGCTTTGCCACTCTTTCTGACACTGAACCTCAGTTCTCTTAATTGTAAAATGGGTTTGCAACTATCATCACTCACTGCCTACAGAGATTAAAGACTTGTACTTGCTGAACAAAGAGGCACATAGCTAGAATCTCTCATGATAGTCAGAAACTACTGGAAGAGGATAAGCACCCCACTACCTTGGTTCTGCTTCCATATCTAATGGGTTCTTATTCTGTACCAGCTGTCTCAGTAGAGCTCTGTGTCCCAGCAAGACTTTGGGCACACTATAAGCTGCACCCTCAGTTGGAATTAGACTTGGTTTTTTCTGCTTTTTGTATCTGTCTTCACACAAATGCATTTCTGTATTCTTTGCTATAGCCATTTCTCTGTTATGGCCATCAAAACACTAAATATGGAATAAATATTTATGTTTATAGGAAATTTTAATTTTTCAAAATAATGTATGTATTATAGATTTTACATCCTGAAGTCCAAACTCTAGATCTACGAAGCTGTGATATTTCAGATACTGCTCTCCTGCACCTATGTAACTGCAGAAAACTGAAGAAATTAAATTTAAATTCCTCAAAAGAAAACAGAATTTCCATAACTTCAAAAGGTATGTTTATTAACACTGAATGAATTGGTAGAAACTATTCACCATAGTTTTGAAGCAGAGAAGGGGGAAGATATATTAAAAGATAGTATGAAGATGTCAGTCAGTCAGTTCAGTCGCTCAGTTGTGTCCAGCTCTTTGCTACCCCATGGACTACAGCACGCCAGGCTTCTCTGTCCATCACCAACTCCCAGAGCTTGCTCAAACTCATGTCCATTGAGTTGGTGATGCTATCCAACCATCTCATCCTCTGTCATCCCCTTCTCTTCCCGCCTTCAATCTTTCCCAGCATCAGGGTCTTTTCCAATGAGTCAGTTCTAAGAACCCCATGAACAGTATGAAGGTGTCAAAGAAATAGAAACTATATTTATCAATAAAAATATTCAAAATAAGCTAGAGAATCCTAATTAGAATTCTTGCTTATAATCAGTGCTGAAAGTTAGGAAATACATTGTCACTATTTAAATTTTAAACATATTTAAAATAAACATGGCTAGATAAATATTTTAAATATTTTGCCTAGTATAGTGAAACAAGAAATGACCAGTTCATAACTTTGTTAAGACTTTTTTGTTGTAATATTACAACAGAAAGTTAAATCATAAGCAAATATTTACTAGGTTCTCTCCTATCAGCCTGTATAACACATAGTTTTGTAGCCAGAACTGCCCCATTTTGAGCTGCACAAAACTTGAAACATTTATTTTCCACTCCTGCTGACCTAAGCATGCCTCAAAACTGTTTTAGACAATGACTAATTGACTAAGAAAGAACTAATCTTGCTTGCTTAATTCCAGATACCAACTTCAAGGACATTGGCAGGGAAGCTGAAACAATTTAGACTATAAACCAGTCACATAGCAAAATCACCAAGTTCTCTGAAAGATATAAAGGTCTAACACACACTCCTAAGTTGTTTTCACAGGAAGCAGACCAGATGAAAACTGCTGACTGCAAGCATGTAACTCCCAGACCAGTTGAAACCAGAAGACTGGTGATGTTTGAAACTTTACCTTGATGCCAACCAATCTGAGAACTGTGTATGAACTGCTTGTGTACCTTGCAGCCCCCTCCCTCACATAAGCTTTAGAAGCTTTATCTCCCAACTGGCAACTTGGAGATGCTCTTGAGGATGTCAGTCTACCATCTCCCCAGTTTGCCCCCTTCCTGACTAAAGCAACTTGAAGTTTTCCACCAACACTTGTCTCTTGAGATTTGACCTTCTGAGTGGCAGGAAGCTGAAACTGGGTTTGGTACTGACCTTGTCCAGTTACAGTGTTTTATAACCAGGCAGACTGCATGTATCAGTGTGACTGTTACATGAATTAATGGATTTTTACCATTTTTAAAAAATATAAAATTTTTACTCTTTTCAATATAAGAAAGAGGGAGTTATTTGGCTACCTAGGTTTCTGGAAAATTTTGTAGGTAGTTGGCTCTATTTTACAATTAGCTTGGTTAGCAAGTTAGGATATTCATAATACTGCAAGGAAGCATAAGTTTTAAAATGTTTACACAAATACTGACTCTCTAAAAAGAACTTTCATGCTGAACACTAATGAATAAAGTAAGAGTTCTTTCTTAAGACATAGTAAACAATAAAAATGACCTACACACGAATTTACCATCTTCCATTTTGTGTATTTTGCCCGTAAAGGTGTCTTTTAACAGTGCTATAATGTTTGTCCATGGCTGAAGGGCCCAGGATTCCTTCAGTACTCTTTTTATTTATATGGCACATCATCACATACCTGTCACCAAAGTGCTTTTACATCAGTTTAATTGGATTTAAGGGCCTCTCTTTTCTTGACCCTCAGTAAAATTTAAGATTCGTCCAGGCTAACAGAGAAGGAGCATGGTGGTAGGAAAGGGTAGAATCAAAGAGGGAGGGGAAAACACAGAAACATGGGTATGATTTCTAAGGATAAGCATGAAAGCTATTACTTAAGACATTTGTGGCATTTAACTTTTGATTTTTTTTTTTCAGAGTCTACAAGAAAATTAACTTTATTACTTTAAAACTTTTAACAAAAAGGAGAATCATTACTATTTAATTACCTAATTTGGTTCTGAATGATATTTGGTCATTTCTTAAAAGCAAATCTAATCATAAAAAGGCATGTCATTAATTGCAGCTATTCTGAAGACTATACTACAGATTGTATAGAGAATTCTTGAAACATTCTAAAAGAGTTTTAAATAATGACAGCATCACTAGAAAAATAGTATATTCCCCATATGAACTGCTTTGGAAAAGGCTAATTGGATGTATCAGTACTGGTGATTACTAAAATAAAAATCAGTCACATTTCTCATAGATAAACATCTATAGCTCATTGATATGGAATTATATCTTCCCTCAGGAATAAAAGCTGTGGCTTCATCTTGTTCTTACCTGCATGAAGCTTCTTTGAAAAGATGCTGCAATCTCACTGATGAAGGAGTCCTTGCTCTTGCACTCAATTGCCGGCTGTTAAAGATCATTGATTTAGGAGGCTGCTTAGGTATTACTGATGTGTCCTTGCAGGCATTAGGAGAAAACTGCGCATTTTTGCAGTGTGTTGATTTTTCAGCTACTCAGGTAAATGAAATAAAACTTGAAATGTAGAGACTGTATGTATTTATTTGCCCAGTATATTTCCATAACTCATCAGAACACAATTTTTTTGTTGTTGCTGAAATTATTGACTTCATATTTTGATAGTTAAATAATTGCAATATAATTTGGCACCCTCCCCTCAATTGTTTTAAGTAAGGGTGGAAGGTATGTGGTGGCTAAAACACATGTTTGCTAAATGGGAGGAAATAAAACAATATCTAAATAATAATTTTTAGAAAAATATGTTTCCATCATCTCCATTTATGTGCTGTGTTCTTTTTCCCTTTGCTTAGGTATCTGACCATGGTGTGGTTGCGCTTGTTAGTGGACCTTGTGCCAAGAAATTAGAGGTAATTTTAAAATATCTATAAAGATGATGATAATTGAATTTATATTATCCTCAGAAATTCTTTATTAAACCTAGAAGACAACCAGTGCCTTATTCTCAGTTAGGTATTTCCAAGGACTTTTTTCCCTTCCGCCTCTTTATTCCAGAGTGAAAAAAAACTGGTAAAGTTAGGAGATGAAGTATGCTCTATAAAAAACCCATTTTACTTCCAATAAATATTCTTATTTTCCAGAGGTTTTAACTTCTAATACATTTAAGGATAGTCTTATTATGGATAAAGATAATGAAAATTTATCAATGTAAAATGACATCCTTTAGAATTTTCATGTCTGACTGATATTTTTACCAGGACTACTTATGCTCTTGCCAGTGTATTTTTCTTGACATCATATTTATTCTCTCTTGATCATCTTTTTCTGAATCTATGAAGGCATCCAGAATATACCACTGTGGCATAAAGATTATTTTGAGCTGAAGATGTCTAAGAAACAACAGAGGTTAAAAACAAAGACTTCGTCTGAACCGCCTCCCATCCCTACTCTTTGCCTAAAAGCAGACACTTCGAAAATAATTAAAATGCCTCAAATTCTTTTTAAGAAAGATTTTCAGATGAGAAATTGCATTAAACAGGCATTGTCACAAGATTATCATAACTCCCGTCTATTTTCCCAAAGGTCCATTTTGTCTTCCCTAAAAGTCGTTTGTATGACTGTTAAGTATCCTTTCTCCCCCTCCTCTTCCCCTATTAAGATGATATATAAACTAAATTCTAGCCATTTCTTTGAACCACGACCTTTGTGAGCTTGTGAATAAATTTTGCCTTTCCTCCTGTTAATCTTATTGTCAGTTTAATTTAAAGGCTTCCAAAGACAAATATAAGCAGATAGAGAAAAGGTTTTTCCTCCCCCAGAAGCCACATTTTGCAGCTGTTTAAAAAGATCTTAAATTAGTGTTCCTCCTTTGTATTCAATGACAGATGTGGCAGCTATAACCTGTTTCTAAATATTAAGAAGTCTTTTGTCCCAAGATTTTGATTTTTTTTCCTTTCCCAGTTTACAGTGTTTTAGTTTGTTTTTACTCTTAATTAAAAGCTGTGCTTTTCAACAAAAAGTCACACCAAATCCTTTCTGGAAGTAAGCAGCCCATAAATGAATTATACATGTTAGTAACCACTATTAGAATGGTGGTGCCATGTTTTTGCCAAAATATTTCTGCTTGATTTATTGCCCAAAGAATTTTTTTTGTGATGTTTATATATCTTCATCCTGCTTATATGTATATATATGTGTGTTTGTATATATAAAATAGCATATATATTTTAATGAATCTTTTCATTAAGAAATTTATTTTTTTTTAAATGAAGTTCCAAATTCCAAATGGGGCAATAAACTGTCAAGACTTTTACCGTTTTAAATAGAAACATTTGTTGAGTACTTAATATACTATCCTCCATGCTACTGCCTTATATTCATTAGATTATTTTATTTTTACATTATCCTATAATCACCATCAATTTTATCAAAGCTCTCAAACATTTAACCTAGTTTATCACGTCCTAATAAAACCACCAGGAAATTAGTTGTTGTGCAGTGGTAGGGAATATACCTACACATTTACTTCAGCTTTATAAAATAAAGAGTACCTAGGCAGACTGAGGAAAAAATCCAATAACCAGTGCATTGGTCGTTGTAATGTTATTGAATTTGTCATTTTTTCAGTTTTCCAAAGCTTATTTCTGTAAGTATCAAAATATTTTAATGAAAATCTTTCTAAAATTTGTTAGAACTTAATTCCTTCCTTAAACAAAGGAACATATTTTAACATTTGACTCATTGCATCTTTGTGACCACAATTTCTGACAAATTGAAATGCAAACATCTTCATTTTTTTTAACTGATTCTTCTCTTTTGGGTAATATATATACCTACATTTTTCAGATACCCCATTTTTAACCTGTTGCTTTTAATTTGTTCAGTTCCCGGAAATTAGGGGCTTCCCTCATAGCTCAGTTGGTAAAGAATCCATCTGCAATGTAGGAGACCTAGGTTCAATTCCTGGATCAGGAAGATCCACTGGAGAAGCGATAGGCTACCCACTCCAGTATTCTTGGGCTTCTCTTGTGGCTCAGCTGGTTAAGAATCCACCTGCAATGCGGGAGACCTGGGTTCGATCCCTGGGTTAGGAAGATCCCCTGGAGAAGGAAAAGGTTACCCACTCCAGCATTCTGGCCTGGAGAATTCCATAGACTGCATAGTCCGTGGGGTCTCAAAGAGTTGAACATGACTGAGTGACTTTCACTTTGATTTTCTGGGAAGTTAAATATCAAGGTTGCTAAATAGTTTATAATTTGAAAATAAATTTTATTAAAAGTCTAAGAACCTCTCCTAAAGATTGCCATTTAGTAAAAACACATGTTACAGCATTTATGGGCTTCCCTGGTGGCTCAGATGGTAAAGAATCTGCCTGCAATGTGGGAGACCTGGGTTTGATCCCTGGGTTGGGAAGATCCCCTGGCGAAGGAAACGGCTACCCAGTCCAGTATTCTTTCCTGGAGAATTCCACGGACAGAGGAGCCTGGCAGTCTACAGCCCATGGGGTCGCAAACAGTTGGACATGACTGAGCACCTTTCACATACACACAGCATTAATTGAATGTCAGTATTGACTCTGAAATCTTTATTGGTCTGAGTTCTCAATGAGAGCGGATCATTTTGTTCTTCACTCAGTCATCATTCTATACCTAGGTTTAACTACAGTTCCAGTCACACAGTAGTACCTCAGTAAATGTTGTCATATTTTAAACTTTATATCAGTCATTTTATAGTTTTCCACAATCTTCATGGTTAAAATTTAATTTGCTGTGAAAGAATTATTCATTTACTAAACAAATATTTATTGGGTATCTGCTAAGTTCTAGGCACTGTAATATCAGAGAATAAAATCTGTCCATGTTATGTATCACTTTTCCTTAATTGATTTTCTGATGTTGGTACTTCAGCTTATATACAGCTTTTATCTATTGGAAATAATCATGTGTTGGGACATATCACCTTTTCTTCCTTTACTATAATTAAGTCCCTAAAACAACACAAGTGGAACAACAACAACAACCTATTGTTGTTCTTCAGTCTCTTAAGTTGTGTCTGACTCTGTGACCCCATGGACTGCAGCACACCAGGCTTCTCTTCCTCCAAAATCTCTCACAGTTTGTTCAAATTCATGTGCATTGGGTTGGTGATACTATCTAACCAGCTTGTCCTCTGCTACCCCCTTCTCCTTTTGCCTTCAATCTTCCCCAGCACCAGAGTCTTTTGCAATGAGTCAACTCTTCGTATCAGGTGGCCAAAGTATTGGAGCTTCAGCTTCAGCATTTGTCCTTCCAAAGAATATTCAGGGTTGATTTCCTTTAGGAATGACTGGTTTGATCTTGCAGTTCAAGGGACTGTCGTGAGTCTTCTCCAACACCACAGTTTGAAAGCATCAGTTCTTCAGCACTCAGCCTTTCTTATGAGGACAGAGAAGCCTGGGGTGCTACAGAATGGGGTCGCAAAGTGTTGGACACAACTTAGCGACTGAACAACAATAACATACAATGAGAACAACAGATGGAGGGAACAGTGTTCAGCTCAGGTTTCATTTAAAGTATATTAAGGCATTTAAAAAAAGAAAATATTCAATTCTGGCAAATACAGGTCCTAGCAAAAATTTCAAATTCACAACATAAACTTCATGGGAAACAACATAGCAATGTGAATTTGCTGCTGCTAGTGCTAAGTCGCTTCAGTCGTGTCCAACTCTGCGACGGCATAGAGTCACACATAGATGTAGGCTACCAGAGACGGCAGCCCGCCAGGCTCCTCTGTCCCTGGGATTCTCCAGGCAAAAATACTGGAGTGGGTTGCCATTTCCTTCTCCAGCGCATGAAAGTGAAAAGTGAAAATGAAGTCACTCAGTCGTGTCCGACTCTTCGCGACCCCATGGACTGCAGCCTACCAGGCTCCTCCGTCCATGGGATTTTCCAGGCAAGAGTACTGGAGTGGGGTGCCATTGCCTTCTCCAAATGTGAATTTAGGACCTTTTAAAAAACTCTCACATCTGTACATGACTACTGGAAAAACCATAGCTTTGACTATAAGAACCTTTGTCAGCAAAGTGAAGTCTCTGCTTTTTAATACACTATCTAGGTTTGTCATCGCTTTCCTTCCAGGCAGCAAGCATCTTTTCATTACATGGGTGCAGTGACCATTCACAGTGATTTTGGAGCCCAAGAAAATATAACCTGTCACTTCTTCCACTTTTTGCCTCCTGTCACTGCCTCCACTTTTTGCCATTAAGTGATGGCACCAGATGCCATGATCTTGTGTTTTTTGAATGTTGAGTTTCAAGGCAGCTTTTTCACTCTCCTCTTTCACCTTCATCAAGAGGCTCTTCAGTTCCTCTTCACTTTCTGCCATTAGAGTGGTATCATCTACATATCTGAAGTTGTTGATATTTCTCCCAGCAGTCTTGTATTCCAGCTTGTGCTTCATCCAGCCTGGCACTTTGCATGATGTACTCTGCATATAAGTAAAATAAGCAAGGTGACAATATACAGCCTTGTTGTACTCCTTTCCTAATTTTGAACCAACCCATTATTCCATGTCCATTTCTAATTGTGGTTTCTGACCTGCATATAGGTTTCTCAGGAGACAGGTAGGGCGATCTGCTACTCTCATCTCTAATAATTTTCCACAGTTTGTTGTGATCCACACAGTCAAAGGCTTTAGCATAGTTGATGAGGCATAAGCAGATGTTTTTTGAAACTTGCTTTCTCCATTATCCAAAGAATGTTGCCAATTTGATCTCTGGTTCCTCTGCCTTTTCTAAATCCAGCCTGTACATCTAAAGTTTCTTTGTTCACGTACTGCTGAAGCCTAGCTTGAAGAATTTTGAACACTACCTTGATAGTATGTGAAATGAGTGCAATTGTATGGTAGTTGGAATATTCTTTAGCATTGCCCTTCTGTGGGATTGAAATGAAAACTGAACTTTTCAAGGCCTGTGGTCACTACTGAGTTTTCCAAATTTGCTGGCATATTGAGTGCAGCACTTTCACAGCATCATCTTTTAGAATTTGAAATAGCTCAGCTAGAATTCCATCACTTCAACTTGCTTTGTTCATAATATGCTTCCTAAGGCCCACTTGACTTCTTACTCCAGGATGTCCAACACTAGGTGAGTGACCACACCATCATTGTTATCTGGGTCATTAAGGCCTTTCTTGTATAGTTCTGTGTATTTTTGCACCTCTTCTTAATACCTTCTGCTTTTGTTACATCCTTACCATTTCTGTCCTTTATCTTGCCCATCCTTGCATGAAATGTTCCCTTGATATCTCCCATTTTCTTGAAGAGATCTCGTCTTTCTCATTCTATTGTTTTCCTCCGTTTCTTTGCATTGTTCATTTAAGAAAGCTTTCTTATCTCTGCTATTCTCTGGAACTCTGCATCCAGTGCGTGTATCTTTCCCCTTCTCCCTTGCCTTTTGTTTCTCTTCTATCCTCAGCTATTTGTAAAGCTTCTTCAAATAACCACTTTGCCTTCTTGCATTTCTTTTTCTTTGGCATGGATTTTGGTCACTGCCTCCTGTACAGTGTTATAAACCTTATTTAATAATAATCTCATACAAATGTCCATAGTTCTTGAGGCACTCTCTCTATCAGATCTAATCTCTTGAATCTATTCATCACCTCTACTGTATAACCATAAGGGATTTTATTTAGGTCATACCTGAATGGCTTAGTGGATTTCTCTATTTCCTTCAATTTAAGCCTGAATTTTGCAAGAAGGAGCTCACGATATGAGCCACACTCAGCTCTGGCTCTAGGTATAGAGCTTCTCCATCCTCGGCTTAAAGAATATAATCAATCTAACTTTGGTATTGACCATCTGGTTATGTCCATGTGTAGACTCATCTCTTGTGTTTTTGGAAAAGGGTGTTTGCTATGACCAGTGTGTTCTCTTGACAAAACTCTGCTAACCTTTGCCCTGCTTTATTTGGTACACCAAGGCCAAACTTGCCTGTTATTCCTGGAATCTCTTGACTTATCTACTTTTGTATTCCAATCCCCAAGGATGAAAAGGACATCTTTTTTTGGTGTTAGTTCTAGAAGGTGTTGTAGGTCTTCATAAAATCGATCAGCTTCAGTTTCTTCAGCATCAGTGTTTGGGCATAGACTTGGCTTACTCTGATGTTGAATGGTTTGCCTTGGAAATGAACCAGGATCTTTTTGTCATTTTTGAGGATGCACCCAGGTACTGCATTGTGGACTCTTTTATTGACTGTGAGAGCTACTCCACTTCTTCTAAGGAAGTCTTGCCCACAGTAGTAGACATTATAGTTATCTGAATTAAATTTGCCCATTCCCATCCATTTTAGTTCACTGATTCCTAAGATGTCAATGTTCACTCTTGCCATCTCCTTCTTGTCCACATCTAATTTACCTTGATTCATGGACCTTACATTCCAGGTTCTTATGCAGCATTGTTTTTTATATCGTCAGACTTTACTTTCACCACCAGATACCTCCACAGGTGAGTGTTGTTCTCCCTTTGACCCAGCTGCTTCATTCTTTCTGGAGCTATTCATAATTGCCCTCCACTCTTCCCCAGTAGCATATTGGACACCTTCCTACCTGGCGGGGCTCATCTTCTGGTGTCATGTCTTTTTGCCTTTTCATACTGTCCATCAGGTTCCAGGCAAGAATATTGGAGTGGGTTGCCAACCCCTCCTCCTGTGGACCACATTTTGTCAGAACTCTTCAGTATGACCCGTCTGTCTTGGGTGGCCCTGCATGGCATGGCTCATAGATTCAATGAGTTATGCAAGCCCCTGCCCCACAACAAGGCTGTGATCCATGAAAGGGTTCATTGTCTGTCACCTTGCCAATTCATATCATAGGATGCCTTTTCCATGTAGAATATGATTCTTTCTCCTCAGTGTTCAAGAATTTTCAATATATTCAAGTTTCCTTTAAGACATGATTAATTATAATAATATATACACCAACATAATACCAACTTTTCAATAGAAAAGAAAAACTACCACCATAAGTATACATATCAATTATTAGCTGAATCTTACTTTCAGAATTGTTAAAAAGTTTTTGATGTTGGCAAATATACATAAAATTTACTATTTTAACCATTTTTAGGGTATAATTCAGTGGATTTAAGTACATTCACATCATTGTGCAGCCATCACCATTAACTATCTCCAGAATGTTTTCCTCATCCCAAATAGAAACTCTTTACCCTTTAAACCATAACTCCCCATTATCCTTTCCCCCAACCTCTGACAACCTCTGTTCTATCTTCTGTCTTTATGAATTTACCATTATAGTGACATTTTTAAAAACCATTCATCCACTGATATGGTTCTACCTTTTGCCTTCTGTGAATATCTCTACTATGAACATAGCTGTATAGACATCTATTTACATCCCTGCATGCAGTTCTTTGGAGTATATCCCTAGAAGTGAAATAGCTAGATAATATTCTAATTCTATATATAATTTTTTGAGGAACTGCCATACTGTTTCCATAGCAACTGTACCCTTGTACATTCTCACTAGCAATGAGAAAGTATTTCAAATTAGAACATTAAACAAAAGATAGAAAATATTTCAAATATATGAAAATGTATAGAAATCTTTATAACAGAGACCTTTGAGCCAACCACAATGTGAATTTTAACATTGCCTGCATTTATTCCAGCGAGTTATTTTTTTTTTTTAATTATTAAATGTGATATCTAAAGCTCCCTCCCCTCATTTATTCCCCTTCTTCTGTCAGAGGTAACTGCTCTTCTGAAGATGCCTGTGTATCTTTCCTTCCATGTTTGACTATTTCATCTGTCTTTCTACGTATGTGTGTGTGTATCTGTGACTGTTATTCAGTCACTCAGTTATGTCTGACTCTGCAGACATGGACTGCAGCATGCCAGGCTTCCCTGTCCTTCACCATCTCCCAGAGCTTGATCAAACTCATGTCCATTGAGTCAGTGATGCCATCCAACTATCTCATCCTCTATTGTCCCCTTCTCCTCCTGCCCTCAATCTTTCCCAGCATCAGGGTCTTACCTAGAATGAGTCATCTCTGGTGGCCAAACTATTGGAGCTTCAGCTTCAACATCAGTCCTTCTAATGAATATTCAGGACTGATTACTTTTAGAATCAACTGGTTTGATCTCCTTGCAGTCCAAGGGACTCTCAAGAGTCTTCTCCAACACCATAGTTCAAAAGCATCAGTTCTTTGGCATTCAGCCTTCTTTATGCTCCAACTCTCACATCCATACGTGACTCCTGGAAAAACCATAGCTTTGACTATACAGACCTTTGTTGGCAAAGTAATGTATCTGGTCTTTAATATACTGTTTTGGCATAGTTTTTCTTCCAAAGAGCAAGTGTCCTTTAATTTTGTGGCTGCAGTCACCATCTGCAGTGATTTGGGAGCCCAAGAAAATAAAGTCTCTCACTTTTTCCATTGTTTCTCCATCTACTTGCCATGAAGTGATGGAACCAGATGCCATGATCTTCTTTTTTGAATGTTGAGTTTTAAGCCAGCTTTGTAACTCTCCTCTTTTACCTTCATCATGAGGCTTTTTAGTTCCTCTTTGTTTTCTGCCCTAAAGGTGGTGTCATCTGCATATCTGAGGTTATTGATATTTCTCCCGGCAATCTTGATTTCAGCTTGTGCTTCATCATTTGTGATCAGTTCAGTCGCCCAGTCGTGTCCAGCTCTTTGCGACCCCATGGACTGCAGCATGCCAGGCCTCCCTGTCATCACTAACTCCTGGAGTTTACTCAAACTCGTGTCCATTGAGTCGGTGATACCATCCAACCATCTCATTCTCTGTTGTCCCCTTCTCCACTGCCTTCATTGTGATATGTTCATAAACAAGATATTATATTATGTGTTTTTCAGTTCAGTTCAGTCACTCAGTCATGTCTGACTTTTTGCGACCCCATGGACTGCAGCACGCTAGGCCTCCCTGTCCATCACCAACTCCCGGAGTTAAACTCATGTCCATTGAGTCAGTGATGTCATCCAACCATCTCATCCCCTTCTCCTCCTGCCTTCAATCTTTTCCAGCATCAGGGTCTTTTCAAATGAGTCATGTGTTTTTAAATAGTGCATAATAGTTTCATATCATATGTGTTGTTTTACAATTTGATTTTTTTATTCAAAATCATGTTTTAAAATTTTTTTCAAGCTTTATTGGAGTTTTATTTACATACAATAAAATTCACCTATTTTAAGCATACAATTTGATGAATGTTGGTAATTGTTTTACAATCTTATAACCACTACAATTAAGTATAGAATATTTCCATCACCCCAAGAGGTTTTCTCTCGTGTCTTTTCAGTCAGTGCTCTGCTGTGGCCTTCCCCCAAGCAACCACTCATTTATCAATATAGTTTTGCTTTTTCTATAATATTTTATATGAATGAAATCATGCAGTATATCATCTTTTGTTTTTTTACTGTTTTCTTTACTTCTTTCATTTGACATAATATTTTTGATATTCATCCATGTTGTTAAACATGTTAATATTTCATCCCTTTTTTTGGCTGAATAGTATTCCATAGTCTGGGTATAACACAGCTTGCTCATATATTCACCTTTCAGGTTGTTCCAATTTTAGACTATTATAAATACTGCTGTGGACATTTGCATATGTCTTTATGTAGACATATGGTTTCATTTTGGGGGGTAATAACTAGAATGGAATTGCTGTGTCATACAGTAAGCACATGTTTAGCTTTATAAAATGCTACAACACTGTTTTCTAAAGTGTCTGAACTAACATTGTGTTTAAGATTTATGTCTATTAATACAAGTAAATATTTTTGTTTGTAACTGTTTTATCTTATTACAATATATTAATGAACCACCATTTACTTACCCAATCTCCATTTATTTACTATTACAAGTAGTATTTCAGTTGACATATTTATAAGTTGTTTCCTTACACACATGTACAAGCATTTCTCTCTATATAGTGGGTGTCTATATAGCAGTTGGAATTAATTGCTGGCTTCTGGAGGATACTGATACTGCCAAATTGCCTTATAAAGTGGTTGGGCATTTAACTTTTAAAGCTGCTATACCTTCCAAATTACTATAGTCTTTCACTGGTCCTTCCTATAGAGTTTCTCTTGCAAGTAGGTATTGGGGGTTTTGTTATCAGAGTACAGTATTTCCCAAGCATTTCACACTGTTCTTATTGTCCCGTCTTTTCTTTTAATTATACTTTCTTTATTTTTAAACAGGAGATTCATATGGGGCATTGTGTGAATCTGACTGACGAGGCTGTAGAAGCTGTCCTTACTTGCTGTCCTCAGATATGTATATTACTCTTCCATGGATGCCCTCTAATAACAGGTTAGTATAAGGCTGTGTGTGTGTGTGTTAGTTGAGCAATCATGTCTGACTCTTTGCGACCCCATGGACTGTAGCCCGCCAGGCTCCTCTGTCTGTGGAATTCTCCAGGCAAGAATACTGGAGTGGGTTGCCATGTCCTCCCCCAGGGGATCTTCCCAACCCAGGGATCGAACCCATGTCTCCTGAAGTCCGTGCATTGCAGGTGAATTCTTAACTACTGAGCCACCAGGGAAGCCCCTTCTTCTTCAGGGGATCTTCCCAACCCAGGGATTGAACCCAGGTGCCCTACATTGCAGGCAGATTCTTTATACCATCTGATCCACCAGGGTAAGTATGAGGCTGCTTGGGTTCAAATCTTGGTTTCATCTTTTAATAACTGTGTAACCTTGAGTAAATTACTTAACCCATTTCATTATTCAGTTTCCTCATCTGAAGGTGAGTATAATGACAGTACCTACCTTATAAACTTGATCACAACAACACATTTTTTGGTGCCTAGCACATACTGAGGGCTCAGTAAATGTTAATCATGATAATGATGGTGATGGTGGTGATGGCCAAGGCCCAATAAATGCTAACTGTGATGATAAGGACGATGGTGGCAGTAGTAGTGGTCATGATATTAAACATGATGCTTTGTGTAGTCGTTTATAATATTACATCTATCAAGTATGCTAAATGACCTGTTAACTGTAATCACACCAAGATGTAGCCATTGAGATTCAGAATCATTTGGCTGATGTGGTACTTCACTTAATTAGTCACAGCCTTTGGCTTGTGTAAGAGCCATGACACCTCTTTCACATTATTCCTACACATGGGTCCCCTACCACAATATAACCTGGTTCTCATTTTTAAGTCAGTACTTAATGCCCTGCCCTTCCAGCTTATTTTCCTAATTATAGTTTAATAGTTACTGTCCTTTTGACAACTTCCACGTTTTCTGTTTGAACTGCCAATCTAAACTAAGCCTGTAATGGGTTATATTTGGTTATCAAAGACATCTGTAATGAAGACTAAAATCTTATTTTAGGTAGACATTTTCAGAACACTAACGCCAAAACTTTAGTTGGAAACTATTACCAGTGGGTACCTCTGGGGAAGGTTGTGGAGAGACAAGAGTGGGAAAAAGCCTTCACCATATATCCTTTTGTCCTTTTGAATTTTGTACCATGTGAATGATTTTACCTATTAAAAATTAATAATCATAATTTTAAGAAAATAATTTAGAATCAGAAAAATTCATGTGACTGAGTACAGGGAATCAGTTAATGTGAACACTATTCTGAGGGTTGTGAGAAGGCAGGCAGAAGCTCTCTAATCATCAAACAAAGCAGAAAATTATATTTTAACAAGAAGGACATTATTGTAAGGTGGAAGAGTCCACAATATGTGAAATGTAATTGCAGCCATTTTTGGTAATAGGTCTTCTCAGAATACCAACTAAAAGTGTGTAAATCTACTCAGTGAGGTATGTGCATGTTTAATCAATACACTGAACAAGAAAGTGGTATTCATAAAGTGACTCCATTTTCCTCTCACTATATTAATTACAAATTTGCTCTACAGGAGTTAATTTTTCCCAAACCCAAGTGAAAATCTCAAACATGTGCCACTGACTTTTCTTATCATTCTCATGTAATACTCCAAACGAGTTCAAATAAAGCTTTTCACTCCTCCAGTTAGCTCAGGTTTGCTGTAGGTGGAAAGGCTGCTGTGTTAAGGGAACATTGTTAGTTTCCCTGTTTTCCCTCCTGATTCTCCTCTTCCTTTCCTAACTCACCCACCATGGTTTCTGATCTCAGCAGTGTTAGTGCAGGGTCGGACTGCAATGAGCAGGAGGGCAGGTAAGGGAAAGAAAAGTCTTCCTTGAGCACTACCGCTGTGATCTAGTGGCAGCACCATGGGCTCAGTGGGTGAGCCGATCCTGATCCATACTCTCACAAAAGCGGGGCACTGTTGAGCTTCTCAGAGTCCACTTTCTGCCACTCCCCTCCTCACTGCGTATATCTCCTATCTACAGTTCTCTTGATTCAAGCAAATGTGTCTCCTGGCTAGTAGCAAGCGTTTTCTTCCTCTGCCCTCATTCCTTTAGCAACGTACCTTCATTTTCTTTCTGTTGAGGTTGCCTCGACCATCTAGGTTGCCTTTCATGAGCAAAATACAAGGCAACCCATGCTAGCCCACATCTGCCCACAGGGAACACAATACTTTAGATGGTGAGAGTGCAGATATTTCCCCGCTTCAGTCCTCTCTTTGGCCACATGGACTCTTAACAGAGCCTGCTTTTTAGTTTTCTTAGGTCTGATGTGTACTGTTTGTGATGTGTATTGTGTTCCCCAAGCTCCAAGGGACATATCAGATTCTCCAACTGATCCCCTTGGAGCCCTCTCTCACTAGGCTTGAAGGGAAGAGCAAGCACCTGCAGCCCTCTTTCTAGAACTCAAATCACAACTGTCTTCAAAGAAATCCTTTCTTTAATTTCCAATTTTCCATCACTTCCCATTTTTACACTTTTATATCTTTGAATGGATAAGGCACCAAAGATTCCAAAATCAGTTTTCAGCCAAGCATTTACAAGTCATGTACAAGTGGTCTGGTATCTCATTTTGGAATGAGAAAGTAGCTGATACCTCCGGCCCATGCAGCCACAGTGTCCCCTAGAACCTTACTGGAATAATTCTGGTTTAATGTTCTGTTGTATTTGTCTCAGATCAGCTTGACTACCTAACACATTATAAACTCAACTTTTGTTAACTTTACCTTGATCATCTTTCTGGTTACAATTTGGAAATAGTTAATTTGGCATTTTGTCTCTACTTTTAATAGAAGTGAAAACAGACTATACACAGTCAACCAGAAAAGCTTCTCCTAGGCAAACTGCTTAAAACAATTATCAAAGACCTTATAGGTAATGAAATATTTAGAAGGTACAACCAAAAACTGAAAATTTGAGTACAAGACCAATATTAAAATGCTTAAATGTGCCTGTATTAATGTAGAAATGACTAATGAATATGAATTGAAAATATGTTGCAGTGATTAGTCTGATTTTTAAAGCAAAAAGACAGTTTTGAGATAAATTATATAATTACTGAGATCACTGGAAACCAAAGATATATTATCAGCTGGTAAATTAAAGAGAAATGCCTATCTGGTATGATTATATGATACTGGATATAGATTACTGGAGTGAGTTGCTGTTTCCTTCTCCAGGAGATCTTCTTGACCCAGGGATCAAACCCAGTTCTCCTGAATTGTAGGCAGATTCTTTACTGCTACACCACCGGGGAAGCCCCTGACTATAGACACAAGGAAAGCTTAATCCCACGCTTTTCCTATCCATATAATGACTCAAACACTGAATTTACCAACTCTAATGTGGCCTAGAAAGGGATGACAAATAACCTCCCTCCTCAGTCTCCTGGGAGTTCCCTTACCTTACTTCCTTTTTGAGACTCATACACACACTCCTTTGGAAGTTCTGTTGTATGGGAACCCCCTTCCCTGCAAACCTAGCAAAGCCCTGCCCAAATAAATCTCCTTGTATGCTACTGCGACCTTGTGGTCAGATCTTTTTTCTTGTTCTGCCACACAATCCCTTGCTCAAGGTATGCAACATAAAATATGTTTATATGTTCAAAAAGTTTAGAAAATATATCATTATAATGAATATTCATTTTTCAAAGGCTCTAAGAAATACTATGCTAAGAAACTTTTTTTATCCGAGTGTCAAGGAGTTAGAAATCTTCCCCTACCCTTTTAGATTCTTCTGGCTTATCTAAGAATTAAATTGACAGGAGGCAGGTAAAGAGGAGAAAATCCGAATTTACATACATGGGAGAGACCCAAGAGAACTGAGTAACTAGCCAAAGTGTCTGAAACATCTTCAGCAGCTAAAGAGGACATGCAGGGGTAGGGGTTTGGAACTTCAAAAGAAATGAAGGCAATTCACATGGAGATAAAAAAAGCAAATGCTTGGTAGACAAGTATTTGTTGGGCCATGCAGAGACAATGGAACATAAAGGTTCTCTGAACTCTAGGCCCCTCACTGAGTTTCCCCCGCCATACCTAGCCCACATTCTTTGCAGATAATCTCTGATAGGGGTAGGAGGACTTACCTATACTTCCTTTAGGCAGTAAGGGGAAAGGGCAAAGTTTCTTCTTGAGTCTTTTGGGCCTTGATTGTTTTCAGCTTGAAATAATCCTGATGCCAGACACTTTGGGATGGCTACAAAGTTTTGCTCCCCAAACAAGCATTTGTCAAATTTTTTTAACACAGGATAATTTGTGTGTGTGTGTGTGTGTGTTTTATCCCTGCTTTCCCAAAATAGGAAAGTGAGAAACTGAAACAGTACTTGCCCCTTGTGACAGAGTTTTTAATAATAGTGCTAATATGAAGTGAAATGAGCACCAATCCTCAGTGTCAGCCACACATAGGCACTTGCCATGGGAGCCTGCCATCTACCTCTACAAGGATTCAATCTTGTGCTGCTGTAGCTGCTGACCTTCAACACCCGCTGAAAGGAGTTCAGGGTGGAGAAAGGAGGCACTCTGTGCTGGTGGGGAGGGGGAAACTGGTAGGTCAGGTCTTCAGATAGTTAGATATTTTCAGGAGCCGATTTTATACACCCAATTCTTGTATCTCCTCATCTGTAGAAAAGCACTAAAATCTTTCATGGAGACGATTGTTTCTTGTGACCAGCAGAAAGCTTCACGAGGCTTGAGGCAACTTTCTGGGAAAATGTGTGCTTGACTGCATATACTCTCCCTTCCCCAAAATCACATATATCCTGACCTTTCCCGCTACATCTTTGGAGCAGTTTCTCTGAGGTAGTGTCTCCTGGGCTGCAGTCCTCATTTTGCCCCCAAATAAAATTTATCTCATAACTCTCACATTATGCATTTTTTTTTAAGTCAGCATTGGTCTCCTCAGTTCAGTTCAGTCGCTCAGTCGTGTCCCAACTCATTGCGACCCCATGGACGGCAGCACGCCAGGCCTCCCTGTCCATCACCAACTCCTGGAGTTGACTCAAACTCATGTCCATTGAGTCGGTGATGCCATCCAACCATCTCATCCTCTGTTGTCCCCTTCTCCTTCTGCCCTCAATCTTTCCCAGCATCACAGTCTTTTCCAATGAATAAGTTCTTCACATAAGGTGGCCAAAGTATTGGAGTTTCAGCTTAAACATCACTCCTTCCAATGAATAGTCATAACTGATTTCCTTTGGGATGGATTGGTTGGATCTGCTTGCAGTCCAAGAGACTCTGAAGAGTCTTCTCCAATACCACAGTTCAAAAGCATCAATTCTTCAGCACTCAGCTTTCTTCACAGTCCAACTCTCACATCCATACAGGACCACAGGAAAAACCATAGCCTTGACTAGGTGGACCCTTGTTGACAAAGTAATGTCTCTGCTTTTTAATATGCCATCTAGGTTGGTCATAACTTTCCTTCCAAGGAGTAAGCGTCTTTTAATTTCATGGCTGCAGTCACCATCTGCAGTGATTTTGGAGCCCACAAAAATAAAGTCAGCCACTGTTTCCACTGTTTCCCCATCTATTTGCCATGAAGTGATGGGACCAGATGCCATGATCTTCGTTTTCTGAATGTTGAGCTTTAAGTCAACTTTTTCACTCTCCTCTTTCACTTTCATCAAGAAGCTCTTTAGTTCTTCGCTTTCTGCCATAAGGGC
>NW_011495029.1:3696289-3698262 GCF_000754665.1 Bison bison bison
CAGGGACCAGATGCCATGATCTTCGTTTTCTGAATGTTGAGCTTTAAGTCAACTTTTTCACTCTCCTCTTTCACTTTCATCAAGAAGCTCTTTAGTTCTTCGCTTTCTGCCATAAGGGTGGTGTCATCTGCATATCTGAGGTTACTGATATTTCTCCCAGCAGTCTTGACTCCAGCTTGTGTTTCATCCAGCCCAGCATTTCTCATGATGTACTCTGCATAGAAGTTAAATAAACAGGATGACAATATACAGCCTTGAGGTACTCGTTTTCCTATTTGGAACCAATCTGTTGTTCCATGTCCAGTACTAACTGCTGCTTCCTGACCTGCATACAGATTTCTCAAGAGGCAGGTCAGGTGGTCTGGTATTCCCATCTCCTTAAGAATTTTCCAGTTTGTGATGATCCACACAGTCAAAGGCTTTGGCATAATCAATAAAGCAGAAGTAGATGTTTTTCTAGAACTCTCTTCTCTCCAAAACACTGAATAAGTTAACTTTATGGACCTCAACTTTCCCTTATGTATAACTGTCAGTCATAAAATTGGGTGAATTGATAATAATACAGGGGTTCCTATACAATGATTTTATCATTAGGTTCTTAAAGGGAAAAAGCTGAAGTTTTTTAACTACCCAGATCGTATCTACTCTTCACTCTTTCCTGTCAGCACTGCACCATTGTATATTTTTTCTACCATCAATTCAGTTCAGTTCAGTCGCTCAGTCGTGTCTGACTCTTTGCGACCCCATGAATCGCAGCACGCCAGGCCTCCCTGTCCATCACCAACTCGCGGAGTTCGCTCAGACTCATGTCCATCGAGTCAGTGATGCCATCCAGCCATCTCATCCTCTGTTGTCCCCTTCTCCTCCTGCCCCCCAAATACCTCCCAGCATCAGAGTCTTTTCCAATGAGTCAACTCTTCGCATGAGGTGGCCAAAGTACTGGAGTTTCACCTTTAGCATCATACCTTCCAAAGAAATCCCAGGGCTGATCTCCTTGAGAATGGACTGGTTGGATCTCCTTGTAGTCCAAGGGACTCTCAAGAGTCTTCTCCAACACCACAGTTCAAAAGCATCAATTCTTCGGTGCTCAGCCTTCTTCACAGTCCAACTCTCACATCCATACATGACCACTGGAAAACCATAGCCTTGACTAGATGGATCTTTGTTGGAAAAGTAATGTCTGCTTTTCAATATGCTATCTAGGTTGGTCATAACTTTCCTTCCTAGGAGTAAGCATCTTTTAATTTCATGGCTGCAGTCACCATCTGCAGTGATTTTGGAGCCCAGAAAAATAAAGTCTGACACTGTTTTCACTGTTTCCCCATCTATTTGCCATGAAGTGATGGGCCAGATGCCATGATCTTCATTTTCTGAACGTTGAGCTTTAAGCCAACTTTTTCATTCTCTACTTTCACTTTCATCAAGAGGCTTTTTAGTTCCTCTTCACTTTCTGCCATAAGGGTGGTGTCATCTGCATATCTGAGATTATTGGTATTTCTCCTGGCAATCTTGATCCCAGCTTGTGATTCTTCCACCCTAGCATTTCTCATGAGGTACTCTGCATATAAGTTAAATAAACAGGGTGACAATATACAGCCTTCATGTACTCCTTTTCCTATTTGGAACAAGTCTGCTGTTCCAAGTCCAGTTCTAACTGTTGCTTCCTGACCTGCATACAGATTTCTCAGGAGGCAGGTCAGGTGGTCTGCTATTCCCATCTCTTTCAGAATTTTCCACAGTTTGTTGTGATCCACACAGTCAAAGGCTTTGGCATAGTCAATAAAGCAGAAATAGATGCTTTTCTGGAACTCTCTTGCTTTTTCCATGATCCAGCGAATGTTGGCAATTTGATCTCTGGTTCCTCTTCCTTTTCTAAAACCAGCTTGAACATCTGGAAGTTCACGGTTCACGTATTGCTGAAGCCTGGCTTGGAGAGTTTTGAGCATTACTTTACTAGCATGTAGAGATGAGTG
>NW_011495029.1:3698362-3698726 GCF_000754665.1 Bison bison bison
GTGTTTCTTGACTTCCTACTTTTGCATTCCAGTCCCCTATAATGAAAAGGACGTCTTTTTGGGGTGTTAATTGTAAAAAGTCTTGTAGGTCTTCATAGAACCATTCAACTTCAGCTTCTTCAGTGTTACTGGTTGGGGCATAGACTTGGATTACTGTGATATCGAGTGGTTTGCCTTGGAAACGAACAGAGATCACTCTGTCGTTTTTGAGATTGCATCCAAGTACTGCATTTTGGACTCTTTTGTTGACCATGATGGCTATTCCATTTCTTCTGAGGGATTCCTGCCCGCAGTAGTAGATATAATGGTCATCTGAGTTAAATTCACCCTTTCCAGTCCATTTTAGTTCGCTGATTCCTAGAAA
>NW_011495029.1:3698826-3707098 GCF_000754665.1 Bison bison bison
GACAGGCATACAGATTTCTCAGGAGGCAGGTCAGGTGGTCTGCTATTCCCATCTCTTTCAGAATTTTCCACAGTTTGTTGTGATCCACACAGTCAAAGGCTTTGGCATAGTCAATAAAGCAGAAATAGATGCTTTTCTGGAACTCTCTTGCTTTTTCCATGATCCAGCGAATGTTGGCAATTTGATCTCTGGTTCCTCTTCCTTTTCTAAAACCAGCTTGAACATCTGGAAGTTCACGGTTCACGTATTGCTGAAGCCTGGCTTGGAGAGTTTTGAGCAATACTTTACTAGCGTGTGAGATGAGTGCACTTATGTGGTAGTTTGAGCATTCTTTGGCATTGCCTTTCTTTAGGATTGGAATGAAAACTGACCTTTTCCCATCCTGTGGCCACTAATGAGTTTCCAAATGTGCTGGCATATTGAGTGCAGCAGTTTCACAGCATCATCTTTCAGGATTTGAAGTAGCTCCACTGGAATTCCATCACCTCCACTAGCTTTGTTCGTAGTGATGCTTTCTAAGGCCCACTTGACTAACACATTCCAGGATGTCTGGCTCTAGGTCAGTGATCACACCATCGTGATTATCTGGGTTGTGAAGGTCTTTTTTGTACAGTTCTTCTGTGTATTCCTTCCACCTCTTCTTAATATCTCTGCTTCTGTTAGGTCCATACCATTTCTGTCCTTTATCGAGCCCATCTTTGTATGAAATGTTCCCTTGATATCTCTAATTTTCTTGAAGAAATCTCTAGTCTTTCCCATTCTGTTGTTTTCCTCTATTTCTTTGCATTGATCGCTGAGGAAGGCTTTCTTATTTCTTCTTGCTAGACTTTGGAACTCTGCATTCAGATGTTTATATCTTTCCTTTTCTCCTTTGCTTTTCACTTCTCTTCTTTTCACAGCTATTTGTAAGGCCTCCTCAGACAGCCATTTTGCTTTTTTGCATTTCTTTTCCATGGGGATGGTCTTGATCCCTGTCTCCCGTACAATGTCACAAACCTCCCTCCATAGTTCATCAGGCACTCTATCAGATCTAGGCCCTTAAATCTATTTCTCACTTCCACTGTATAATCATAAGGGATTTGATTTAGGTCATAGCTGAATGGTCTAGTGGTTTTCCCTACTTTCTTCAATTTAAGTCTGAATTTGGCAATAAGGAGTTCATGGTCTGAGCCACAGTCAGCTCCTGGTCTTGTTTTTGCTGACTGTATAGAGCTTCTCCATCTTTGGCTGCAAAGAATATAATCAGTCTGATTTCAGTGTTGACCATCTGGTGATGTCCATGTGTAGAGTCTTCTCTTGTGTTGTTGGAAGAGGGTGTTTGCTATGACCAGTGCATTTTCTTTGCAAAACTCTATTAGTCTTTGCCCTGCTTCATTCCATATTCCAAGGCCAAATTTGCTTGTTACTCCAGGTGTTTCTTGACTTCCTACTTTTGCATTCCAGTCCCCTATAATGAAAAGGACGTCTTTTTGGGGTGTTAATTGTAAAAAGTCTTGTAGGTCTTCATAGAACCATTCAACTTCAGCTTCTTCAGTGTTACTGGTTGGGGCATAGACTTGGATTACTGTGATATCGAGTGGTTTGCCTTGGAAACGAACAGAGATCACTCTGTCGTTTTTGAGATTGCATCCAAGTACTGCATTTTGGACTCTTTTGTTGACCATGATGGCTATTCCATTTCTTCTGAGGGATTCCTGCCCGCAGTAGTAGATATAATGGTCATCTGAGTTAAATTCACCCTTTCCAGTCCATTTTAGTTCGCTGATTCCTAGAAATTTGCTACCATCATTGATAAAAATAAATCAGTTCAGTCACTCATTGTGTCCAACTCTTTTTGACCCCATGGACTGCAGCACACCAGGCCTCCCTGTCCATAACCAACACCCAGAGTTGACTCAAACTCATGTCCATTAAGTTGGTGATGCCATCCAACCATCTCATCCTCTGTCATCCCCTTCTTCTCCCTCCTTCAACCTTTCCCAGCATCAGGGTCTTTTCTAGTGAGTCAATTCTTCGCATTATGTGGCCAAAATATTGGAGTTTCAGCTTCAGCATCAGTCTTTCCAATGAATATTCAGGACAGATTTCCTTTAGGATGGACTGGTTGGATCTCCTTGCAGTCCAAGGGACTCTCAAGAGTCTTCTCCAACACCATAGTTCAATAAAAATAAAATGAGTTAATATATTCACCTTATGTTTATTAATTTCTTTTTTCTCCAAAGAAGACAAATGCTTTATTTTTAACCTGATAAATGAAAGTTCTTTCTTCTTTCCTATCCTAACACTGTATGTGCATCGTCTTTTATATTCATGTGATTTGTCACATATGAGTAGATAAAACAATATGATTTATATTCTGTAAAAAGAAGGTATGTACGGGACTTCCCTGGCAGTCCAGTGGTTAAGACTTCACCTTCCAGTGCAGAGGGGTGTGGGTTTGATCCCTGGTGGGGGTTTCCTTGTAGCTCAGTTGGTAAAGAATCTGCCTGCAATGCAAGAGACCTGGGTTCAATTTCTGGGTCAGGAAGATCCCCTGGACAAGGAAATGGCAACACACTCCAGTATTCTTGCCCGGAGAATCCCATAGACAGAGGAGCCTGGCAGGCTACGGTCCATGGGGTCGCAAGAGTTGGACACAATTGTGGTGTTGGAGAAGACTCTTGAGAGTCCCTTGGACTGCAAGGAGATCCATCCAGTCCATTCTGAAGGAGATCAGCCCTGGGATTTCTTTGGAAGGAATGATGCTAAAGCTGAAACTCCAGTACTTCGGCCACCTCATGCAAAGAGTTGACTCATTGGAAAAGACTCTGATGCTGGGAGGGATTGGGGGGCAGGAGGAGAAGGGGACGACAGAGGATGAGATGGCTGGATGGCATCACTGACTCGATTCACATGAGTTTGGGTGAACTCCGGGAGTTGGTGATGGATAGGGAGCCCTGGCGTGCTGCGATTCATGGGGTCGCAAAGAGTCGGACACGACTGAGTGACTGAACTGAACTGAACTGAACTAGGAACTAAACCTCCTCCTCCTCCTCAGGGAGCTAAGATCCCACATGCTTCTAGGACAAAAAACTAAAACATGCAACAGAAGTAATATTGTAACAAATTCAATAAAGACTTTAAAAATTGTCCACTTTAAAAAAAGAATGTATATACATACATATACATATGTTTGTGCAATTCTAGTATTATGTTATCCTCAAAGCAACCTGAACCCCAAATTGGCAGTTACTCATCTGATTCCCTGAATTAATAAGTTTATCTTCTCCGTGTTTCTAAGTTTTTATAAAATTTCTTAACATTACAATCAGACTGTAAGGAAAACTATACATTATAAATTAGGTATTGAAACTATTAGAAGCACTCTGATTTTATATCTGCAGAAAAGAGAAAAAAGCTGCTGTTTAAAATACTGTAAATCATAGACATTACGGAAAACAGGAAAATAATTTTAAAATGTATTATTTTCAATTCAATTATGTCTGCTATGATTTTCAGTAATATCAACTCACACAGTTTTGTTAATCTCCTTAATTGGACATGCATTTCTATTTCTAACCTTGTCTAAACATGTTTCACAGTATTCACAGCCATCTAGGCTTAGATTTTAGAAGGGCAATAAAGCAATTAGCACAAACATCCTATGTTTATATTGAAAGGCAGGAAAACCCAACAGGAAATCTGCCACTTTTGGTTGACTTGACTCAAATTTTAGTGATATCTGAGGATTTGTTTCAGCTTGATTACTTTACAAGCAAGTTCTTTAGATTTCTGGATAATAAATATGTCAAGATTTACCACATTGAGCCAAGTGGTTTGTTTCAGAGTGTCCTATAATTAAAGCTGATTCCTTGCTTCAAGGACACTTTTTAAATTTCATGTATTTCATTTTCTATATCCTATATTATTCTGTTTCTTCATCATTCTTTAGTCATCTATTACTAATCCAGCATGACAGAACTTCTTTATGCCACACACTGTAATGGCGTATTAGAAAAAATGTGCACAGCCTCACTTATTTACCTGTGTATTTTATTAAAATGTGTTAATTACATTCCCCTTGATAATTTGAAAAACTTAGTTTGTTAATTTATATTCCCATAGTTTCTTCTTTTTCTTGGGGCTTCAACAGCTACCATAGTGAATCTCTTGCAAAAAGTGGTCTCCATCTACATTAGTCATAGATTTTTTAAAAGATAGTAAAGTAAAAGATTCCTCAGAAGTCGTCTACACAGTTTAGTGAATTTAGGTGGCTTGTCCCAAATATTAGAAATAGGTACTAATAGAACTGGAAGTAAAAAACCTAAATCACCTAATCCACAATCTCTACTTCTTTTTCCAATACAGCAATTTCCTAAGCCTTTGGTGTCAAGTGGCTTAACTACTAGTAGAGAGGGAAGGAAGTAGGAGAGTGACATCAAGCATCAGTAATGTGATTGGTATAAATGACCTTTAGAGTCTTTTTCAGTCCTGAGTCTGGTTTTGTTGAGTAGCAGAATTGTTGTTATTTAGTTGCTTAGTCAAGTCTGACTGCCAGGCTCCTCTATCCATGGGATTTCCCATCAAGAATGCTGCAGTGGGTTGCCATTTTCTTCTCTGGGGGATCTTTCAGACCCTGGGATCGAACCCAGGTCTCCTGCATTGGCAGGTGTGTTCTTTACACTGAGCCACCAGAGAAGCCCAAGTAGCAGAATAAGCCACCCCAAATATGCCTCTTTGGCATAAGGATTATTTTAAGCCATTTTTCCTGAGAATCAGCAGACACTGGAGGAGCTCTGAAAAGAGAAGTTATCCTTTTGTGAAGAGAGTTTACATTTTTAAAGAAAATCTTCGTTTGTAAAATGTCTCCCTCCTTGTCTCCCTCTCTGTACCAAGAGGAGAGTAAAAGTGAGAAGAGAGGGGTGACTCTAAATCAGAATCATATTCAGTGGATAAGGCACTTTAAATCTTCATAGTGAATCTTACTGTTACCAAACTGAAATCGGGTCTCTTCACCCCATGTGCTGCAAAGCCAATCCTGACACCAGGTTGTAGTGAGGGAAGGTGCAGGGTGCCAAGCAAGCAGCATGGACAGCTGATTCTCAAAAGGCAAGAACTCCCTGATAGCTTTCAGCCAAGGGTTATTAAAGGCAACATAAGTGATGAGGGTCGCAGGGTGCATGATCAACTCATGCATGTTTTTCTGATTGGTTGGTGGTGAAATAGCAGGTTGATGTTTTGGGAATCTCAATCATCAATCTCCTGGTTTCAGCCAGTCTAGGATCAGCCAGAATGCTGGTGGTCATCATGTAGTCAATATCTTCCACTTGGTGAAAGGGGTGTTAGTTTCTGCAGAAAAACTCAAAGATATGCATCAGATTGTTATCTGTATCCCTTCAGGAGGAACTAGGAGTCCTGTGACTCTATTGTTCAAGCTATTATTACTTTTCTTGCTTGATTGCTTTCTTTGTTTCTGCATTTTCTATTTCTCTAATCATTAACTGTTTAAGTCTATTCTTTGGAACTCAGGGAAGGCCTAATAGACACAAAGTTTTTCTATAAATAAGAAGTGGGAGACAAGGAGGGACTTGTACCTAGGAGGGCCTGGCAGAGTTTGGTTTCATTACCCTGTTAATTGTACTTTTACTGGTAACTTTCCATAACCAGTTTCCCAACAATCCCAACATCTCTCAATTGTCTTTTGCTGAAAATGGTGGTAACTTGGGCCATCTCAAGGAGTTTACTCATTTTTCCTGATTTATCTCCCATATATACATGAAGTATTCTTGTTGATAAACTTCTGTTTGTTTTTCTTTTGTTAATTCATCTTTGGTTACAAGGGGATCTCAGCCAAGAGCTCAGAAGGGTAAAGAATTTTTTTCCTCTTCCACAGTTTCTACAAAATACTCTGGCAAGAGATCATGAAATACTTAGAGACACCACAGTTTCTCCCTATAGCATAAGAAACTTACAGGCATCAAATATTCCTACTATTAACTCACTGCCCTGAGTACTCTATATATTTATGAGGAAAAGCTGCCTGAATAGACTGAGTAATGTAACACTGGAAAAGATTAAGGGCAGAAAGAGATGAGGGCATCAGAGGATGAGATGGCTGGATGGCATAAGCAATGCAATGGACATGAACTTGGGCAGACTCCAAGAGATGGTGAGGGACAGGGAGGCCTGGCATGGTATAGTCCATGGGGTTGCAAAGAGTCAGACACAATTAGGCAACTGCCCTCTAGCATCAAAATTTGTAATTACATTAATATACACTGTATACTCAGAGCTAGAGGGAAAAGTGTTTTTCTATATATATATGTGTGTAATAGTAGATTCCTACAGAAGAATGACAGAAATATATAATCAGAAGTTAAATATTTACATATATTTGATAATAAATTCATAATTAGTAAATATGCCAAAATAGTCTTAGAAACACCAACTAAAGTATATCAGGAAGTATATGTTTCCCATTTTGTTCTTTTTCAAAACCGTATTGACTGTTCTGATTCCTTTAAATTCCTGTGTAAATACTAGGATTGTTTTGTCAATTTCTTTTTTAAAAATTAAGTGGCATTTTGCTAAGGATGGCATTGAATCTGTAGATCAGTTTGAGGAGTACTGCCATCTTAACGAAAACTCTTCTGATCTATGAAAAAATGGATAATGATACATGAATCATTTATTCTGATCTTTGAATAAATGGACATCTTCACATTTATTAGACCTACTTTCATTTCTTTCAACAGTCTTTTGTAGTTTTCAGAATATCAGCTCAGTTCAGTCACTTAGTCATGTCCGACTCTTTGCAACCCCATGAATTGGAGCATGCCAGGCCTCCCTGTCCATCACCAACTCCCAGAGTTCACTCAAACTCATGTCCTTCGAGTCAGTGATCCCATCCAGCCATCTCATCCTCTGTCGTCCCCTTCTCCTCCTGTCCCCAATCCCTCCCAGCATCAGAGTCTTTTCCAATGAGTCAGCTCTTTGCATGAGGTGGCCAAAGTATTGGAGTTTCAGCTTTAGCATCAGTCCTTCCAAAGAACACCCAGGACTGATCTCCTTTAAAATGGACTGGTTGGATCTCCTTGCAGTCCAAGGGACTCTCAAGAGTCTTCTCCAACACCACAGTTCAAAAGCATCAATTCTTTGGCGCTGAGCTAAGTATAAGTTTTCCCTTATTTTGTTAAACTTATTCCTAAGTATTCTTTTTGATGGTAATATAAATGAAATTATTTTCTTAATTTCATTTTGTAACCAAACCCAGGTTTGGCCGCTTGCCTCTCACATGCCAGTAACTCAGGAGGCAAGTGTCATTAGAAAAGAAAGTGCTTTAATCAGAAAGCTTGGAGGAATTCCCTGGCATTCCAGAGGTTAGGACTCCATGCTTTCACTGCCAAGGGCCTGGGTTTGATCCCTGGTGGGATAACTAAGATCCTGCAAGCCGCCTGGTATGGCCAAAATAATATAATAATAATGAAGGAGAGTCTTCTCTTTTGTTGTTGGAAGAGGGTGTTTGCTACGACCAGTGCGTTCTCTTGGCAGAACTCTATTAGCCTTTGCCCTGCTTCATTCTGTACTCTAAGACCAAACTTGCCTGTTATTCCAGGTGTTTCTTAACTTCCTACTTTTGCATTCCAGTCCCCTATAATGAAAAGGACGTCTTTTGGGGGTGTTAGTTCTAGAAGGTCTTGTAGGTCTTCATAGAACTGTTCAACTTCAGCTTCTTCAGAGTTACTGGTCGGGGCATAGACTTGGATTACCATAATATTGAATGGTTTGCCTTAGAAACGAACAGAGATCATTCTGTCGTTTTTGAGATTGCATCCAAGTACTGCATTTCAGACTCTTTTGTTGACTGTGATGGCTACTCCATTTCTTCTAAGGGATTCATGCCCACAGTAGTAGATAAAATGGTCATCTGAGTTAAATTCACCCATTCCAGTCCATCTTAGTTCACTGATTCTAGAATGTTGATGTTCACTCTTGTCATCTCCTGTTTGACCACTTCCAATTTGCCTTGATTCATGGACCTAACATTCCAGGTTCCTATGCAATACTGCTCTTTACAGCATCGAACCTTACTTCTATCACCAGTCCCATCCACAACTGGGTGTTGTTTTTTGCTTTCACTTCATCCCTTTATTCTTTCTGAAGTTATTTATCCACTGATCTCCAGTAGCATATTGGGCACCTACCGACCTGGGGAGTTCATCTTTCAGTATCCTATCTTTTTGCCTTTTCATACTGTTGATGGGGTTCTCAAGGCAAGAATACTGAAGTGGTT
>NW_011495029.1:3707198-3714559 GCF_000754665.1 Bison bison bison
GTCTCTTGATGAGAGTGAAAGAGGAGAGTGAAAAAGTTGGCTTAAAGCTCAACATTCAGAAAACGAAGATCATGGCATCTGGTCCCATCACTTCATGACAAATAGATGGGGAAACAGTGGAAACAGTGGCTGACTTTATTTTTCTGGGCTCCAAAATCACTGCAGATGGTGGTTTCAGCCATGAAACTAAAAGACGCTTACTCCTTGGAAGAAAAGTTATAACCTAGATGGCATATTAAAAAGCAGAGATATTACTTTGCAAAAGGTTCGTCTAGTCAAGGCTATGGTTTTTCCAGTGGTCATGTATGGATGTGAGAGTTGGACTATAAAGAAAGCTGAGCGCCGAAAAATTGATGCTTTTGCACTGTGGTGTTAGAGAAGACTCTTGAGAGTCCCTTGGAGTGCAAGGAGATCCAACCAGTCCATCCTAAAGGAGATCAGTCCTGGGTTTTCATTGGAAGGACTGATGTTGAAGCTCAAACTCCAATACTTTGGCCACCTGATGCGAAGAGCCGACTCATTTGAAAAGAACCTGATGCTGGGAAAGATTGAGGGCAGGAGGAGAAGGGGACGACAGAGGATGAGATGGTTGGATGACATCACCGACTCAATGGACATAGGTTTGAGTGGACTCTGGGAGTTGGTGATGGACAGGGAGGCCTGGCGTGCTGCAGTTCATGGGATTGCAGAGTTGGACAAGACTGAGCAACTGAACTGAATGAAGGAGAAGAAGAAAGAAAGCAAAAAGGTGGCAATCTAGGAAGATGGTGAACTCATGTCTAGAGACCAACTCCAAGGATTCTGCTCAGCAATTATAGTTTTTAAAGGGAAAGATGGGAGAAAGAATCTTAGTGACACATCAAGGTAGGGGGATGGGTTTTACATCATTCTCCATAGAGTGCAGACTGGCTGACTCTTTCTTCAGAGAGAAGAAAACCTTGCCAGCATGATCTGCCTGCAGGATTGCTAAGGGGACTTCTGGGGTTAAATAACCAGTCATTTTTTAAACTACTTAATTCTTTACTCTGACTTCTTTTTTATCCAGGAAAAGAATCAACAGGTTAGATAAGGCACAATGTGCACTCAGGAGAGCATAAGTCAGGTATTCATTTCAATTGCTTACTGATTTCATTTCAGTTAGTTCTTTTATGATTAGAGGGGAGCAGAAATGGGCAAACATGAAAGGGACAAAGAACTACTTGCAATTTTTGGATTGCTCATTGTTTAGAAATAAATTTATTTTTGTATATTGATCTTATGCACTGCAATGTTTCTGAACTGATTTATTCTAATTTTTAGTAGATTCCTTAGAAAATTCTATAAACTGTATTAACTACAATTTTAAAAAGTTTTACTTTTTCCTTTCCAACATGAATGATTTTTCTTTTTCTTCCCTAATTTCCATAGTTAGAACCTCCAGTGTACTGTAGTATAGAAATGGCAAAAGCAGAAATCCTTGTATTTGTTCCTGATCTTAGGGGGAAAGTAGTTAGTCTCTCACCAGGAAGGATGACGTTAGTGGCAGCTTTTTCATAGATGCCCTTTATCAGGTTGAAGAAGTTCCTTTCTGTTTCTAGTATGCTAAATGTTTTTATCATGAATGTTGGACTTTATCAAATGTCTTTTCTGAGTCTTTTGAAATGATTATGTCATTTTTATCCTTTATTCTATTAACATGGTATAGCCATAAGCAAAATAATGCCCCCACCCAAATACATCCATGTTATAATGGTTAGAACCTACAAATATACTGACCTTACAATAGGAAGATGATCCTGAGTTATCCAGGTCAGCCCAATACAGTCATTATTCTTCAGTTGCTAAGTCATGTCCAACTCTTTGCCATGCCATGGACTGCAGCACACCAAATTCCCTGTCCTTCACTATCTCCCGGAGTTTACTCAAATTCATGTCCATTGAGTTGGTGATGCCATCAAACCATCTGGTCCTCTGTCATCCCCTTTTCCTCCCGCCCTCAATCTTTCCCAGCATCAGGATCTTTTCCAATGGGTCAGCTCCTCCTATCATGTGGCCAGAGTATTGGAGCTTTGGCTTCAGCCTCAATCCTTCCAATGAATATTCAGGATTGATTTCCTGTAGGATTGACTGGTTTGATCTCTCTTGCTGTCCAAGGGACTCTCAGGAGTCTTTTCTAGCACCACAATTTGAAAGCAACGAATCTTCGGTAATCAGCTCTCTTTATGGTCCAACTCTCACAACCATACATGTTGTTTTTCAGTCACTCAGTCATATCCAACTCTTTGCAACCCCATGGACTGTAGCATGTCAGGCCTCCCTGTCTTTCACTGTCTCCCAGAGTTTGCTCAGATTCATGTCCATTGAGTTGGTGATGCCATCCAACCATCTCATCCTTTGTCGTCCTCTTCTTCTCCTGCCCTCAGTCTTTCCCAGAATCAGGGTCTTTTCTAGTGAGTTGGCTCTTCCCATCAGGTGGCCAAAGTATTGGAGCTTTAGCTTCAGCATCAGTCCTTCCAATTCAAGGTTGATTTTCTTCAAGAATGACTGGTTTGATCTCCTTGCAGTCCAAGAGACTCTCAAGAGTCTTCTCCAGCACCACAGTTTGAAAGCATCAATTCTTTGGTGATCAGCCTTCTTTATAGTCCACCTCTCACATCCATACATGATTCCTGGAAAAACCATAGCTTTGACTATATGGACCTTTGTTGGCAGTGATGTCTCTGGTTTTTCATGTGCTGTCTAGGTTTGTCATCGCTTTCCTTCCATGGAGCAAGTGTCTTTTAATGTCATGGCTGCAGTCACTGTCCACAATGATTTTGGAGCCTGAGAAAGTAAAATCTGCCACTTCTTCCAGTTTTCCCCTTCTATTTGCTATGAAGTGATGCCATGATCTTAGTTTTTTTCAATGTTGAGTTTCAAGCCAGCTTTTTCACTCTTCTCTTTCATGTTCAAGAGGCACCATAGTTATTCTTCATTTTCTGACATTAAAGTGGTATCATCTGCATATCTGAGGTTATTGATATTTCCCCCAGCAAGCTTGATTCCAGCATTTTACATGAGGTACTTTGCATAGAAGTTAAATAAGCAAGGAGACAATATACAACTTTGGCATACCACTTTCCCAATTTTTAACCAGTCAATTATTTGATGTCAGTTCTAACTGTGGCTTCTTGACTCATACAGGTTTCACAGGAGGCAGGTAAGGTGAGTTGGTATTCCAGTGTCTTTGAGAATTTTCCACAGTTTGTTGTGATCCACACAACCAAAGACTTTAGCATAGTCAATGAAGCAGAAGTAGATGTCTTTTCTGGAATTCCCTTGTTTTCTCCATGATCCAACAAATGTTGCCAATTTGATCTCTGGTTCCTCTGCCTTTTCTAAACCCAGCTTGTATATCTAACAATTCTCAGTTCATGTACTGCTGAAGCCTAGCTTGACAGATTTTGAGCATAACCTTGCTAGGATGTGAAATGAGTGCAATTGTGTGGTAGTTTGAACATTCTTTGGCATTGCCCTTCTTTGATATTGGAATGAAAACTGACCTGTTCCAATTTCTCTGGCCCCTGCTGATTTTTCCAAACTTGCTGACATATTGAGTGCGGTGCTTTAACAGCACCATCTTTTAGGATTTTAAATAGTTCAGCTGGAATTCCATCACTTTCACTATCTTTGTTCATATTAACAGTAATGATTCCTAGTGAAAGTTGCTCAGTTGTGTCTAACTCTTTGCAACCCCGTGGACTATACAGTCCATGGGATTCTCCAGGCCAGAATACTGGAGTGGGCAGCCTTTCCCTTTTCTGGGGAATCTTCCCAACCCAGGGATTGAAGGCAGGTTTCCTGCATTGCAGGTGGATTTTTTTATCAGCTGAGCCACAGGGAAGCCCAAGAATACTGGAGTGGGTAGCCTATCCCTTCTCTGGCCAATTGTCCCAACCCAGGAATCAAACCAGGGTTTCCTGCATTGCAGGTCGATTCTTTACCAGTTGAGCTACCAGAGAAGCCCTCTAAAAGTTTTGCCTGCTTTAATTTAAGGTTCCAATTCTCACATAATCCAGTGAATACATTCCATTCACTAGCTAACGAGCAATAGGGTGAATCTTCCCATCTAGGAATAAAAACTTCATCAACTTCATCAACCTTAATCTCTTTCTTTTCTGAGTGGCATTTTGTCTCACAGATCCTGCTCACAGCACCAATTAATGTTTTGTGGAAAGTTTTCACTTTCATCTGAGGTTCAAAGGATTTGTTAACAAAATAAGCCACTTATTATATACAGATAAATAATAGATATTTATTAGAGAACTATCTACCTTACTTTCAATATAATAACATTAAAATAAAAGAGAAATAAAAAGAGCAGAGAGTACATCACCAAATTGGGTTTTGACCAACATCCGGACTTAAACAGGAAAGTCCCGTGCCACAGCACATCTGGAGTCCCAACTGGGAAAGGGTCCCAGGCAGCACATCTGCTCCATGGGTGAGACTTCCAATGCTTCCTAATGCCCACTTGATTTCACACTCCAGAATGTCTGGCTCTAGCTGGGTGCCCACACCATTGTGGTTATCTGGGTCTTTAAGACCTTTCTTGTACAGTTCTTCTGTGTATTCTTGCCACCTTTTCTTAATCTCTTCTTCTTCTGTTAGGTCCTTACCATTTCTGTCCTTTTCATGCCCATACTTGCATGAAATATTCCCTTGATATCTCCAATTTTCTTGAAGAGATCTCTAGTCTTTCTCGTTCTATTATTTTCCTCTATTTCTTTGCATTATTCATTTAAGAAGGCCTTCTTAATTCTTCCTCGCTATTCTCTGGAACTCTGCATTCAGTTGGGTATATTTTCCCTTTTCTTCCTTACCTTTCACTTCTCTTCTTTCCTCAGCTATTTGTAAAGCCTCCTCAAACAACCACTTTGCTTTCTTGGATTTCTTTTCCTTTGAGATGGTTTTGGTCACTGCCTCTGGTTCAGTGTTACAAACTTCTGTCCATAGTTCTTCAGGCACTCTGTCTATCAGATCTAACCCCTTGAATCTATCTGTCACATCACTGTATAAGGGATTTGATTTGGGTCATACCTGAATTGCCTAGTGGTTTTCCCTACTTTCTTCAATTTAAGCATGAAGTTTTCAATAAGGAGCTCATGATATGAGCCACAATCAGCTCCAGGTCTTGTTTTTACTGACTATATAGAGCTTCTCCATCTGTGGCTTCAAAGAACGTAATCAATTTGATTTCAGTATTGACCACCTGGTGATGTCCATGTATAGAGTCATCTCTTGTGTTGTTGGAAAAGGGTGTTTGCTATGATCAGTGTGTTTTCTTGGCAAACTCTGTTAGCTTCTATCCTGCTTCATTTTGTACTCCAAAGCCAAACTTGCCTGTTACTCCAGGTATCTCTTGACTTCCTACTTTTGTATTTCAATCCCCAAGGATGAAAAGGACATCTTTTTTGGTGTTAGCTCTAGAAGGTGTTGTAGGTCTTCATAGAACCGGTCAACTTCAGTTTCTTCAGCATCAGTGTTTGGGCATAGACTTGGATTACTCTGATATTGAATGGTTTGCCTTGGAAATGAACCAAGATCTTTCTATCATTTTTGAGGATACACCCAGGTACTGCATTGTGGACTCTCTTATTGACTGTGAGAGCTACTCCACTTCTTCTAAGGGAGTCTTGCCCACAGTAGTAGACATTATAGTTATCTGAATTAAATTTGCCCATTCCCATCCATTTTAGTTCACTGATTCCTAAGATGTCAATGTTCACTCTTGCCATCTCCTTCTTGTCCACATCTAATTTACCTTGATTCATGGACCTTACATTCCAGGTTCTTATGCAGCATTGTTTTTTATATCGTCAGACTTTACTTTCACCACCAGATACCTCCACAGGTGAGTGTTGTTCTCCCTTTGACCCAGCTGCTTCATTCTTTCTGGAGCTATTCATAATTGCCCTCCAGTCTTCCCCAATAGCATATTGGACACCTTCCTACCTGGGGGGGGGCTCATCTTCTGGTGTCATATCTTTTTGCCTTTTCATACTGTCCATTGGGTTCTCCAGGCAAGAATATTGGAGTGGGTTGCCAACTCCTCCTCCTGTGGACCACATTTTGTCAGAACTCTTCAGTTAGACCCATCTGTTGGTTGGCCCTGCATGGCATGGCTCACAGATTGAATGACTTATGCAAGCCCCTGCCCAAGTAAGATGGTAGGTGTTGCAAGAGGGCATCAGAGGGCAGACACACCGAAACCATACTCAGAGAAAACTAGTCAATCTAATCACACTAGGACCACAGACTTGTCTAACTCATTGAAACTAAGCCATGCCCGTGGGGCAACCCAAGATGGGCGGCTCATGGTGGAGAGATCTGACAGAATGTGGTCCACTGGAGAAGGGAATGGCAAACCACTTCAGTATTCTTGCCTTGAGAACCCCATGAACAGTATGAAAAGGCAAAATGATAGGATACTGAAAGACAAACTCCCCAGGTCAGTAGGTGCCCAATATGCTACTGGAGATCAGTGGAGAAATAACTCCAGAAAGAATAAAGGGATGGAGCTAAAGCAAAAAGCATACCCAGCTGTGGATGTGTCTGGTAATAGAAGCAAGGTCCGATGCTGTAAAGAGCAATATTGCATAGGAACCTGGAATGTTAGGTCCATGAATCAAGGCAAATTGGAAGTGGTCAAACAAGAGATGGCAAGAGTGAATGTCAACATTCTAGGAATCAGCGAACTCAAATGGACTGGAATGGGTGAATTTAACTCAGATGACCATTATATCTACTACTGCGGGCAGGAATCCCTCAGAAGAAATGGAGTAGCCATCATAGTCAACAAAAGTTTCTGAAATGCAGTACTTGGATGCAATCTCAAAAACGACAGAATGAACTCTGTTCGTTTCCAAGGCAAACCATTCAATATTATGGTAATCCAAGTCTATGCCCCAAACAGTAACACTGAAGAAGCTGAAGTTGAACGGTTCTATGAAGACCTACAAGACCTTTTAGAACTAACACCCAAAAAAGACGTCCTTTTCATTATAGGGGACTGGAATGCAAAAGTAAGAAATCAAGAAACACCTGGAGTAACAGGCAAATTTGGCCTTGGAATACGGAATGAAGCAGGGCAAAGACTAATAGAGTTTTGCCAAGAAAATGCACTGGTCGTAACAAACACCCTCTTCCAAAAACACAAAGAGAAGACTCTATACATGGACATCACCAGATGGTCAATACCAAGATCAGATTGATTATATTCTTTGCAGCCAAAGATGGAGAAGCTCTATACAGTCAGCAAAAACAAGACCAGGAGCTGACTGTGGCTAAGATCATGAACTCCTTATTGCCAAATTCAGACTTAAATTGAAGACAGTAGGGAA
>NW_011495029.1:3714659-3731025 GCF_000754665.1 Bison bison bison
AAAGACTAGAGATCTCTTCAAGAAAATCAGAGATACCAAAGGAACATTTCATGCAAAGAGGGGCTCGATAAAGGACAGAAATGGTATGGACCTAAGAGAAGCAGAAGATATTAAGAAGAGATGGCAAGAATACACAGAAGAACTCTACAAAAAAGATCTTCATGACCCAGATAATCACGATGGTGTGATCACTGACCTAGAGCCAAACATCCTGGAATGTGAAGTCAAGTGGGCCTTAGAAAGCATCACTACGAACAAAGCTAGTGGAGGTGATAGAATTCCAGTTGAGCTATTCCAAATCCTGGAAGATGATGCTGTGAAAGTGCTGCACTCAATATGCCAGCAAATTTGGAAAACTCAGCAGTGGCCACAGGACGGGAAAAGGTCAGTTTTCATTCCAATCCCAAAGAAAGGCAATGCCAAAGAATGCTCAAACTACTGCACAATTGCACTCATCTCACATGCTAGTAAAGTAATGCTCAAAATTCTCCAAGCCAGGCTTCAGCAATATGTGAACCATGAACTTTCAGATGTTCAAGCTGGTTTTAGAAAAGGCAGAGGAACCAGAGATCAAATTGCCAACATCCGCTGGATCATGGAAAAAGCAAGAGAGTTCCAGAAAAACATCTATTTCTGCTTTATTGACTATACCAAAGCCTTTGACTGTGTGGATCACAATAAACTGTGGAAAATTCTGAAAGAGATGGGAATACCAGACCACGTGATCTGCCTCTTGAGAAATCTGTATGCAGGTCAGGAAGCAACAGTTAGAACTGGACATGGAACAACAGACTGGTTCCAAATAAATATGTCAAGGCTGTATATTGTCACCCTGTTTATTTAACTTATATGCAGAGTACATCATGAGAAACGCTGGACTGGAAGAAACACAAGCTGGAATCAAGATTGCTGGGAGAAATATCAGTAACCTCAGATATGCAGATGATACCACCCTTATGGCAGAAAGTGAAGAGGAACTCAAAAGCCTCTTGATGAAAGTGAAAGTGGAGAGTGAAAAAGTTGGCTTAAAGCTCAACATTCAGAAAACGAAGATCATGGCATCCGGTCCCATAACTTCATGGGAAATATATGGGGAAACAGTGGAAACAGTGTCAGTCTTTATTTTTGGGGGCTCCAAAATCACTGCAGATGGTGACTGCAGCCATGAAATTAAAAGACGCTTACTCCTTGGAAGGAAAGTTATGACCAACCTAGTAATGTCAAAAGCAGAGACATTACTTTGCCAACAAAGGTCCGTCTAGTCAAGGCTATGGTTTTTCCCGTGGTCATGTATGGATGTGAGAGTTGGACTGTGAAGAAAGCTGAGCACCGAAGAATTGATGCTTTTGAACTGTGGTGTTGGAGAAGACTCTTGAGAGTCCCTTGGACTACAAGGAGATCCAACCAGTCCATTCTAAAGGAGATCGGCCCTGAGATTTCTTTGGAAGGTATGTTGCTAGAGCTGAAACTCCAGACTGATCTGATCTGCCCCACAACAAGGCTGTGATCCATGAAGGGGTTCATTGTCTGTCACATTGCCAATTCATATGATAGAATGCCTTGTCCAATGTAAAATATATGATGTTTTCACCTCAGTTTTCATTAATTTTCAATATATTCAAGTTTCCTTTAAGATATTATTAATTATAATAATATGTACACCAACATAATATCGACTTTTCAATAGAAAAGAAAACTACTGCCATCAGTTTCAGTTCAGTTCAGTTCAGTCACTCAGTCATGTCCGACTCTTTGTGACCCCATGAATCGCAGCACGCCAGGCCTCCCTGTCCATCACCAACTCCCGGAGTTCACTCAGACTCACGTCCATCGAGTTGGTGATGCCATCCAGCCATCTCATCCTCTGTCGTCCCCTTCTCCTCCTGCCCTCAATCCCTCCCAGCATCAGAGTCTTTTCCAATGAGTCAACTCTTCGCATGAGGTGGCCAAAGTACTGGAGTTTCAGCTTTAGCATCAGTCCTTCCAAAGAAATCCCAGGGCTGATCTCCTTTAGAATGGACTGGTTGGATCTCCTTGTAGTCCAAGGGACTCTCAAGCGTCTTCTCCAACACCACAGTTCAAAAGCATCAATTCTTCGGTGCTCAGCTTTCTTCACAGTCCAACTCTCACATCCATACATGACCACGGGAAAAACCATAGCCTTGACTAGACGGACCTTTGTTGGCAAAGTAATGTCTCTGCTTTTGACATTACTAGGTTGGTCATAACTTTCCTTCCAAGGAGTAAGCGTCTTTTAATTTCATGGCTGCAGTCACCATCTGCAGTGATTTTGGAGCCCCCAAAAATAAAGACTGACACTGTTTCCACTGTTTCCCCATATATTTCCCATGAAGTTATGGGACCGGATGCCATGATCTTCGTTTTCTGAATGTTGAGCTTGAAGCCAACTTTTTCACTCTCCACTTTCACTTTCATCAAGAGGCTTTTGAGTTCCTCTTCACATATCAATTATTAATAAGATGAATCTTACTTTCAGAATTGTTAAAAAAAAATAGATATTGGCAAATATACATAAAACTTACTATTTTAACCAGTTTTAGGGTACAATTCAGTGGATTTAAGTACATTCACATCATTGTGCAGCCATCACCATTAACTATCCCCAGAAATCTTTCCTCATCCGAAATAGAAACTCTTTGCCCTTTAAACAATAACTCCCCATTATCCTTTCCCCCAGCCTCTGGCAACGTCTGTTCTATCTTCTGTCTTTACGAATTTGCCATTATAATAAGTTTTTTAATGTGACAATTAATGTGTCCTGTCACCACAACAAGACTGTCCATGAAGGGGAAAATAGTGTACTACATTAATTAATTCCCAAATGTTAAGCTAACCTTACATTCCTAAGATAAATCCTTTTTCTCTGTTGCTAGATTTGGTTCGCTCTTGTCTTATTGAGGATCTTTGAATATATATTCATAAAAAACATTGACCTGTTGTTCTTTTTCCCTGTGCGTGTAATGTCTTTGTCTGGCTTTTGTGTAAAGGTAATACTGTCCTCATAAAATAAACTAGAAAGTGTTCCTCCCTCTCATAGATGGGGTATAAACTTCTATACATAGTTTTGTTATAGTTGCTGTCTTTATCCATCCTTTTACTTTCAACCTATTTGAAATCTGCCATTAATCTAAATTTCCTGTAATAATAGACTTCCTGTGTAATAATTAATGATACTTTTAAAACAATGAAAACCCCATTTGTTGTATTTTAGGGCACTTAACAAAATTAGCTGCCAATGTAAACCTTGATTTCACAACTATAATTTCTTGTTTCCAGACACTCTATGGTTCTCTTTCTTATACTAAATCTTAATGTTTGACTTATTTTTGTTTTACTTAAAATAAAATCTAGTAAACATATGTTGGGCCCTCTTTTTTTTCTTTCTTATTGCTGTTGGTTAGTCATGTCTGATTCAGCGACCCCATGGACTGCAGCACGCCAGTCTTCCCTGTCCTTCACTATCTCCCAGAATTTACTCAAACTCATGTCCATTGTGTCAGTGATGCCATCTAACCATCTCATCCTCTGTTGCCCCCTTCTCCTCCCGCCCTCAATCTTTCCCAGCATCAAGGTCTTTTCCAGTGAGTTGGCTCTTTGCATCAAATGACCAAAGTATTGGGAGCTTCAGCTTCAGCATGTGTCCTTCCAATGAGTATTCAGGGTTGCTTTCCTTTAGGATGGACTGGTTTGATCTCCTTGCAGTCCAAGAGATTCTCAAGAGTCTTCTCCAACACCATAGTTCAAAAATATCAATTCTCTGGCACTCAGCCTTCTTCTTTATGATCCAAATGTGACTACTGGAAAAACCATAGCTTTGACTATACGGACCTTTGTTGGCAAAGTGATGTCTCTGCTTTTTAATATGCTGTCTAGGTTTGTCATAGCTTTTCTTTCAAGGAGCAAGTGTCTTTTCATTTCATGGCTGTAGTCACTTTCTGCAGTGATTTTGGAGCCCCCCAAAAATAAAGTCAGCCACTGTTTACATTTTTCCCCCTTCTGTTTGCCCTGAAGTTATGGGACCAGATACCATGGTCTTAGTTTTTTCAATGTTAAGTTTCAAACCAGCTTTTTCACTCTCCTCTTTCACCTTCATCAAGAGGCTCTTTAGTTCCTCTTCGCTTTCTGCCATTAGGGTGGTGTCATCTGCATATCTGAGGTTATTGATACTTCTCTCTGCAGTCTTGATTCCAGCTTGTGCTTCATCCAGCCCAGCATTTCGCATGGTGTACTCTGCATATAAGTTAAATAAACATGGTGACAGTATACAGCCTTGACGTACTCCTTTACCAATTTTGAACCAGTCCATGTCTGGTTCTAACTGGTGCTTCTTGACCCACATACAGGTTTCCCAGGAGGCAAGTAAGGTGGTCTGGTATTCCCATGTCTTTAAGAATTTTCCACAGCTTGCTGTGATCCACACAGTCAAAGGGTTTAGCATAGTCTCTTTAAGTCTGAGAACCACTAAGACTAGGTTAGAGATATGTTATACATACAACATAGATTGTTAATTGCTTTACAATGTTTTGTTGGTTTCTGCCAAACATCCAGTCAACCAGCCATAGGTTTACATATGTCCCCTCCCTCTTTAACCTCCCTCACAACTCCCACCCTATCCCACTCCTCTGGGTTGTCACAGAGCACTGCTTGAGCTACCTATGTCATACAGCAAATTCCCACTGGCTATGGCAATGTATGTTTCAATGCTACTCTCTCAATTTGTCCCACCTTCTCCTTCCCCCGCTGTGTCCACAAGTCTATTCTCTATGGCTGTGTCTCTATTGCTCCCCTGCAAATAGGTTCATCAGTATCATTTTTCTAGATTCCATATATATGTGATAATACACGATATTTGTCTGACTTACTTACAGACTCTAAGTTCATCGACCTCACTAGAACCGACCAAATTCGTTCCTTTTTATAGCTGAAACTCCTGAATTTTTTTAAAATTAATTAATTTAATTGGAGGCTAACTACTTTACAATATTATAGTGGTTTTTGCCATACATTGACATGAAATCAGCCATGGGTGTACTTGTGTCCCCCATCCTGAACCCCTCTCCCACCTTCCTCCCCATCCCATCCCTCAAGGTTGTCCCAGTGCACTGGCTTTCAGTGGCCTGTTTCATGCATCGAACTTGGACTGGTCATCTATTTCACATATGGTAATATACATGTTTCAATGCTATTCTCTCGAATTATCACACCTTTGCCTTCTCCCACAGAGTCCAAAAGTTTGTTCTTTACATTGGTGTATCTTTTGCTGTCTCGCCTATAGGGTCATCATTACCATCTTTCTAAAGTCCATATATACGCGTTAATATACTATATTGGTGTTTTCCTTTCTGACTTACTTCATTGTATAATAGGCTCCAGTTTCATCCATCTCATTAGAACTGATTCAAATGCATTCTTTTTAATAGCTGAGTAATATTCCATTGTGTATATATACCACAGCTTTCTTATCCATTCGTCTGCCAGTAGACATCTAGATTGCCTCCATGTCCTAGCTATTGTAAACAGTAGTGTGATGAACATTGACCCCAATGTTCTCTTGGGGAGATCCCAACGTGTCTCTTTCAGTTCTGATTTCCTCATTGTGTACGCCCAGCTGTGGGATTGCTGGGTCGTATGGCAGTTCTATTTCCAGTTTTTTAAGGAATCTCCACACTATTCTCCATAGTGGCTGTACTAGTTTGCATTCCCACCAACAGTGTAAGAGGGTTCCCTTTTCTCCACATCCTCTCCAGCATTTATCTTGAAATAATTTTTAAAGTAATAAAATTTTAGCAGTATTTTTACATTAGAAGATATTATAAAACTGACTTTGTAAACATAAACCATATTAAAATCACTCCTATATATTGTGAATAACTGAAAACCATCTAAATGTCTAGTCATATACATTGGTTAAATTACAAGGAATTCATGTAATAGTTATCTATTTAAAATCATGTTTTGTAAGTATATGACATGGAACATGTTCAACAATTGGTTAAGTTATCCTGTTCTAGTAACTACTCTCTCCCCTGACTTCTTTCAGCATGTTGCAGCTTCCCAAGGTGTTTTACCATACCTGCTGGCTTTCTTTAATCACTCCTTTGTAAACAGTCACTTCATTAACCACTGTTCAAACATGCTACTTTAGTGTGTCATCTAATTCCTGGCAGGACCCTGAGAAAGTTTAACCCTGTTACTGTCTGTTTGATGTAATTAAGATAAAATTACAGGACTTCCATGGTGGTCTAGTGGATAGGAATCCAGCTGCCAAAGCAGGGGACATGGTTCAAATCCTGGTTAGGGAAGATCCCAGATGCTGCAGAGCAACGAAGCCCATGTACCACAACTACTGAGCCCATGCTTGAGACCCTGTGAGGCCTTGTGCCTAGAGCCCGTGCTATACAAGAGAAGCTGCCACAAGGAGAAGCTCCCTCACTGCAAAGAAGAGTACCCCCCATTCACCACAATGAGAGAAAGCCTCTGAGCAACAATGAAGACCCAGCACAACCAAAAAAAAAAAAGATGAGATTACTGAGAAAACAAGAAATGCCTGTTTTTTTTTTTTCAAAATATTACTATGTTTACTGCAGCTGTGTTAGTCTTTCAGTCATGTCCAACTCTTTGCAACCCCACGGACTATAACCCACCAGGCTTCTCTGTCCATGGAATATTTCAGGCAAGAATACTGGAGTGGATTGCCATGCCCTCCTCTAGGAGATCTTCCCAGCCCAGGGATCAAACCCAGGTCTCCTACATTGCAGCCATATTCTTTACCATCTGAACTACCAGCAGGGAAGTCCAATAATAGTGATGGCTACCATTAATTAAACGTATTTTTAGTTTATACTATGCTTTGTATATCATCTCAGTCTTTTAACCCTATGATGTATAACAGTCATCATCCCCAGTTTATACATGAGGATACATTCAATATCGCTGATTACTGTGTATTAACATATTGTTATTGTTTTCTTTTGTAGATCATTCACGAGAAGTCTTGGAGCAATTAGTAGGCCCGAACAAACTAAAGCAAGTGACGTGGACTGTGTATTGATGCTCACTGAAGCTTATCAGATCTATGATCTTCATACTACTTGCCCTGGAAACAATGATCTCAGAGATTGGCTTTCAATAGTATGATTTATGCTTTGAAGTTAACCTGGCTTTTAAACATTTTAATAGTGCTTTTATTTCTATATATAAGTTTGCTGATGAGTGAGTGTTCTTGAAATGGCAGTTATAGCATGCCCTCTGATATATTGGGGAAGGGTACTGTTTTCTCCTTAAATAAGAACGTTTTAAGTTACCTGTTTCCGCTGGGAATTTCCTTCTCCTAACTAGATATTTGAGCTACTATAAGAGATATTTATCACTGTGGATAAACAGGAGAATTCTAAGTTATTTCTAAAAGCATAGTTACCTTCCTAGCTGTTTTCTGGCTACTGCCTTCCAAAGTATTTAAATGTCCACTGGCCAAAAAGCAAAGCTGAATATCATGCCTGTATATTCTTCACAAAAATTATTATTTCAATGAAACAAAGAAATGTAATAGTTTAATATCATAATCTCAGATATCATACCTTAGCCATTTAGCATATGAGTGATACTGAGGCCTTTGCCGGCCACTTATTACATTGGTTTTTATGGCTACTTTCCCCCAATACATGCTATTCATCTACAAACTTTCTTCCTTAAAAACTGCATTCAAGAATGTGTAAGAATGAGTCAATATGAAATAGCATCACAGAGGTTGTATCCTGAAGCTCTACTGGTTTCACATTGTAAAATAAACAGCAGAGATCTTAGTTTTCAAATGCAATATATTACTATCTATAATCACAAAATTCTCTAAAACATACCATGTTTAAACTACCCCCAAATTCACCATATTCCCTATGCCAAAAGCCTTTGTCAGTGGGACCTTCTTAAAGACTTCCTATTTAAACTGTGATACAGTGAATAACAGGGAAAGTATGGTATGGTAGATTACTTGGACATACGTAGAGGGACAGGTTTACATATTCAACTCTACTTCTTCTCCTTACTATTAACTACTTTATAAATGTGCTATGTTTATAGTGTATAGTGTACAATATAGTGTATTGCCACTGCAAAGGTGGTACACATGCGTGTATGTATAAAATGGGTAAGGCCTGTTCCAGCTGTGAAATTTCTTTAAAGACAAATTCAGTAAGATTTAATATTGAATGCCTAACCAAGTCACTACCTTTTTCCCCTTTTGAAGAAACTAGTTTCAAGATCTAAAGTGTCAGATTTTTAAGGTCTATAAAGGACTATCATCCTAAAGCAGCTTGTGGCTTGATCTTTTTTATATTACTGGTTATATCAGCTATTTTTCAGCACCCTGCTTAAAAGTCTGGTCTCCCATCCCTATCCTACCTATAACTTCACCCTTACCCGTCATTCTGAACTCTGTTTTTCCCCTATCCATCTTTTACCATCTGACATCTTATTTTTTATTTATTATCTATCTGCCCACCCTTGTATATAAGCTTCATGAAGACAGACATTATTTCTCTTTTTTCACTGCTGTATCTCCAGTACCTAGAACAGTGTCTGGTATCTAATAAGCACCCAAATATTTGTTGAATAAATAGACAAGAAAATAAATAAAAGTAATACCCATACTTCAAGTTTCTGGTCTGTGACATGTACAGAGATTGGAAGTCATCACTCCCACAAGATAAAAGCTGAACAAACTGAAAATCATGAAGCAGTACAGCATTGTTTGAAAGTAAAGTTGTGTTAGTTGTAGATGTACACTGCAAACTCTAGGGCAACCGGTAAAATAAATTTTAATAAATATGATTGACATCCTAAGGGAGGGGAGATGAAACCATATAAAATGCTCAATTACCAGAAAAGGGGGCTTCCCTGCTGGCTCAGTGGTAAAGAATCCGCCTGCCAATGCAGGAGACACGAGCTTGATCTCTGGTCTGGGAAGATCTCACATGCCGTGGAGCAGCTAAGTCAGTGCGCCTCGACTATTGAGTCTGTGCTCAGGAGTCTAAGAGCCGCAACTATGGAAGCTGATGCACCCTTGAGCCCATGCTCCACAAGAAGAGAAGTCATGGCAGTGAGGAGCCCACACACCACAGCTAGAGAAAGCCTAAGCAGCAACAAAGACCCAGCACAGCCAAAAAACAAAAAAAGATAAAGGAGAATTCCCCAGTGGTCCAGTGGCTAAAGACCCTGCACTTTCACTGACAAGCTGCTGCTGCTGCTAAGTCGCTTCAGTCGTGTCCGACTCTGTGCGACCCCAGAGACAGCAGCCCACCAGGCTCCCCCGTTCCTGGGATTCTCCAGACAAGAACAATGGAGTGGGTTGCCATTTCCTTCTCCAATGCATGAAAGTGAAAAGTGAAAGTGAAGTCACTCAGTCGTGTCTGACTCCTAGCAACCCCATGGACTGCAGCCTACCAGGCTCCTCCGTCCATGGGATTTTCCAGGCAAGAGTACTGGAGTGGAGCCTGGGTTCTATTCCTGGCCCAGGAACTAAGATCCCACAAGACTTGCAATGCAGCCCCACCCCCACCCCAACCCCACAAAAAAAGATAAAATAAGGAAGAAAAAGTAGAACACAAAAAAGAAAAACGGCAAGGAATTGGAAACAGCTATAAGGATGGTAGAAATTAATCCAGCTATATCAATAATGTCTTTAAATGTTTAAATATGAACAATCTATTTGTTAAAAGATTTATTTATTTAAGGTTTTGGCTGGGGTGGGCCTTTGTTGCTGCATGCAGGCTTTTCTCTAGTTGTGCTGAGTGCGGGAGACTCTGATAGGGTGTTCACGCTACTATGTTGCAGAGCACAGGCTCTAGTCACTTGAGCTTCAGTAGTTGCAGCAAGTGCACTCTAGAGTGCAGGCTTATTGTTGCATCACACAAATTTAGTTGCTCTGCGGCATATGCGTTCTTCCCAGAGCAGGGATCGAAACAGTTTCTCCTGCATTGGCAAGATCTCTGAAGAAGATTTAGCTTCGGGACCAGGGACTAGGCTTGATCACTCAAGAGCTTTTGTGTAGCACAGTTTTATTAAAGTATAAGAGGGGACAAAGAAATCTTCTAACATAGACATCACAAGGGGAACGGATAGCACCCCACTTGCTAGTCTTAGCAAGGGAGCTATATACTTTTTAATTGGGTATAACAATAAATCAAAAGAATGTCTCAAGGTTACAAAGATCTTACTAGATCCAGTCCCATAATTTACATTTTCAGATGACACTTCTGTTCAGTTACTCAGTCATGTCCGACTCTTTGCAACCCCATGAACTGCAGCACACCAGGCCTCCCTGTCCATCACCAGTGCCTGAGTTTACCCAAACTCACGTCCATTGAGTCAGTGCCCTCAATCTTTCCCAGCATCAAGGTCTTTTCAAATGAGTCGGCTCTCGCATCAGGTGGTGCAACTACTGGAGTTTCAGCTTCAACATCAGTCCTTCCAATGAATAGCCAGGACTGATCTCCTTTAGGATAGATTGGTTGGATCTCCTTGCAGTCCAAGGGACTCTCAAGAGTCTTCTCCAACACCACAGTTCAAAAGCATCAATTCTTTGGCGCTCAGCTATCTTTATAGTCCCAGCTCTCACATCCATACAGGACTACTGGAAAAACCACAGCCTTGACTAGATGGACCTTTGTTGACAAAGTAATGTTTCGGTTTTTTAATATGCTGTCTAGGTTGGTCATAACTTTCCATCCAAGGAGTAAGCATCTTTTAATTTCATGGCTGCAACCACCATCTGCAGTGATTTTGGAGCCCCAAAAAATAAAGTTAGCCACTGTTTCCAATGTTTCCCCATCTATTTGCCATGAGGTGATGGGACGGATGCCATGATCTTAGTTTTCTGAATTTTGAGCTTTAAGCCAAGTTTTTCACTCTCCTCTTTCACTTTCATCAAGAGGCTTTTTAGTTCTTCTTCACTTTCTGCCATAAGGGTGGTGTCATCTGCATATCTGAGGTTATTGATATTTCTCCCGGCAGTCTTGACTCCAGCTTGTGCTTCTTCCAGCCCAGTGTTTCTCATGATGCATATAAGTTAAATAAGCAGGGTGACAATACACAGCCTTGACATACTCCTTTTCCTATTTGGAACCAGTCTGTTGTTCCATGTCCAGTTCTAACTGTTGCTTCCTGACCTGCATACAGGTTTCTCAAGAGGCAGGTCAGGTGGTCTAGTATTCCCATCTCTTGAAGAATTTTCCACAGTTTATTGTGATCCACACAGTCAAAGGCTTTGGCATAGTCAATAAAGCAGAAGTAGATGTTTTTCTAGAACTCTCTTGCTTTTTCCATGACCCAACGGATGTTGGCAATTTGATCTCTGGTTCCTCTGCCTTTTCTAAAACCAGCTTGAACATCTGAAAGTTCATGGTTTACATACTGCTGAAGCCTGGCTTGGAGAATTTTGGGCATTATTTGACTAGCGTGTGAGATGAGTACAATTGTGTGGTAGTTTGAGCATTCTTTGGCATTGCCTTTCTTTAGGATTGGAATGAAAACTGACCTTTTCCAGTCCTGTGGCCACTGCTGAGTTTCCCAAATTTGCTGGCATGTTGAGTTCAGCATGTTCACAGCATCATCCTTTAGGATTTGAAATAGCTCAACTGGAATTCCATCACCTCCACTAGCTTTGTTTGTAGTGATGCTTCCTAAGGCCCACTTGACTTCGCATTCCAGGATATCTGGCTCTAGGTGAGTGATCATACCATTGTGATTATCTGGGTTGTGAAGATCTCTTTTGTATAGTTCTTCTGTGTATTCTTGCCACCTCTTCTTAATACCTTCTGGTTCTGTTAGGTTCATACCATTTCTGTCCTTTATCGAGCCCATCTTTGCATGAAATGTCCCCTTGGTATCTCTAATTTTCTTGAAGAGATCTCCAGTCTTTCCCATTCTACTGTTTTCCTCTATTTCTTTGCACTGATCACTGAGGAAGGCCTTCTTATCTCTCCTTGCTATTCTTTTGAACTCTGCATTCAAATGGGTATATCTTTCCTTTCCTCCTTTGTTTTTCACTTCTCTTTATTTCACAGCTATTTATAAGGCTTCCTCAGACAGCCATTTTGCTTTCTTGCATTTCTTTTTCTTGGGGATGATCTTGGTCGCTGTCTCCTGTACAGTGTCACGAACCTCCGTCCATAGTTCATCAGGCACAGTCAAATCTAATCCCTTAAATCTATTTCTCACTTCCACTGTATAATCATAAGGGATTTGATTTAGGTCATACCTGAATGTTCTAGTGGTTTTCCCCACTTTCTTCAATTTAAGTCTGAATTTGGCAATAAGGAGTTCATGATCTGAGCCACAGTCAGCTCCTGGTCTTGTTTTTGCTGACTATATGGAGCGTCTCCATCTTTGGATGCAAAGAATATAATCAACCTGATTTTGGTATTGACCATCTGGTGATGTCCATGTGTAGAGTCTTCTTTTGTGTTGTTGGAAGAGGGTGTTTGCTATGACCAGTGCATTCTCTTGGCAAGACTCTATTAGCCTTTGCCCTGCTTCATTCTGTACTCCAAGGCCAAATTTGCCTGTTACTCCAGGTGTTTCTTGACTTCCTGCTTTTGCATTCCAGTCCCCTGTGATGAAAAGGACATCTTTGGGGGGTGTTAGTTCTAGAAGGTCTTGTAGGTCTTCATAGAACCGTTCAACTTCAGCTTCTTCAATATTACTGGTCAGGGCATAGACTTTAATTACCGTGATACTGAATGGTTTGCCTTGGAAACAAACAGAGATAATTCTATCATTTTTGAGATTGCAACTAAGTACTGCATTTCGGACTCTTTTATTGACTATGAGGCTACTACATTTCTTCTAAGGATTATTCAGAAGGTTCTTAGGAAGGAGAAATATGTCCTTGAGCAGGATACATTGTTGTTATATAGTCGTGGTACAGAGTTTAAGGAAAAACATATCCTTGAGCAAGATGAGTTGTTTTGTTGTGCAATCATCAGGTCTTGATTTAAAGAAAAAACATTTGTCCTTTATCCTCCTTGACAACTCCAGACTCCTATCTTCTTCTCGGGGACCCTGGACTTCTTATCAACCTACCTAGGAATTGACTCTCAGATTCTCAACAACTGCACCACCAGGGAAGTGCATATGTGAACAGTCTTAATACAACCTGTTTGTTAGCTATTAAGTCATTTCAAGGATCACTGTTATATATATATGGGAGATTTTAAATATTTTAAGTAATATTTGAATATCTCAAACACCTTCTTGTACCCACCTCATAAATAATTAAGAGAAGATAACAGAAACAGGGTTGTAGATATTTAAAATTAAACCTACTCTTGGCCTCTTCAAGTCAATGTCAAACAGTGCTCCAGAGTATAATTCCCTTTAATTTTCTCCTTCTTATCCTGCCGAGAAAGACATTACCCAGCAGAATATCCTGAATTTTCCAAGAATATGTCAACAAAACTCTTTCTCCTCAAATACCATCCAATACCACTGTAGCCTATAATTTCCATTAATGTTTACCAATGCGGAATCAAACTTTTGAGTTTATAATTGACCCCCAGTAGATCAATGGAAATTGGATACAAGAATTGATTTATTGGGTTATAATAATCTCTGACTTCTAAATTCAGGAATCAGAAGATCCTCTGTTGACCTCAGCTCCAAAACTCCCATGTAATGATCCTGTTTTCCTATCTAAGCAACAACTTTCTCCTAACTGCTTTCTCTACATTTCTGTTGAATGACTGTAACTATGATCACATCTCCCTGGTATCCTAATCCCATTGGCATGTGTGTATTATTAGAAAGCATATAATGCAAGTGTCATAACCAATTCCTAAGTAGTATGTAAGAACAAGAGTACAGTTGACCCTTGAACAACATGGGTGTGAACTACACTTTATGTGTTTTTGTTTGGTTGGTCTTCAATAAATACTTCAGTATTATGCAGTCCATCCTCGGATGCAGAAACTTGGATTTGTAATGTAAAGTTATATGTAGATTTTCAATTCTAAGAGGGTGGTTGGCGATTGTCAGCACCCTAACCCCCACATGTATACAGAGTTGCATTTTATACTTCACTTGTAATATGTATTGTGGTCATGTTTTGTTTTAAATTGAAGAACAGGAAATATAGTACATAAAATCAGTACAAAATTACAAGACCCAAAACTAAAAACTAGGTCTCCCTCCCACCCTCATCCATCAGCCATCTGGTACCCTTTCAGAACACAACCATTCTGACCAGTTTCTTAACTTACCTTTCCGAAGACATAATATGTCTACTGCAAATAAATATATATGCTTTACACATACATTCATATGTAGGTACATACACATCTTTTTTTTTTTTTTCCATAAATAGTGGTATACTGTACATATAATCCTTCACATTGCTTCTCGTTTATGTCCTAACATTCTTATTGATATATAAGATCCTGACAACTTGGGATATTTGTGGTATAACAAACTGTTACTGATCTTGAAATGGAGTCGCTCAGTCGTGTCCGACTCTTTGCGACCCCGTGGACTGTAGCCCACTGAGCTCCTCCGTCCATGGGATTCTCCAGGCAAGAATACTGGAGTGGGTTGCCATTTCCTTTTCCAGGAAATGACCTTAATAAACCATAAAAATGCATCATAAGGTATCACAGTACTGAGTATGTTGTTGTTGTTGAGTCACTCAGTCCTGTCCGACTCTTTTTGAGACCCCATGAACTGCAGTACATTAGCCTACCCTGTCCTTCACCAATTCCCAGAGCTTGCTCAAGCTCACGTCCATTGAGTCAGTGATGCTATCCAACCATCTTACTCTCTGTCGTCCCCTTCTCCTCCTGCCCTCAATCTTTCCCAGCATCGTGGTCTTTTCTAATGACTCACATCTTCCCACCAGGTGACCAAAATATTGGAGCTTCAGCTTCAGTATCAGCCCTTCCAATGAATATTCAGGGTTGATTTCTTTAGGATTGACTGGTTTGATCTGCTTGCAGTCCAAGAGGCTCTCAAGTGTCTTCTCCAACACCACAACTCGAAAGCATCAGTTCTTCGGCGCTCAGCCTTCTTTATGCTCCAACTCTCAAAACATCTGTACATTACTACTGGAAAAGCCATAGCTTTGACTACACGGACCTTTGTCGACAGAGTAATGTCTCTGCTTTTGAATATGCTGTCTAGGTTGGTCATAACTTTTCTTCCAGGAGCAACTGTCTTTTAACTTCATGGCTGCAGTCATCATCCGCAGTGATTTTGGAGCCCAAGAAAATAAAGTCTGTCACTGTTTCCTTTGTTTCTCCATCTATTTGCCATGACGTGATGGGACCAGATTCCATGATATTCATTTTTGAATGTTGAGTTTTAAGGCAGTTTTTTTCACTCTCCTCTTACACTTTCATCAAGAGGCTCTTTATTTCCTCTTTGCTTTCTGCCATTAGGGTGGTGTCATCTGCATATCTGAGGTTATTGATATTTCTCCCAGAAATCTTGATTCCGGCTTCTGATTCTTCCAGCCCAGCATTTCCCATGATGTACCCTGCATAGAAGTTAAAATAAGCAAGGTGATAATATACAGCTTTGGGGTACTCCTTTCCCAATTTTTAACCAGTCCATTGCTCCATGTCTGGTTGTAACTTGCTTTTTTTGACCTGTATACAGGTTTCTCAGGAGGCAGGTAAGGTGATCTGGTATTCCTATCTCTTGAAGAATTTTCCAGTTTGTTGTGATACACACAAAGGCTTTAGCATAGTCAATAAAGCAGAAGCAGATGGTTTTCTTGAATTCTCTTGCTTTTTCTATTACTCAGTGGATGTTGGCAATTTGATCTCTGGTTCCTCTGTCTTTTCTAAATCCAGCTTGTATATCTGGAAGTTCTTGGTTCACATACCATTGATGCCTCAGTTCAGTTCAGTCCCTCAGTCATGTCCGACTCTTTGCGACCCTGTGAACTGCAGCACGCCAGGCGTCCCTGTCCATCACCAGCTCCTGGAGTTCACCAAAACTCATGTCCATCGAGTCGGTAATGCCATCCAGCCATCTCATCCTCTGTCGTCCCCTTCTCCTCCTGCCCCCAATCCCTCCCAGCATCAGAGTCTTTTCCAATGAGTCAACTCTTCGCATGAGGTGGCCAAAGTATTGGAGTTTCAGCTTCAGCATCAGTCCTTCCAATGAACACCCAGGACTGATCTCCTTTAGAATGGACTGATTGGATCTCCTTGCAGTCCAAGGGACTCTCAAGAGTCTTCTCCAACATCACAGTTCAAAAGCATCAATTCTTCGGCGCTCAGCTTTCTTCACAGTCCCACTCTCACATCCATACATGACCACTGGAAAAACCATAGCCTTGACTAGACGGACCTTT
>NW_011495029.1:3731125-3731390 GCF_000754665.1 Bison bison bison
GACCACTGGAAAAACCATAGCCTTGACTAGACGGACCTTTGTTGACAAAGTAATGTCTCTGCTTTTCAATATGCTATCTAGGTTGGTCGTAACTTTCCTTCCAAGGAGTAAGCGTCTTTTAATTTCATGGCTGCAGTCACCATCTGCAGTGATTTTGGAGCCCAAAAAAACAAAGTCTGACCCTGTTTCCACTGTTTCCCCATCTATTTGCCATGAAGTGATGGGACCAGATGCCATGATCTTCATTTTCTGAATGTTGAGCTTT
>NW_011495029.1:3731490-3751747 GCF_000754665.1 Bison bison bison
CTGCCATAAGGGTGGTGTCATCTGCACATCTGAGGTTATTGATATTTCTCCTGGCAATCTTGATTCCAGCTTGTGCTTCTTCCAGCCAAGCTTGGAGGAATTTGAGCATTAGCTTGCTAACATGTGAAATGAGTACAATTGTGCGGTAGTCTGAACATTCTTTGGCATTGCCCTTCTTTGGGATTGGATTGAAAACAAACCTTTTCCAGTCCTCTGGCCACTGCTGAGTGTTCTAAATTTGCTGGCAGCAAATTTTCTAAATTTGAGTGTAGCACTTTAACAGCACCATCTTTTAAGATTTCAAATAGGTCAGCTGGAATTTCATCACCTCCACTAGCTTTATTCATAGTAATGCTTCCTAAGGCCCATTTGACTTCACACTCCAGGATGTCTGGCTGTAGGTAAATGTTGGCAATTTGATCTCTGGTTCCTCTGTCTTTTCTAAATCCAGCTTGTACATCTGGAAGTTCTTGGTTCACATACTGTTGATGCCTATAACTACACCATAGTAGTTATCTGGGTCATGAAGATCTTTTTTGTATAGTTCTTCTGTGTATTCTTCTGGGGTTTCCCTGGTGGCTCAGAGGGTAAAGCATCTGCCTACAATGCAGGAGACCCAGGTTTGATCCCTAGGTTGGGAAGATCCCCTGGAGAAGGCAATGGCAACCCACTCCAGTACTCTTGCCTGGAAAACCCCATGGACTGAGATGCCTGGTAGGCTACAGTCCATGGGGTCGCAAAGAGTCGGACACAACTGAGCGACTTCACTTTCACTTTCTGTGTATTCTTGCCACCTCTTCTTAATATTTTCTCCTCCTGTTAGGTCCATACTGTTTCTGTCCTTTATTGTGCCCATCTTTGCATGAAGTGTTCCCTTGGTATCTCTAATTTTCTTGAAGAGATCTCTAGTCTTTCCCATTCTATTGTTTTCTTCTATTACTTTACACTATTCACTTAGGAAGGTTTTCTAATCTCTCCTTGCTATTCTTTGGAACTCTGCTTTCAAATGGGTATATATTTCCTTTTCTCCTTTGCCTTTTGATTCTCTTCTTTTCTCAGGTATTTGTCAGACATCCTCAGACAACCATTTTGCCTTTTTGCATTTCTTTTTCTTGGGGATGGTTTTGATCACTGTCTCTTGTACAATGTTACAAACCTTCTAAACTCTTTATTTTTATCTATGTTTCTTAATTGATGCCCTATTATGTATTAACCTATACTAGGCACTTTATACTTTCATTTAATACAATAACCTTTTGAAGTACAGTACAAATTTATTACTATTAACATGTTATAAATTAAGAAATGAAATCTCAGAAAGCTTAACTCACCCAAAATGCCAACTAGAAAGTGACAGAGTGGTCACACTCTAAAGCCCATGTACTCGGTACCATACTAACTGCATCTCTGATATTTACAGGTAATTTTTTTAAAATATAATATTCTTCTGTATTTTTTATTTTAATTCAAAGATACACTGCAGTTGTTCTCAACTATAGAAACCGACTCTGCTAAAACATCTCATTCCAAAAAACTTAAAAAAATTGAATTCCTCTCTGCTACTTAAATTACATGTGGTTACTATTGGATCAGATCAGATCAGATCAGATCAGTCGCTCAGCCGTGTCCGACTCTTTGCGACCCCATGAATCGCAGCACACCAGGCCTCCCTGTCCATCACCAACTCCCACAGTTCACTCAGACTCATGTCCATCGAGTCAGTGATGCCATCCAGCCATCTCATCCTCTGTCATCCCCTTCTCCTCCTGCCCCCAGTCCCTCCCAACATCAGAGTCTTTTCCAATGAGTCAACTCTTCGCATGAGGTGGCCAAAGTATTGGAGTTTCAGCTTCAGCATCATTCCTTCCAAAGAAATCCCAGGGCTGATCTCCTTCAGAATGGACTGGTTGGGTTTCCTTGTAGTCCAAGGGACTCTCAAGAGTCTTCTCCAACACCACAGTTCAAAAGCATCAATTCTTCAGCGCTCAGCCTTCTTCACAGTCCAACTCTCACATCCATACATGACCACAGGAAAAACCATAGCCTTGATCAGACGGGCCTTTGTTGGCAAAGTAGTGTCTCTGCTTTTGAATATGCTATCTAGGTTGGTCATAACTTTCCTTCCAAGGAGTAAGCGTCTTTTAATTTCATGGCTGCAGTCACCATCTGCAGTGATTTTGGAGCCCAGAAAAATAAAGTCTGACACTGTTTCCACCGTTTCCCCATCTATTTGCCATGAAGTGATGTGCCCGGATGCTATGATCTTCGTTTTCTGACTGCCTTGTATAATTATATTCCTATAGCAGGATGAGGGCATGGCAACCCATTCCAGTATTCTTGCCTGGAGAATCCCTATGGACAGAAGAGCCTGGTGGGCTACAGTCCATGGATTGCAAAGAGTTCAACATGACAGAACAACTAAGCACAGCAGTAAAACTAGGAAAAAAAAAATACAGATAGAGATTTTTGCATTTGGCTTACTGTAGAACAAGTTATATGACAAAGGCTGACAAAATTTTAACCTCATATTTTGAAGCAAGATTTACCATTTAACACAAATTGAACCAGACAGTCTTTTCAGGTTAAACCCAAACATAGCTATATCCCCTATTGGAGGAACTTCAACAGCTCAAGGCTGAAACTGCCACACCGTGCTTATTGTCAGTCCATTGTTATCCTGCCTTGTAGGCTCTGGAAGTGAATATTCTGCTACTTTGTGCAGTTGATGCTGAATGCTATGTCCAGTGAATTGGGGTCGCCCAGGGTCACCAATCAGTACTTGAGTTCTGTGGGTCTCAAAGCAGTTCTTCAGCCATTGAAGCAGACTGTCTGCAAGGTCTTCATCATAAAACATATCTCCAAGGACAACAATGTCCCACTTATCTTGTTCCAAATCCAAAATGTTTTTGATTAAAATGGGAAAAGGATTCAGTTGGTTCAACTCACAATTTAGTGTAATAGCCATTCCTGCAACTTTAAAAAAAAGGACATGGTGAATCGGTATATGCTAGGTTATTTTCATTTCCTACTGATTAAATAATTTTAGAGAATATCCAATAGGTTTTTTTTTCTCTTTTCTGTTGAAAGCTGTTTTTTTAGGTAAAGAAGCCTAAACTATAGGCTATTTCCTATAATGCTCAAATATATGACTATTCTGAAAACCAAACAATACCACACACCTGGAAAAGGAGAGGTTTTAAGGAATATTTGCTTATCTCAACAAGACCATTTAGAACTAACATCAAAAAAAGATGTCCTTGTCAACCTAGTGGGGTGAAATGTAAAACTAGAAGTCAAGAAATACCTGGAGTAACAGGCAAGTATGGCCTTGGACTACAAAATGAAGCAAGGCAGAGGCTAACAGAGTTTTGTCAAGAGAACACACTGGTCATAACAAACACCCTTTTCCAACAACACAAGAGACAACTCTACACATGGATATCACCAGATCATCATCATCATCACCAACACCAAAATCAGATTGATTATATTCTTTGCAGCTGAAGACTGAGAAGCTCTATACAGTCAGCAAAATCAAGACCTGAATCTGACTGTGGCTCAGACCATGAGCTCCTTATTGCAAAATTCAGGCTTAAATTGAAAAAGTAGGGAAAACCACTGGGTCATTCAGGTATGACCTAAGTCAAATCCCTTATAATTATATAGTGGAGGTGATGAATAGATTCAAGAGATTAGATCTGGTAGACAGAGTGCCTGAAGAACTACAGACAGAAGTTTGAAACATTGTACAGGAGGAAGTGACCAAAAGCAAAAGAAATGCAAGAAAGCAAAGTGGTTGTCTGAGAAGGTCTTACAAAAGGTTGAGGAAAGAAGAGAAGCAAAAGGCAAGGGAGAAAGGGAATGATAAACCCAACTGAACACAGAGTTCCAGAGAATAGCCAAGAGAGATAGGAAAGTCTTCTTAAATGAACAATGCAAATAGAGGGAAACAACAGAATAGAAAGACTGGAGATCTCAAAAAATTTGAGACATTAAGGGAACATTTCATGCAAGGATCGGCATGATAAAGGACAGAAATGGTAAGGACCTAACAAAAGCTGAAGAGATTAAGAAGAGGTGGCAAGAATACACCAAAGAACTATACAATAAAGGTCCAAATGACTCGAATAATGACAATGGTGTGGTCACTCACCTAGAGCCAGACATCTTAGAGTGTGAAGTCAAGTGGGCCTTAGGAAACATCACTATAAACAAAGCTAGTGGAGGTGATAGAATTCCAGCTGAGCTATTTCAAATCCTAAAAGATAATGCTGTTAAAGTGCTGCATTCAATGTGTCAGCAAATTTAAAAAACTCAGCAGTGGTCTCAGGACTGGAAAAGGTCAGTTTTCATTCCAATCCCAAAGAAGGGCAATGTCAAAGAACATTCAAACTACTGTAAAATTGCACTCATTTCACATGCTAATAAGATTATGTTCAAAATCCTTCAAGCTAGGCTTCAGCAGTCACTGAATGGAAAACTTCTAGATGTACAAGCTGGATTTCGAAAAGGCAGGGGAATTAGAGATCAAATTTCCAACATTCGTTGGGTCATAGAGAAAGCAAGGGAATTCCAGGAAAACATTTACTTCTGCTTTATTGGCTATGCTAAAGCTTTAAACTCTGTGGATCACAACAAACTATGGAAAATTCTTAAAGAAATGGGAATACCAAACCATCTTCCCTGTCTCCTGAGAAACCTGTATGTGGGTCAAGAAGCAGTAGTTACAACTGGACATGGAACAATGGACTGGTTCAAAATTGGGAAAGGAGTACACCAAAGCTGTATATTATCACCTTGCTTATGTAACTTCTATGCAGGGTACATCTTGTGAAATGCTGGGCTGGATGAAGCACAAGCTGGAATCAAGATTACTGGGGGAAATATCAATAACCTCAGAACAAAGCTAGTGGAGGTGATGGAATTCCAGTTGAGCTATTTAAAATCCTGAAAGATGAGGCTGTTAAAGTGCTGCACTCAATATGCCAGCAAATTTGGAAACTCAGCAGTGGCCACAGGACTGGAAAAGGTCAGTTTTCATTCCAATCCCAAAGAAAAGCAATGCCAAAGAATGCTCAAATTACCGCACAATTGCACTCATCTCACATGCTAGTAAAGTAATGCTCAAAATTCTCCAAGCCAGGCTTCAGCAATACGTCAACCATGAACTTTCAGATGTTCAAGCTGGTTTTAGAAAAGGCAGAGGAACCAGAGATCAATTGCCAACATCTGCTGGATCATGGAAAAAGCAAGAGAGTTCCAGGGAAACATCTATTTCTACTTTATTGACTATGCCAAAGCCTTTGACTGTGTGCATCACAATAAACTATGGAAAATTCTGAAAGAGATGGGAATACCAGACCACCTGACCTGCCTCTTAAGAAACCTATATGCAGGCCAGGAAGCAACAGTTAGAACTGGACACGGAACAACAGACTGATTCCAAATAGGAAAAGGAGTAAGTCAAGGCTATATATTGTCACCCTGCTTATTTAACTTATATGCAGAGTACATCATGAGAAACGCTGGGCTGGAAGAAGCACAAGCTGGAATCAAGATTGCCGGGAGAAATATCAATAACCAGATATGCAGATGACACCACCCTTATGGCAGAAAGTGAAGAGGAACTAAAAAGTCTCTTGATGAAAGTGAAAGATGAGAGTGAAAAAGTTGGCTTAAAGCTCAACGTTCAGAAAATGAAGATCATGGCGTCTGGTCCCATCACTTCATGGGAAATAGGTGGGGAAACAGTGGAAACAGGGTCAGACTTTATTTTTTTGGGCTCCAGAATCACTGCAGATGGTGATTGCAGCCATGAAATTAAAAGACGCTTACTCTTTGGAAGGAAAGTTATGACCAACCTAGATAGCATATTAAAAAGCAGAGACATTACTTTGCCAACAAAGGTCTGTCTAGTCAAGGCTATGGTTCTTCTCCATGTATGGATGTGAGAGTTGGACCATGAAGAAAGCTGAGCACCGCAGAATTGATGCTTTCAAACTGTGGTGTTGGAGAAGACTCATAAGAGTCCCTTGGACTGCAAGGAGATCCAACCAGTCCATCCTAAAGGAGATCAGTCCTGGGTGTTCATTGGAAGGACTGATGCTAAAGCTGAAACTCCAATACTTTGGCCACCTGATGCAAAGAGTTGACTCACTGGAAAAGACTCTGATGCTGGGAGGCACTGGGGGCAGGAGGAGAAGGTGGGGGCAGGAGGAGAAGGTGACGACAGGATGAGATGGCTAGATGGCATCACCAACTCTATGGACATGAGTTTGACTAAACTCTGGGAGTTGGTGATGGACAGGGAGGCCTGGCGTGCTGTGATTCATGGGGTTGCAAAGAGTCAGACATGACTGAGCAACTGAACTGACTGACTGACCACTCTAATGGCAGAAAGTAAAGAAGAACTGAAGAGCCTCTTGATGAAAGTGAAAGAGGAGAGTGAAAAAGTTGGCTTAAAGCTCAACATTCAGAAAAAAAAGATCATAGCATCTGGTCCCATCACTTCATGTCAAACAGAGGGTGAAAAGTGGAAGCAGTGACAGGTTTTATTTTCCTGGGCTCCAAGGTCACTGCTGATGGAGACTGCAGCCATGAAATTTTTTAAAATGCTTACTCCTTGGAAGGAAAGCTATAACAAACCTAGACAGTGTATTAAAAAGCAGAGACATCACAAAGCAAGAAAGGTCCATATAGTCAAAGGTATGGTTTTTCCAGTAGTCATGTATGGATTTGAGAGTTGGACTTTAAAGAAGGCTGAGCACTGAAGAATTGATGATTTTGAACTGTGGTGTTGGAGAAGAATCTTGAGAGTCCCTTGGACTGCAAGGAGATCAAACCAGTCCATCCTAAAGGAAATCAACCCTGCATATTCATTGGAAGTACTGATGGTGAAGCCCCAATATTTTGGCCACCTGATAGGAAGAGCCAACTCATTGGAAAAGACCCTGGTGCTGGGAAAGATTGAAGGCAAAAGGAGAAGGGGCAGCAGAGGATGAGATGGTTAGACAGCATCACCGACTCAACGGCCATAACTTTGAGCAAACTCTGGGAGACAATGAAGGACAGGGGAGCCTGGCGGGCTGCAGTCCATTGAGTCACAAAGAGTTGGACAACAATGAAGACTTTTGGTCTGTCATGGCTGTATAAGAGACAGGAAAACAAGGCTTATGTTTGAGCAGGATGACAACTTGGAACTGAGAGTCCTATATATAAGGCTCCTCAAGGGCTAGATCCTCAATGAAAGGGAAGACTAGAGAAAATCAGGTAAAATTAACACTTACCTGTCTCAACTTGGGTTCGAATGGAATAAAATCTCCCTCAAATGCCCAGGTCTATCTTCACTTGGGTTTTGGTCAAATAAACACTACCTACATATTTCAGGAAATCCCTAGCCCAGAGATGACCAACAGTAATTGTTCCCAGGTTGGTATCACTTTGGGATATCTGCCAGACACAAATACAAGTCCTCCTGTCAAAAATGCACCATTAACTCAGGCCTTACAGGGTTTCCACAGACAATGTCCCACTGAGTTCACCATATTAGATTATGAAATACAACATGGAAATGGCTTATGGTGTTGGAGCAACTGTAGATATTTATCCTGGAGGAAAAAAAAAAAGATGAGCTCAAAATGTTCAAAAATATGACACTTACTAGGGTCTATGTCATTGGCCAAGATCCTTAAGGCTCCACTCATCTTAGCAGCAATGGCTGTAGCTCCACATCCACTCCCAATATCTAACACAGATTTTCCTCTGACAACATCAGGATTATCCAAAAGATACCTAAATTAGAAAAGGGAAAATATAATCTAAGACAGATGGGAGGCCAGTAAGAGGTGTCCAATATTTTTTCTTTGGATTGATTGGACAAGGAAATAGTGAACCTTAGCAGAAGAATTCAGTCCAACATTGGCAAGTTTGGCCTGAATAGAGTGAGAAAAAAATGTCAGTTTTAAGAGCTGGGCAGAGATGGCAGAGAGAGGACCTAGTCATTTTGGTCTGTTACTTTACCAAGTGCAAAGAGCAGTTCCATACAACTGACTAATCATGCTTTTAAAGTCAACTTTTTAAAGTATTGAGCATTTACTACGAACCAGAAACCACCAACCACCAAAAATACAGACTGACAAAATACTGTTATAATCAGGACTCAGTAAGCTAGATCCAAAATTCACTGTCTCCTTTTCATTGTTCATCAGAAAGTGGTTTTACCTACAGCTTAAACTATATAAATATGACCTCTCTGGAAAGGTACCATCAAAGTCCAGTTCAACCAAAGAATGTGGACCTGGGCTAAGCAGTTACCAAACAAGTGAAGACGAATGGGCAAACAGTGAAATGATAAATGTCAACTGACACCTGACCTCACTACTGGAAAAATAAAGAGCAGAGGAAATTCCCTGGTGGTCCAGTGGTTAGGACTCCACATTTTCACTGCCAAGGGCCTATCCCTGAGATCCTGCGATCCAAAAAAAGACTAAGGAACAATGGCAAGGCAGGGGTGTAGTGCCCCATCTAAAGGGCACTGTTACCCATCTGGAGGTAACAGTTGCCACAACAGGAATTAGGTGTTAGCAGAGATTTGAATCTGATGTTAGCAGAGATCTTTTCTTTTTTTTTTGGCCATGTGTTTTGGCTTGCAGGATCTTAGTTCCCTGAATAGGGATTGAAGTTGGACCAGGCAGTGAAAGTGCCAAGTAACTCCCCAGAGATTCTTATTTTTCAATTGAAGTAAATTTTTACATGCTTCAAGTTTTAAATGATAGCAACTGATTGTTTAAAAGTTTATAAGTAAAACAAGTTTACAAAAACATATCCATTTTTTTAAAACAGAAAACACATCTGTGGATCACCAATTTGTGACCTCTGATTCAGTCTCTTAAGGAATCTGATTGCCCTTATATTTGGAGTTGACACACAATTTGCATAGGTATCACTTGCAAAGATATCACTTCTTTTTTTAAATGATACAAGTAAATATAGGAAAATTTGGCAACACAACAACCAGAAAATTGGAATTGATACCACCTGGAAAGTTTTCCAGAACTCAGGATTTTCCAAAAAAACTCTATGTTTGCATTTATTCATTTTGCATTTAAAACTATATACAAACTGGACTTCCCTGGCAGTCCAGTGGTTAAAACTCCATGCTTCCAGTACAGGGGATGCAGGTTCAATTCCTGGTCAGGGAACTAAGACCCCACACGCCACATAGCATGGGCAAATAAATAAATTTAAAAAACTAAATACAATCTGAGTTCTGCTAGACCATACCATTCCTGTGAAAGAGAAGTTCCTTATACATTTCCTTGATGTTCCTTGAAACATCAAGGCATTAAAAAATTAAATCATTTACCAATCTAAGAGCAAAGACTAGATTAAAATGCTGAAAGTTCTTGCATTTGTTTCAGCGACTGTTTTAATAAAAAGCATTGTGTGTATATGTGAGAAAATGTCCTAAAGAAGACCTTTGCAGTATGGGGAGTTGAAAGGGGGAACCTTAAAAATGCAGATTCAAGTCCACCTGGGTGATGTCCCAATCACTCATATCCCTCATTCTTTGGGTGCTTGGGAAAAGGCAGTGGTGGAGGAGCAACATTTACAGAATTAAACCAGGAGGAGTGGGGGGCTTTAAGTTCCACCAAGGATCTTCATGGGTATCACAAACCATGAATCTGAGAACAGCGTGAGATTTCTGGATCATTACCAGTTACCTAGGGTCTTGACAGCTGACCTAGGATTTCTCTTGGGGAGAGAACTATATATGGGGAAACACCTTGGTAAGCTTGGAATAGAAGGGAAAACCATGCAACAAAGCAACCCAGAACTGTTCCTAAACTCTAATAAAAGAATTTGGGTTTTTTGTTTTTTTTTTTTTTTTTTTTGAGGAACAGGGAGAATGTGGAGTTGGAAGGGACAGAAAAGAGAGGTGGTGAGGAGCCGTAAAGGTTCCCGCTTCACTTAAGGCCATACATACCTAGACAGGGCTTGGCCCCCTGGCCAGTAGATTGCCCAGTAAGGATCCCTGAGGGGCCACAAGTCAGCTCTCTCCCACCAGAACTTGCATCTGGGGGTCAAAAGCCGCAACCGGATTTCAGGGGTGAGGCTGCCACTGCTGGTGACTTCAGTGTTTTCTTCCAGGAAAGCTTTCATCTTAGGGTCCAAAAGGCTTCCAATTCCTCTCCAGGGGCAGTGACCCCAGGGAAACAAGGGGAAGCCACTGCTTCTCACAGCCTTCCAGAGGACAACATAGCGGTTCATGGGAAATGATGCAAACACTCTCCACCCTGGACTCAAAGCCATCAGTCTGGTCCCAAAGCACAGGTATGCTGGTGTTGCTCTTGATAAGAGCTGCTTCTCCTGGGGAAAGAGTTTGGTTGCCAAACTGATCTCAGCTGGACCTCTAAAAACATATTAATAATGAAAACTCTAACATTTCTAAATCCTATCACATAGTAAGAAAATATTAGTGTACCTCTGTAGCAGATGATGCACAAGTGCAAGTTCATTTTAGATGAAAGTTTTTTTGTGTTAATTTATAAAAATCCAATCTTCTAAAACATGCCTTTTCATTCTTTGTGAACAACAGAATCCTTTTAATAATTTAGAAAACCAAATATATAAGCATTTGATTTTGATAGAATCCTCAGGAACATTCCTGTTAGATAAAATAAGGTATACCCTTAACATTCTTTCATTCATTTAATAAATCATTTTCCTTTAAGCAGACACTGTTCTTGATAACCGTGAACAAAATAAACAAAAGCCCCTATCTTCAGGAAACTTAGATTCTAGTGATGGAATAGAGCAGGTCATCAGGGCAAACACAGTTCTTGCCTTTATGGAGTCTAGCCAAGAGTTACGCAGATTATCAAACGGTAACTGTGGTCAGAGACATATAAATTATACTGACTGGTCAATAAAGATAAGCCTAGCATATGGGGACTTTCCTGGTGGTCCAGTGGTTAAGAATCCACCTTTCAATGCAACAGATTCAATCCCCGGTCTGGGACTAAGACCGCTTGTCACAACTACTGAGTCCTCATGCTGTACAGTCCGTGCACCACAGCTAGAGAAGCCTGCCCACTGCAACAAAGACCCAGCCCAACCAAAAAAAAATAGCCCTAGTATAAAACATCAATGTAATTAAGATTGTTTTTTCCTAAAACAAACAAAAAATACTATGGATTTAATCGTAATAAAAGAATATCAAATCACTTTCTGTAAATACCTCTGATGAGTCATTTTCGCCAAACCTGGACTTAATAGAAAGACATTTTGATTAAGAATAAGTAGGAATGAGGAAGAGAAGTTTAAACACAAATTATACACCAAGTTGTTTGGAACCTTTGGCCTGTTCTGCATAAATATTTTAAATAGTCTTAAATTCACCCAAATATTTAGAGTTGTTCAGTTGCTAAGTCAAGTCCAACTCTTGCAACACCATGAACTGCAGCGCTTCCAGGCTTCCCTGTCCTCCAGAGTTTGCTCAAATTCATGACCCTTGAGTCAGTGATGCCATCCAACCATCTCATCCTCTGTCACCCCCTTCTCCTCCTGCCCTCAATCTTTCCCAGCATCAGGGTTTTTTCCAGTAAGTCAGCTCTCCCCATCAGGTGGCCAAAGTACTGAAACTTCAGCTTCAGCATCAGCATGAGTCCTTCCAATGAATATTCAGGTTTGATTTCCTTCAGGATTGACTGGTTTGATCTTGCTGTCCAAGGGTAGGGGCCCCAAACTCAAATGCCTACCTGGGGCCAGACTGGTGATAAATGAGTGATGCAGGCTGGTTGCTGATAACAGAGAGGCTGTGGCAAACTAGAAGGTGTTTCAAAACAGTCCAACGGAGCCAGCAAGCTGCAGCCTGTCCTGGGACATATGCCCAGATCTTTTCATTTTTCAAAATAATCCACAGGCTTCCCCGGCAGTCCAGTGGCTAAGACTCCCAACAAAGGGAGCACAATCCCTGCTCCTGGAACTAAGATTCCATCTGCTGCAAGTCCCCACCCGAAAAAAAAAAAAAATTCCCACTTTTAAACGCAGGAATTAATTAAAATGTCAACACAGAAGGAGGGTCAAAATGCCTGTCAGGCCACTAGTCTGTGAACTCGGGATAGATTTTAAGTGGGTGTCAGCCCACATTTATGCCCTTGTAATCACAGGCTCTCTTAACAGCCTGACCTCATTGGACTCATTGCGTAGGAAGGATTGGGTCAGCCCTTGAGTCTAAGGTTTAAAAAGAAAGCAGAGCAAATAGGAGACTATTTTGGACATAGTGTCATCCAAACCGATGCCGCCCCCTCCCACACCAAGCACCAATGAAGCATCTGTTATGAATATGTGATTAAGGGGGGAACACTGGGTATTTGGATTAATTAGTAAGAAAGTGAAAGTGAGTGAAGTCGCTCAGTCGTGTCCGACTCTTAGCGACCCCATGGACTACATCCCACCAGGCCCTCCGTCCATGGGATTTTCCAGGCAAGAGTACTGGAGTGGGGTGCCATTGCCTTCTCCGTTAACAGCGGCTAGGCATATTATATTTACTTGGAGCTGGTATACTTGGTGACAGCCTTAGTGCCCTCGGACGCGGCGTGCTTGGCCAGCTCCCCAGGTAGCAGCAAGACAGGTTTGGAGCTTTTGCAAGCTCCAAAAGCGTTAGCACCTTTTTTCCTCCGAGGAGGAAGGGAGTCAGCCTTAAAGGGGCAGGCACAGTCTTCCTTTTCTCCTTACCTGTCTGTGCTAACACCACCCTGGGGAGCAAAGCATAGGGCAAGTCAGTCACTTTGCCTTTGCGCCTCTTTTGGCGCTTTCTTTACAACTGCTCTCGGGATCCAGAATTCCCGGCGTCGCCGGCTACAGCACCCCTGGCCCCGCCCCTGCCCCGACCTCCTGCTCCGCCTTCCTTCCCGGCAGCGCTCTCTCCCTTCACCCGGGCTTCTTAAAGGGACAGAAGTGTGAAACCAGAGGGTGCCCTGACCTCGCTTGGAAAATAAGGGAATGTCAAATACTGATTTCTAAAAAATACGCTCTGAAGCCGTGGAGCATCTGCTTTGTGCCCATCACACTTCTAGGTACTGGGCATAGGGTGGTGAGCCAAATAGACACAGCAGAAATCCTTAATGACACATTCAGCTGAGATTAAATCATAATATGTCCTGATTATAAAAATTTTCATACACGTACAATCTTTTTTGTTTCTTTAATTGTAACTTGTCATTTCAATTAACGCTCACTGATTCTATTGTTAGTAATAATTCCTAATAGATATTCAAGATCTAGGGACTTCCCTGGCAATCCAGTGGTTAAGACTCTCATTATCCCAATGCAGGGGGCATGATCCCTTGTCTGAAAACTAAGATCCCACATGCCACACGGTGTGGCAAAAAAAAATCCAGATCGGTTTGTCTCAGGATTTTAGTGTTTAACCAGCTAATGTATTCTATCATAGAGACAGTTTTCAAATTGATCTTCTTTCCATTCCTCTTGCCTTGCCCTTAGATCTGCCTTATGATTGCTTGCCTGAATTCCTGCAACTGGTTTCTCTGCAATCCTGCCTTTTATATCCCATTCACTATTGTGCAATTTAAATGTTTTTTTCTGAAACTTTCATTCCATAGTCCAAAAAAAAAGGATTCCTACAAGATAAGCTAAGCAGATAAGCCAAGAGAAACAGACTGTAAGCCCTGAGAAGCAAACCTGGACTTTCTTTTCTATTGTTTGCTGTTGATTTTTTATTTTTATTTATTTATTTTTGTCACAGGGCAAAAATCTTAGTTCCTTGATAAGGGATTGAACCTGTGCTCCCTGCAGTGGAAGCCTGGAGTCTTAACCACAGGACAGCCAGGGAAGTCCCTTTTGTTCTTTTTAATTGAGAGAAAGAATTGTCTCTCTTTTATCAAAACTGACCCAAATGCAACCAAGCAGACCTGTCAATTGTTTGGTAACAACTGAGCTATCTATCTGACCTTGTGATTTTTGCCTTTAAATATCTGCCTACATCTCTGTACACGTTCCAATTCCCTAATAACTGGACACTCTTGCAAGTTAAAAAAAATAAATCTCATACTCAAATTTGCCTTTAAAGTTTTTTTTGAACAAGTTATTTAAGTATACTTATTAGCTGTGTGACCTTGGGCACATTATTAAACCTTCCTAATGAATGGGGATCAGGATATGCCACTGTAGCACAGGAATTGTTTTGAGTGAAAGAGATTTGAGTTTCTGAAATCTCTTATCTGCCTAAAGCAGACTCTCCCCAAAGAACTCAATTGTCATAAAAGCCCTCCTTGAAAACACCCTTAATCTTCTTGGACTTGAAAAGTGGACACCACACCCAAACAGACATTGTCTCAAGATTATCATATCTCTTATCTATTCTCCTAGTAAACCACTTATCTTTCCAAAATGTCATTCCTATAAGCTCTCTTTCCCTATCACCTATGATGGAATAAAATGTATGTTTTTTAAGGCAGGACAAGAAAATTTAAGCATAACACATGCCCTCCTGGACAGGGCTCTCCCTAATCTGCAATGTGCTTCTTCATTATACATTAACCAGACCTCCTCAAACAGAAATGTCTGCTCAACCATAAAGTTCGTTTTTCCCTTCTTCTGACGCCAGCAATGTGACTCCTTAGAAGATAACATTCCTTTCCTAATCCTGTAAGGGGTCATGGTGACCTGCTGCTCCCTTCCTACATGTAGGTCTGGACTTCATGTCTCTGCTGAACTGTAAAATGTCAGTGTACCAGTTTGATGAATGATCCTTTGTCTCAAAAATATATAAATGTGCTTTTGACTTCTAACCAAGGGGAACAGTCTGCAGAGTTATCTGACTGTCTCTAGTGTTATAGCCTTCAGGTTGGCTAGGGAAAAAAAAAAAAACCCTCTATTTCTTCTTTAGATTTACTATTAATTTTTCATCAACACCAACTGAGTTAGATATATAAATACAAAAATTTAACCACTCCCTATGAGCTAGTCATCACTGAATTCTCCTGTGTGTATAGTATGTGTTGCATATATAAACTTGGGTTTTTTTTTTTCTCCTGTTAATCTGTCTTTTGTGAGTTTAACTTACAAATCCCAGACAGTGAACATAAGAAGGTAAAGAAAAGCTTTACCTCCCCTACACTAAGTATCAGTTTTCTCATCTGTAAAATAATGATGATAATAACAATGTATTGAGAGGATTTAATGAGATAGAAAATAAAGTGCTTGGCACAGTTGCTGACATATCTGAACAGTGTGATTATCATTATTGAAACTATGGAGTTAGTGTTGGTATTAATAAGAAACAAGACTGGAAGATGAAGATCGGGTTTTCAGTGAAGAGCGACGGGATCAGATTTGAGTTTTAGAAAACAGTTTTAAACTGTGGGTATCAAAGAGAGAGGTTGGACTGAAGGAGACATCAGTTGAAGAACCTGGTGGTAACCCAAAGAAGAATTAATGAAGGCATGGGAAGAAATGGACACATTTGAGTGTGACTCAGCAAAAGCCATTGGCAGGACTTGGAGACCAATTAAATATGCTTGCTTAACCATGTGCGTGCGTGTGCTTAGTCACTCAGTGGTGTCCGACTTTGTGACCCCATGGACTGCACCCCGCCAGGCTCCTCTGTCCATGGGATTCTCCAGGAAAGATACTAAAGTGGGTTGCCATTCCCTTCTCCAGGGGATATTCCCAACCTAGGGATCGAACCCAGGCCTCCCTCATTGCAGGCAGATTCTTTACCGTCAGAGCCACCATGGTTAAGCTAGCTATGCTTAACCATAATGATAGACAATCCAAGGGCAAGATGTCATTTTTTTCTTTATCAGCTTGACCTGGGCTCTTAATCACCATGCTATTTGATCTCATTCTTCCCTGCTTGAAATCCTGTCTGACTTCCCAAGCAGTCAATATCAGAGCCAAATTCCTGATCACAGCTTCCTAAGCTCTTGGTAATCAGTCCCTGCTTACCTATCTTGCCTTTAGAAAACCCTTTCTCTCCTACACTTTGTTTTCTTGTAACAAGCCCTTGTCCTCTCACTTCATGCCTTGCTTCCAACAAAGTTACTGGGCCTACCACACATACATCCCCTCCTCACTGTCCCTAACCACCTCCTCATTTTTCAGAATGCAGCTCAGAGTTAAAGCCCTCAGAAACCATTCCCAACACACACACTGATCTTGACATTTCATTAGCTTCCTATGGGCATATCCAGCAAGAATACCATGCAAACTGTCATTTTCTGGCTCCTCTACTGGACTTAGAGGAAGACCATTTCATTCCTCTTTTATCTTCTGCCACAGTTAAGACATTCAATAAATTCAGTTAAGTGAAAGAAAAACCAAATAAAGAAGGAAATTAGCAAATATTACATATCAGTATCTCATTTCCAAATTTTATTTTTAACAGCTTTTTTGAGGTAGAATTGACATACAATAAATTTCACAAATTTCAAGTGTACACTTTAATGTCTTGCTGTGAAATTGTCCCCAAAATCAAGAGACTGAACATCTTCAGTCCCCTCTGTTACCCCTCCCTCTTGCCCTTCCGTACATCCTCTCCATCCTCAGTAGCCTCTGATCTGCTTTCTGTCAGTATAGTTTGCATTTTCTAGATATTTATGTAAATGCAGTTTTACAGTATGTACTCTTTTTTTTGGTCTTTTTTTTTCACTCATCATAATTATTTTGAGATTCATCTATGCTATTTCATGCATCAGTTATTCATTCCTTTTCATTGCAAAGTAATTTTCTATTGCATGTATATATTGTTGTTGCTGTGTTGTTCAGTTGCTAAGTTGTATTCAACTCTTTTCAACCCCCCGGACTACAGCACACTTAGCTTCCCTGTCCTTGACTATCTCCCAGAGTTTGCTCAGACTCATGTCCATTGAGTTGGTGATGCCATTCAACCATCTCATCCTCTGTCTCCCCCTTATTCTCCTGCCCTCATTCTTTCCCAGCATCAGGGTCTTTTCCAATGAGTCAGTTATTCCCATCAGGTGGCCAAAGTATTGGAGATTCAGCTTCAGCATCCATCCTTCTGATGAAGATTCAGGGTTGATTTCCTTTAGGATTGACTGAGTTCAAGGAATTCTCAGGAGTCTTCTCCAGCACAATTCAAAGCATCAATACTTCAGTGCTCAGCATTCTTTATGGTCCAACTCTCACATCCTACATGACTACTGGAAAAGCCAGTATGTATGTATAATATGTGTTTATTCATTTATCTGTTGATGAACAATCTGGGGGATTTTGTTTATTTACTATTACAAACAAAACTGCTGCAAACTCTTGTGCACTAGTCTTTGTATGTGCTCAGTCGCTTCAGTCATGTCTGACTTCATGCAACCCCATAGAATCCATGGGATTCTCCAGGCGAGAATACTGGAGTGGGTTGCCATTTCCTTCTCCAGGGGATCTTCCTGACCCAGGGATCAAACTTGTGTCTCTTATATGTCCTGCACTGGCAGCTGGGTTCTTTACCACTAGCATCACCTTCAGAGCCCCAAGTCTTTTATAGACATATGCTCTTTTTTTCATTGGGCAAATACTTAGGAGTGAAATGGCTAAGTCACACGGTGGTGTGATTAACTGCAAACCTCTTCCAAAAGGGTTGTCATTTTACATTTCAATCATCAGCGAATGAAAACCCCGGTCTTTCAAAGAGATGAGAAAAATAATTTCGTTTTTCTGGGTTGCTTCAGTTCAGTTCAGTCGCTCAGTCATATCCAACTCTTTGCAACCCCATGACTGCAGCATTCCAGGCCTCCCTGTCCATCACCAATTCCCGGAGTTTACTCAAACTCATGTCCATTGAGTCAGTGATGCCATCCAACCATCTCATCCTCTGTCATCCCCTTCTCCTCTCGCCTTCAATCTTTCCAAGCATCGGGGTCTTTTCAAATGAGTCAACTCTTCACATCAGGTGGCCAAAGTGTTGCTACCTATTCGTTTTACAATATGAAAACACCACTCACACCAAGAGTCTGAACATTTAGAAAAAACTTGAGTTGATGATACCCACAGTAAGTTCCTGCTTTGCTTTCTGCAGGGCACCTTTTAAAATAACAACTTAGAGGAAAGCCTGATTAAAGTTAGCAACCTCTGCCCAACCACCTGGAGTAACAGGTGCTTGCTACCCTGCTCTCCACTTCCTACTTACCTAGCTCTCCTTTTCCACAGCTCAACGTACCCCCCTTGCTTCTGGGATCTGGAAGTAATAATAAATCTTGTGATTCTACTTCCTTTGTGTGGGTATACTGAAACTGCATCTTCACTTAACATGACCCATGGGCTTCAGTTCCCCAAACTGGGAGCTTATTTGCTGAGGGAGCTACATACTGACCCTGAGTGACTTTTGCCCCTTCATTATTCAGGTCATAATTTACATATTCTTATATATGTGCATGTGTGCTTAGTCACTCAGTCATGTCCAACTCTTTGTGACCCAATGGACTGCAGCCCACCAGGCTCCTAGGTCCATGGGGATTCTCCAGGCAAGAATACTGCAGTGGGTTGCCATGCGCTCCTCCAGGGGATCTTCCCAACCCAGGGATCAAGCCTAGGTCTCCTGCATTGCAGGTGGATTCTTTACTGACTGAGCCACCATAGAAGCCCATTCTTATGTATACATATAATTTACTTTTAGCTGCACTTGGTCTTTGTTGCTGTATGGACTTTTCTCTATCTGCTGCAAATGGGCACTATTCTCTAGTTTTGGTGCACAGGCTTCTCACAGTGGTGGCTTTTCTTATTGCAGAGCACAGGCTCTAGGGCAAACAGGCTCAGTAGTTGTGGCTCCCAGGCAACAGTATACACACTTAATAATTGTGGTGCACAGACCCAGTTGCTCTGTAGCATGTGAAATCTTCCTGGACCAGGGATAGAACCTGTGTTTCCTATATTGGCACCAGATTCTTTATTACTGGGCCAACAGGGAAGCCCTCTATATATACTTAACTCAGTACACAAGCTCTGGCTTCTCAACACATTCCACATCCTCATCTACACTTCTTTCTTTCTGATTATAGACATCCTAGGAGGCATGAAGTGCTAGTTCATCATGGTTTTAATTTGCATTTCCTCAAAGACTAACAGTGTCTCAGCATCCAAATTGTTGCATTATTTTTCTGATCTTTCATAATTTGGGCACATTTAAAATAGGCATTTTTTTATCTATGTTTTTCCTCAGTGCTGGAAGAATAGTTCAATAAAGCTAGTGGAATTATCTGGAATTATGAGAGAAAAATAACCTTTTTCAGATAATTTATTTATAAATATAACACAATTGGCAGATGTTTATAAATACTGATTCTAAATAAATTTGTAAATATAGCTATTTTAAAATTATTTTATGTATTTACTTAGTGTTGGCTGCACTGGGTCTTTGTTGCCGTGCGTGGGCTTTCTCTAGTTGTTGTGAGGTGGGGTTTGCAATGCACGGACTTCTCATTGCTGTGGCTTCTCTTGTTGCGGAGCACAGGCTCTTGAGTGCAGGCTCAGTATTTAGTTACTCCCCAGCGTGGGATCTTCCCTGACCAGGGATCAGACCTGTGTCCCCTGCATTGGCAGGTAGATTCTTAACCACTGGACCATCAGGTAAATGCTTGTAAATATATTTCTAATAAAATATTTACTTCAATCAGCCTTGAGATATGAACAACAGATAAATTGTACTTAGGAAAGTGTGATTTGCCTCTGCCATCCCAGAATGTGTTTCTTGCCAGACTTTAAATTAAGTTTGAGGTTTTGGATTTTCTAGAGCTTTGGCTTCCTCTTTTCTCCCTCAAACTGCCCTTGCAAAAAGTCTATAGCACCATGTCTTTTTTAGGCTTCCTTTTCTCAGTTCCTTATTTGCATTTGCAGTCTTCAGTTCGTCACTTGGCAAGCTTTTATTTATTTAATTTTATTTTTTTGGCTGCACCTCACAGAGCATGAGATCTTATTTCCTTGATCAGGGATCAAACCTATACCCCTTGCAATAGAGGCACAGAGTCTTAACCACTGGACCACCAGGGCAATCTCTAGACAAATGTTGAACACCTGTCACTGAATCTTGCCTAAAAATCCTGACATCTGGCCCTTTAAGACCAGTCTGTTATAAAAAAAGATTGTGGGCCCACAGAGATGTGAAATCCTCAACCAACTAAATCCATAGTGCCATCTAGTGGTAATGTAGGTGTCTCCGAGCAAAAATGGTAAAAATTTTAAAATAATACACAAGATTCTCAACCACAATTTGACCAGACACTGG
>NW_011495029.1:3751847-3753641 GCF_000754665.1 Bison bison bison
TTTTTAAAAAGGTAAGTTCAAACTTTATTTCTGGTAAGTTAATGCAATTTCCAGAGACATGTTGACTCCTGTATACAAATAGGATAATTATATATAACTGAACTAAATTGATTCAAAACAATTTATTTCTAGACTTATGTGTGGAGGTTATCATATATTAGAGCAAATTAGTAGATATTTGTTTGGTTATTCTAGAAAATAAAAACCAATGTCAATATTTCAGATTTGATGTACGTTTTCCTCCCAAATCCCAACCTATTTTTGATCAGAAGTTTACAGACTCTTCTGAAGGTGTATTAATCCTTTAGAATGTTAAGATATTGTTCAGTGAATTTTTATTTTTATTTTTATTTTTTCTTATTCTGTGTACTTGAATTATTTCATAATTAAATATCATATTTCATATTTAAAGATAAATGAAATGAGAAGAAGCTCATAGAGCATAAGATATTCCAGTCTTCCACAGTGATTCTTCTGTAGGCAAATATGTTATGTCAGACTTAACACAGCTCTGTTTTCATTCTTCAGTCCTCACCATGCTGTACACTACCAATTATCTATTTGTGTAATGAAAACATTGACTGAACTTTTATAGATTCAATAAAAGTGTTGGGTTGTTGTTTTTTCTTTTTTTCCCTTTCTCTATTTCTTTAGATTTCGAATGTTGTGTTAAAAAAATAGATTTCATTTTGCTTTTATCTCCTAAACCTGAGGAGATAAACCTTTTATCTCCTAAATCTGGCCCTTTAAGACCAGTCTGTTATAAAAAAAGATTGTGGGCCCACAGAGATGTGAAATCCTCAACCAACTAAATCCATAGTGCCATCTAGTGGTAATGTAGGTGTCTCAGAGCAAAAATGGTAAAAATTTTAAAATAATACACAAGATTCTCACCCACAATTTGACCAGACACTGGTATACATGTTTAGTTGTACGATGCAGCAGAAATACTTATCACTGATTAAAGTGAAGGCCTAAAATTTATGAAAGAATGGGTATCACTCATGATTCTAGCTCTGTCTCACACAAACACACGCACACACACTCCACAACTAACCCATCAGGAAATCCGTAGGCTTTTCCTTCAAAATTTACTAGACTCTGAGCTCTCTTCACCACCTGCAGTGCTTCCCTCCAGTACACCCAGTGTCAGGTGATTATTGTGACAGTCTCTGAACCAGCCCCTAGATTTCTGCCGTCTTCTCCGGGTGGTCTATTAACAACAAAAGAGCTAAAGTGATCCTTTGAGAAGGAAGTGAAGTTATCAGCACTTCACTGGAGCCCTCTGACAATGCCCTATTGTTCCTTCCTGGCGTGACTTCCACTCCGACTGCTTTCCCCCATTTTGACGACCTTTCATACACACTCGACCAACTTCTACTGTTTTGTTTTTTGTTTGGCCGTGGTGTGTGGCTTGTGAAATCTTTTTTTTTTTTCATTACTTTTTAAATTTGTTTTTGGCTTTCCTGAGTCTTCGTTGCTGTATGAGCTACTCTCGAGTTGCGGTGCGCTGGCTTCTCATTGCAGTAACTTCTCTTGTTGTGGAGCATGGGCTCTAGGGCATGTGGGCTTCAGTAGTTGCGGGACTCCGATGCTGGGAGGGATTGGGGGCAGGAGGAGAAGGGGACGACAGAGGATGAGATGGCTGGATGGCATCACTGACTCGATGGACGTGAGTCTGAGTGAACTCCGGGGGTTGGTGATGGACAGGGAGGCCTGGTGTGCTGCAATTCATGGGGTCGCAAAGAGTCGGACAGGACTGAGCGACTGAACTGAACTGAACTGACTCTAGAG
>NW_011495029.1:3753741-3765691 GCF_000754665.1 Bison bison bison
AGCTGTTGTGGCACAGGGGCTTAGTCGCTCCACGGCATGTGGGATCTTCCCAGATTGAACCCATGTCTCCTGCATTCACAGGCAGATTCTTTACTACTGAGCCACCAGGGAAGCCTGGCTTGTGAGATCTTAGTTCCCCAACTACGGATTGAACCCCATCCCTTGGCAGTGAAAGCATGTAATCTTAACCACTGGATGGTCAGGGTGTTCCTTCAACAATTGTCTTAAGTGTTTTGTTTGGTTTTTGGCTGTCCTGGTGTTCATTGCTGCAGGTGGGCTTTTCTCTAGCTGTGGTGTGCGGACTCCTCTTTACTATGGCTTCTCTTGTAGCAGAGCATGGGCTCTAGAGCTCTCAGGCTTCAGTAGTTGTGTCATGTGGGCTCTAGAGCAAGGGCTCAATAGTTGCAGCACGTGGGCTTAGTCACCCCGAGGCATGTGGAATCTTCCCAGACCAGGGATCGAACCTGTGTTCCCTGCACTGGCAAGTGAATTCTTGACCACTGGACCACCAGGGAAGTCTAGATTAACTTCACCTGTTTTAGAGTTTCACATAAATGAAATTACACAGTTTTTTGTATCTGGGCTTCTTTTGCTGGGCATAATGTTCTTGAGATTCAGCTACACTGTTGTTTGTATTGTTGTACCTCCCTCACAACTCCCTCCCCAGCCCACCCCTCTAGGTTGTCCTGGAGCACCAGTTTTAGGTTCCCTGTGTCATACAGCAAATTCCTATTGGCTATCTAATTTACATATGATAATATATTTGTTTCATTGCTACTCTTTCAAACAATCCCACCTTCTCTCTCCCCCACTGTGTCCAAAAATCCGTTCTCTATGTCTGCATCTCTATTGCTGCCCTGTAGATAGGTTCATCAGTACCATCTTTCTAGGTTCCGTGTATATGCATTAATATATGATATTTGTCTTTCTCTTTCTGACTTACTTCATTTTGTATAACAGGCTTTAGATTTGTCCAGTTCGTTAGAACCTTTTTTAATTCCTTTTTATAGCTGAATGATATTCCATTGTGTATATGTACCACAACTTCTTTATCCATTCATCTGTCGATGGACATCTAAGTTGCTTCCATGTCCTGGCTATTGTGAATAGTTCTGCAATGAACACTAGGGTACATGTGTCTTTTTCAGTTATGATTTCCTCAGAGTATTTGCCCAGTAGTGGGATTTCTGGCTCTTACGGTAGCTTTATTCCTAGTTTTTTATAAGGAATCTCCATACTGTTCTCCATAGTGGGTGTATCAGTTTGCATTCCCACCAACAGTGGAAGAGGTTTCCCTTTTTTCCACATTCTCTTCAGCATTTATTGTTTGTAGACTTTTTGATGATGGCCATTCTGACCCAGTGTGAGATGATACCTCATTGTAGTTTTGATTTGCATTTCTCTAATAATGATTGATGTTGAGTATCGTTTCATATGTTTATTAGCCATCTGTATGGAGAAATGTCTCATCCTTGGAGAAATGCCTGCTTAAATCTTCTGCCCACTTTTTGATAGGGTTGTTTGTTTTTCTGGTATTGACCTGAACGAACTGGTTGTATATTATGGGGATTGGTTGTCAGTTGTTTCTTTTGCTATTATTTTCTCCCATTCTGGGGGCTGTATCTTTTTTTATTTATTCATTTTTAATTGAAGAATAATTGCTTTACAGTATTTGCTGGTTTCTGCCAAACATCAACATGAATCAGCAATAGGTATACATATGTCCTCTCCCTGAAGGTTGTCTTTTATTCTTATTTATTGTTTCCTTTGCTGTGCATAAGCTTTTAAGTTTAATTAGATCCATTTGTTTATTTCTGTTATTATTTCCATTACTTTAGGAGGTGGGTCAGAGAGGATCTAGTGGTTTACGCCAAAGAGTGTTCTGTCTATGTTTCCCTCTAAGACATTTATAGTTCCTGGTCTTACATTTACATCTTTAGTCCATTTTGAGATTTTTTGAGTATGGTATTAGTATGTCATTTTCATCCTAGGGGACTGAAATGCAAAAGTAGGAGTCTAGGGATATCTAGGGTAACATGCAAGTTTGGCATGGAGTATAAAATGAAGCAGGGCAAAAGCTAACAGAGTTTTTCCAAGAGAACATGCTGGTTATAGCAAACACCCTCTTCCAACAACCCAAGAGACAACTCTACACATGGACATCACCAGATGGTCAATACCAAAATCAGATTGATCATATTCTTTGAAGCTGAAGATGGAGAAGCGCTATACAGTCAGCAAAAACAAGACTGGGAGCTGACTGTGGCTCAGATCATTAATTATTGCAAAATTCAGACTTAAATTGAATAAAATAGGGAAAACCACTAGATCATTCAGGTATGACCTAAATCAAATCCCTTATGATTATACAGTGGGAGTGGAAAGTAGATTCAAGGGATTAGATCTGATAAAGTGCCTGAAGAACTATGGGCAGAGGTTTGTAACACTGGACTAGAGGCCATGATCAAAACCATTCCCAAGAAAAAGAAATGCAAAAAGGAAAATGGTTGTCTGAGGAGGACTTACAAATAGCTGAGAAAACAAGAGAAGCAAAAGGCAAAGGAGAAAATGAAAGATTACCCATTTGAATGCAGAGTACCAAAGAATAGCAAGGAGAGATGAGAAAGCCTTCCTCAGTGATCAGTGCAAAGAAATAGAGGAAAACAATAGAATGGGAAAAACTAGAGATCTCTTCAAGAAAATTAGAGATACCAAGGGAACATTTCATGCAAAGATGGGCTCAATAAAGGACAGAAATGGTATGGCCCTAACAGAAAAGAAGGTATTAAGAAGAGGTGGCAAGAATACACAGAAGAACTATATGAAAAAGATCTTAATGACCCAAGAAACCACGACGGTGTGATCACTCACCTAGAGCCAGACATCCTGGAATGTGAAGTCAAGTGGGCCTTAGGAAGCAATCCTATGAACAAAGCTACTGGAGGTGATGAAATTCCACCTGAGCTATTTCAAATCCTTAAAGATGATGCTGTGAAAGTGCTGCACTCATTATGCCAGCAAATTTGGAAAACTCAGCAGTGGCCACAAGACTAGAATAAATCAGTTTTCATTCTAATCCCAAAGAAAGGCAATACCAAAAAAAGGTCAAACTACTGCACAATAGTACTCATCTCACACGCTAGCAAAGTAATGCTCAAAATTCTCCAAGCCAGGCTTCAACAGTACGTGAACCATGAACATCCAGATGTTCAAGTTGGATTTAGAAAAGGCAGAGGAACCAGAGATCAAACTGCCAACTTCCATTGGACCATAAAAAAGGCAAGAAAATTCCAGAAAAACATCTACTTCTTCTTTATTGACTATGCTAAATACTGTGACTGTTCTTCTTCATTGACTATGCCAAATACTGTGACTATGTGGATCAAAACAAATGGGAATACCAGACCACCTGACCTACCTCCTGAGAAATCTATGCAGGTCAAGAAGCAACTTTTAGAACTGGATATGGAACAGACTGGTTCCAAATTGGGAAAGGAGTACATCAAGGCTATATATCGTCACCCTGCTTACTTAACTTATATGCAGAGTACATCATGCAAAATGCTAGGCTGGATGAATCACAAGCTGGAATCAAGATTGCTGGGAGAAATATCAATAACCTCAGATATGCAGATATACCACCTTTGTGGCAAAAAAGTGAAGAGGAACTAAAGAGACTCTTGATGAAAGTGAAAGAGGAGAGTGAAAAAGTTGGCTTTAAGCTCAACATTCAGAAAATGAAGATCATGGCATATGGTCCCATCACTTCATGGGAAATAGATGGGGAAACAGGGTCAGACTTTATTTTTCTGGGCTCCAAAATCACTGCATATGGTGTTTGCTGCCATGAAATTAAAAGACGCTTACTCCTTGAAAGGAAGGTTATGACCAACCTAGATAGCATATTAAAAAGCAGAGACATTACTTTGCCAACAAAGGTCCGTCTAGTCAAGGCTATGGTTTTTCCAGTAGTCATGTATGGATGTGAGAGTTAGACTGTGAAAAAAGCTGAGTGCCAAAGAATTGATGCTTTTGAACTGTGGTGTTGGAGAAGACTCTTGAGAGTCCCTTGGACTGCAAGGAGATCCAACCAGTCCATTCTGAAGGAGATCAGTCCTGGGTGTTCATTGGAAGGACTGACACTAAAGCTGAAACTCCACTACTTTGGCCACCTCATGTGAAGAGTTGACTCATTGGAAAAGACCCTGATGCTAGGAGGGATTAGGGGCAGGAGGAGAAGGGGACGACAGAGGATGAGATGGCTAAATGGCATCACCGACTCCTTGGACATGAGTTTGAGTAAATTCCAGGAGTTGGTGATGGACAGGGAGGCCTGGCGTGCTGCGATTCATAGGGTTGCAAAGAGTCGGACATGACTGAGCAACTGAACTGGAACTGGAACTGCCCAATTTTCCCAGCACCACTTCTTGAAGAGACTGTCTTTTTTTCCATTGTACATTTTTGCCTACTTTGTCAAAGATAAATTGCCCATAAGTGGGTGGATTTGTCTCCAGTCTTTCTATTTTGTTCCATTTTTCTATGTTTCTATTTTTGTGCCAGTACCATACTGCCTTGATGACTGTAGCTTTACAGTAAAGCCTGAAGTCAGGGAGGTTGATTCTTCCAGCTCCATTCTTCCTTCTCAAGATTGCTTTGGCTATTCGGGGTCTTTTATGTTTCCATACAAACTGTGGAATTATTTGTTCTACTTCTGTGAAAAATATCATTGGTAGTTTGATAGGGATTGCATTGAATCTATAGATTGCTTTGAGTAGTATAATCATTTTCACAATATTGATTCTTCCAATCCAAGAACAATGTATATCTCTCCATCTGTTAATTAATTTCTTTCATAAGCATCTTACAGTTTTCTGCAAACAGGTCTTTTGTCTCTTTAGGTGTGTTACTCCTATTTTATTCATTTCACTGCAATGGTGAATGGGATTGTTTCCTTAATTTCTCTTCTGATTTTTCATTGTTAGTGTATAGGAATACAAAGGAGTTCTGTGTATTAATTTTATATCCTGTGACTACTATTTTCATTGGTTAGCACTACTAATTTTCTGGTGGAATCTTTAGGGTTTCTATATAAAGAAACACGCCATGTGCAAACAGTGTGAGTTTTACTTCTTCTTTTCCAATCTGGATTACTTTTATTTCTTTTTCTTCCCTGATTACTGTGGCTAAGACTTCCAAAATTATGTTGAATGATAGTGGCAAGAGTGGGCACCCTTGCCTTCTTCCTGCTCTTAAAGGAAATGCTTTCAATTTTTCACCATTGAGAATAATGTTAGCTGTGGATTCGTTGTGCTGTGCATGTTAAGTTGCTTCAGTTGTGTCTGACTCTTTGTGATCCTAAGGACTGTAGCCTGCCAGGTTCCTCCGTTCATGGGATTTTCCAGGCAAGAATATTGGAGTGGGTTGCCATTTCCTCCCCCAGGGCATCTTCCCAACCCAGGGATCGAAACCACATCTCTTATGTCTCCTGTATTGGCAGGTGGGTTCTTTACCACTAGTGCCACCTGGGAAGCCTGGGTTTGTTGTATACAGCCTTTATTATGTTGAGGTCTGTTCTTTCTATGCCTACTCTCTGGAGAGTTTTTATAATAAATGGGTATTGAATTTTATCAAAAGCTTTCTCTGCATCTATTGAGACGATCATATGGTATTTATCTTTCAGTTTGTTGATATGGTGTATCACATTGATTGACTTGTGTTTGAAGAATCCTTGCATCCCTGGGATAAAGCCCATTTGATCATGATGTATGATCTTTTTAATGTGTTGTTGGATTCTGTTTGCTAGAATTTTGTTGAGGATTTCTGCATCTGTGTTCATCAGTGATATTGGCCTATAATTTTGTGTGTGTGTGGTATCTTTGTCTGGTTTGGTATCAGGGTAATGGTGGTCTTGTATGATGAGTTTAGGAGTTTTCCTTCCTCTGCAATTTTCTGGAAGAGTTTGAGCACAAAAGGTGTTAGCTATTCTCTAAACTTTTGATAAAAATAGCCTGTGAATCCACCTGGCCTTGGGCTTTTGTTTGTTGGAAGATTTTTTATTACAATTTTGATCTCCATGTTGTGGTTGTTCCGGTCATATTTTCTATTTCTTCCTGGTTCAGTTTTGGAAGGTTTTACTTTTCTTAGAATCTGTCCATTTCTTCCAGATTGCCCATTTTATTGGCATAGAGTTGCTCATAGTACTCTCATGATCCTTGGTATTTCTGTGTTGTTTGCTGTATGTTTCCTTTTTCATTTCTAATTTTATTGATCTGAGTCTTTTTTTATTTTTGATGAGTTTGTCAACTTTGTTTATTTTCTCAAAGAATCAACTTTTAGTTTTATTCATCTTTGTTATTGCCTCCTTCCTTTCTTTTTCATTTATTTCTAATCTGATCTTTACAATTTCATTCATTCTACTAATTTTGGTGGGGGTTTTTTGTTCTTTTTTTCTAGTTGCTTTAGTTGTAAGTTTAGGTTGTTTATTTGATGTCTGTTGTTTCAATGTAGGCTTGCATTTCTATAAAATTCCATCTTAGCATTGCTTTTACTACAACCTATAGGTTTTGAATTGTCGTGTTTTCATTGTCATTTGTTTCTAGACATATTTTGATTTCCTGTTTGATTTATTAGTGATCTGTTGGTTATTCAGAAGCATGTTGTTTAGCCTCCATGTTTTTGTGTTTTTTAGTTTTTTTTTTCTGTAGTTGATGTCTAATCTTACAGCATTGTGATCAGAGAAGATGCTTGAAATGATTTCAATTTTTAAAAACTTACCAAGGCTTAATCTGTGGCCCAAGATGTGATCTATTCTGGTTCCATGTGCACTTGAGAAAAAAACGTGAAATCTATTGTTTTTGGATGAAATGCCATGTAGATCTCAATCAGGTCCAACTGGTCTAAGGTATCATTTAAAGCCTATGTTTTCTTGTTAATTTTCGGCATGGATGATCTGTCCATTGCTGTGAGTGGGGTATTAAAGTCTCCCACTATTATTGTGTTATTGTCAATTTCCCCTTTAATAGGCATTAGCATGTGCTTTATGTGTTGAAGTGTTCCTATATTGGGTGTATATATATTTATAATTGCTATATCTTCTTCTTGGATTGATCCCTTGATCACTATGTAATGTCCTTCTTTGTCTCTTGTAATGGTCTTTATTTTAAAGTCTATTTTATCTGATAAGAGTATTGCTACTCCTGCTTTAATTTGATTTCCATTTGCATGGAATACCTTTTTCCAGCCCCTCACTTTCCTTTTATATTTGTCCCTAGGTCTGAGGTGAGTTTCTTGTAGACACCGTATATAGGTGGTCTTATTTTTGTAACCATTCAGCCAATCTGTGTCTTTTGCTTGTCTGTAAAACTTTTTTCTCCTTCATACCTGAATGAGATCCTTGCTAGATAGGGTAATTAAGGTTGTAGGTTTTTCCCTTTTATCACTTTAAGTATGTCCTGCCATTCCCTTCTGACCTGCAAAGTTTCTGTTGAAAGATCAGCTGTTAGCCTCATGGAGATCCTTTTGTATGTTATTTGTTGTTTGTTGCTTTTCCCTTGCTGCTTTTAATATTTATTCTTTGTGTTTAATTTTTGTTAGTTTGATTAATGTGTGTCTAGGCATGTTTCTCCTTGGGTTTCTCCTGTATGGTACTCTCTGGGCATTCTGAATTTGGGTAGCTATTTCCTTTCCCATTTTAGGGAACTCTTCAACTATAATATTCTCAAATATTTTCACATGGCCTTTCCTTTTGTCTTCTTCTTCTAGGACCCCTATGATTAGAATATTACTACATTTAATGTTGTCTCACAGGTCTCTGAGCTTGTCATCATTACTTTTTACTCTTTTTTTTTTCTTTCTTTACTTTTTTTTTTACTTTCTTTACTTTTTTTTTTCTTTCTTGTATTCTGTTTTAGTTATTTCCACCATTCTATCTTCCAGCTCACTTACGTGTTCTTCCACCTCAGTTATTTTATGGTTAGTTCCTTCCAGTGTATTTGTAATCTCAGTTGTTGTGTTTTTCATTATTGATTGTTTATTCTTTAATTCTTCAAGGTCCTTGTTAAACAGTCTACTTATCCATGCCTCCATTTTATTTTCAAGATTCTGTGTCATCTGTATTATCATTACTCTGATTCTTTTTCAGGTAGACTGCCTATTTTCTCTTCATTTGTTTGTGAGTTTTTACCATGCTCCTTCATCAGCTGGATGTTTCTCTGGCTTTTCATTTTGTTTAATTTACTGTGTTTGGGGTCTCCTTTCTGCAGGCTGGAAGGTTGCATTTCCTCTTAATTTTGGAGTCTGCCTCCCCTGGGTGGGGTTGGACCAATGCAATGCCTTGTTTAAGTTTCCTGGTTTGTGGGATTTGTGCCTGCGTTCTGGTGGATGGAGCTAGATCTTGTGTCTCTGAAGGGCAGTGCTGTGTCCAGTAGTGTGTTTTGGGGTGTCTATTGGTTTCGTATGGCTTTGGGCAGCCTGTCTGCTAATGTGCAACGTTGTGCTGTTTTGCTGAAGGATTGGTGTGGGGCATTCAGCACTGGAGCTTGCTGGCTTTTGAGTAGGGCTTTGTCTTAGTGTTGAAAGGAGGCTTTTGGGAGGGTTCTCATGTATTAATGTTCTGTGGGGTCAGGAGTTATTTAGTGGTCCAAAGTCCTGGAGTTGAGTCTTCCTCCTCTGGATTCAAGCCCAACCCCTTACTGTAACATCAAGATTTCACAGGACACACAGCAGAAGACAAAATAGCGAAGATCACCCAAAGAGATTCACACAGAGAAGAAAAGAGGGGAAAGAGAAGGAAAGAGGGGAAATGAAGAAAAAGATAAGAAGAGTCAAAAGAGAGCAATCAGGCCAATAATTAAACCCCTAAATGAAAATGGATACAAAAAATATTAATAGACTTTCAAAGATACAAAATCAAAAACAAAAGATTAAAAAAAGCCAAATCAAAAATGTAGAAAAAATTAGACTCTCAAAGATACAAAATCAAAAATAAAACATCTAAAACAAAAGTTGAAAACTTGGAATTTATTTTTTAAATAGGTCTTAAAAAAAAAAAGAGGGAAAAGTAGGTTATAAAAAATAAAAATTAAAGGAGTAATGAAGAATGACATTAGGACAGTATGAGGAAAAAAATAAAAAGGGGGAAAATGGAGGGGAGAATATATATATTGAAAGGTGACAGGAATATAGTCAGAAGAATGTCCAAGTAATTTCTCTGATTTCCTGCTCCAGTTGATTTGCCTACTCAGAAAGTCTTCTAGTATATCTAAGAAGGTCTCTGTATCTGTTTTGGGCAGTGTGGGGGTCTGCTCAGTCTCAGGTCTTGTCTTGCTCCAGTGTGTACTTGCTCTCATAGTCTACAATTGCTCCTAAAGCATAGTTTCCGGCTAAATTCTGGGATTTAAACCACTACAGCTATAACTTCTGGGATGATTTCCCCTTTTTTCCTTTGCTCACATAGACCCTGGTGTTCTGCTTTGGTTTGGGGCCCACCTTTGCTTTTAAATCTCTCCAATATCTGTTCACTGCCCAAACAGGAGGGGGTGAAAGGAGCCACTTATTCAGGCTCACTTGCTCAGTTGTGCTGGAGAGAGAGGTTCAGCAGATTCCGCTGTGGTAGTGGGGAGTGCTTGCCTCAGCTGGGTTATGCAGGAGGTCACCACAGTCTGAGGCGGTCCTGTACTTCCCCAAAGGAGTTGGTTCTGGGCTGTGGGGCAGAACTAAGACCCTTGGGCTCCGAGGTAGACTCTCTGGGGGTTATTCTACATGCAGGTGATATTTTGATACATTTGTAGGGGAGAAGGTGTTCTCCCCATCCTATTCCTCTGCCATCTTGAAGGTCCCCACCTTTAAGCCAGCTTTTTCACTCTCCTCTTTCACCTTCATCAAGAGGCTCTTTAATTCCTCTTCACTTTCTACCATTAGAGTGGTATATCTGAGGTTGCTGATATTTCTTCCAGCAATCTTGATTCCAGCTTGTGATTCATCCAGCCCAGCATTTTGCATGATTTACTCTGCATATAAGTTAAATAAACAGGGTGACAATATACAGACTTGATGTACTCTTTTCTCAATTTTGAATCAATCATTTGTTCCATGTAAGGTTCTAACTGTTGCTTCTTGACCAATATACAGGTTTCTCAGGAGACAGGTAAGATGGCCTGGTACTATCATCTCTAAGAATTTTCCACAGTTTGTTGTTGTTGTGTCTGGCATGCTGCAGTCCATGGGGTCGCTAAGAGTTGAACATGATTGAGCAACTGAACAATAATACAGTCAAAAGCTTTCATGTAGTCAATGAAGCAAAACCAGATTTTTTTCTGGAATTCCCCTACTTTCTCTATGATCCAACAAATGTTGGTGATTTGCTCTCTGGTTCCTCTGCCTTTTTGGAACTCAATTTGTACTTCTGAAGGTCTCAGTTCACACACTACTAAAGCCTACCATGAAGAATTTTGAGCATTACCTTGCTAGCAATATGAAGTGAGTACAATTGTACCGTAGTTTGACCATTCTTTGGCATTGTCCTTTTTTGGGATTGAAATGAAAACTGACCATTTCCAGTTCTGTGGCCACTGCTGAGTTTTCCAAATTTGCTGACACACTGCGTGCAGCAGTTTAACAACATTATCTTTTAGGATTTGAAATGGCTCAGCTGGAATTCCATCACCTCCACTAGCTTTGTTTGCAGTAATACTTCTTAAGACCCACTCAACTTCACACCCCAGGATGAGGGAGTGTGAGGGCTCTAGGTGAGGGACCACTCCATCGTGGTTATCTGGGTCATTAAGACCTTTTTCGTATATTTCTTCTATTCTTGCCACCTCTTCTTAATCTCGTCTGCTTCTTTTATGTCCTTACTGCTTCTGTCTTTTATCATACCCATCTTTGCATGAAATGTTCCCTTGGTATCTCTAATTGTCTTGAAGAGATCTCTAGTCTTTCCCATTTTAGCACTGTTCATTTAAGAAGGCCTTTTTATCTCTCCTGGTTATTCTCTAGAACTCTGCATTCAGTTGGGTATATCTCTTCCTTTCTCCCTTGCTTTTCTCTTCTCTTCTTTCTTCATCTTTTGTAAGCCCTCCTCAAACAACCATTTTGCCTTCTTGCTTTTCTTTTTCTTTGGGATGACTTTGGTTACTGCCTCCTGTGCAATGTTATAATTCTGTTTATAGTTCCTTAGGCACTGTATCAGACCTAATCCTTTGAATCTATTCATCACCCCCCCACCCCCGTATAATCATAAGAGATTTGATTTAGGTCTTATCTGAATGGACTAGTGGTTTTTCCTACTTTCTTCAGTTTTAAGCCTGAATTTTGCAATAAGGAGCTCATGGCCTAAGTCACAGTCAGCTCCAGATCTTGTTTTTACTGACTGTATAGAGCTTCTCCACCTTCAGCTGCAAAGAATATAATCAATTTAATTTTGATATTGACCATCTGATGATGTCCATGTGTAGAGCTGTCTCTTGTGTTGTTGGAAAAGGACATTTGCTCTGACCAATGTGCTCTCTTGACAAATCTGTGTTAGCCTTTACCCTGCTTCATTTTGTATTCCATGGCCAAACTTGCCTATTATTTCGGGTATCACTAGACTTCCTCGGATGAAAAGGGCATCTTTTTTTGGTGTTAGTTCTAGAAGGTATTGTAGGTCTTCGTAGAACTTCAGTCAACTTCAGCTTCTTTAGCATTAGTGGTTGGGGCATAGATTTGGATTACTGTGATGTTGAATGGTTTGCCTTGGAAACGAACCAAGATCATTCTCTCATTTTTTTAGATTGCACCCAGGTACTACATTCTGGACTCTTGTTGACCATGAGGGCTACTCCATTTCTTTTAAAGGATTCTTGCCCACAGAGATAAAATGGTCATTTAAATTAAATTCTCCTATTCCCTTCTATTTTAGTTCACTGATTCCTAAGATGTCAATGTTCTGTCTTGCCACCTCCTGCTTGAC
>NW_011495029.1:3765791-3766283 GCF_000754665.1 Bison bison bison
CAGCAACCCACCAGGCTCTGCCGTCCCTGGGATTCTCCAGGCAAAAACACTGGAGTGGGTTGCCATTTCCTTCTCCAATGCATGAAAGTGAAAAGTGAAAGTGAAGTTGCTCAGTCATGTCCAACTCTTGGCGACCCCATGGACTGCAGCCTACCAGGCTCCTCCATCCATGGGATTTTCCAGGCAAGGAGTCTCAGCTGGAATTCCATCACCTCCACTAGCTTTGTTTGCAGTAATACTTCTTAAGACCCACTCGACTTCACACCCCAGGATGAGGGAGTGTGAGGGCTCTAGGTGAGGGACCACTCCATCGTGGTTATCTGGGTCATTAAGACCTTTTTCGTATATTTCTTCTATTCTTGCCACCTCTTCTTAATCTCGTCTGCTTCTTTTATGTCCTTACTGCTTCTGTCTTTTATCATACCCATCTTTGCATGAAATGTTCCCTTGGTATCTCTAATTGTCTTGAAGAGATCTCTAGTCTTTCCCATT
>NW_011495029.1:3766968-3775591 GCF_000754665.1 Bison bison bison
ACTCTTGCCTGGAAAATCCCATGGACAGAGGAGCCTGGTGGGCTGCAGTCCATGGGGTCGCTAAGAGTCAGACACGACTGAGCGACTCCACTTTCACTTTTTACTTTGATGCATTGCAGAAGGAAATGGCAACCCACTCCAGTGTTTTTGCCTGGAGAATCCCAGGGACAGAGGAGCCTGGTAGGCTGCCGTCTATGGGGTCACACAGAGTTGGACACGACTGAAGTGACTTAGCAGCAGCAGCATCTGCCTTAGTTTCTGTTAAGTGAGCACAGATGTGGGCATAGATTAATGGATTGTGGTGGGAAAAGAGAAAGTAGTTTAGTTTCATGTAGGTGTGGGTCTCTTCCTGGTGACAGTTTCATGTTAACTTCTGAATTAGCTCTTTCAGGGTTTGATAAACTCTATTTCTTCATCTTCACCATAATCAGACTTTCAGGTAATTATTTTGAAAGGACTGTAGGCATCTCCCAGGCATTTGAGAAATTGTAATTATTATCTATGGAGGAAAAAGTGAACTGCAGAATCTAAGCTTTTTTTTTTTTTTTTGAGAATACCTGGCATGAGAAATCTCAAGAGGAGCAGTCAATTTAGGGGAAAAGAGTAGAATGTTTTATGGCACTTTAGCAAGCAGAGTGTGTCAAAGTTCAGATTGTTCTGGGAATAGAGAAGAATCATTCTTGAGGATTAGCAACCATATCTTTAGCAATCTGCAGTTTGGCTGCAGTGCTGGGAAAGAACAGATTTAAGTCCTGTGTCCAAAGGTTGGGCAGAAGAACTCTTGGGACAAAGACCTGCCAGGTTCTCAGTGGAAAGTTTCTAGTCTTTCTTTTCTAGTCTTGCAGTCCCTCGTTTTGGTTGATGGGGATACTGAGTCTCATATCTAGGTCTTACTACATCTTGGCTTGTTCAATTCACTAGATCTATGTTGCTCCTGAAGACTCAGTGAAACACAGACATTCAGGATTCCCATGACTTTTGCCTTTGTAACTCCAGTCACCTTATGACTGAGTGGTTGCCCAGAGGAGAAAATAGTAAATAACTGTCAACTGTCATGGACTGCCCATTTACATCTCCCCCACCCCCACCCAAATTCAGATTTGAAACCATAATCCCCAGTGTGATGGAATTTAGAGATGGGGCCTTTGGGAGGTGATTATGTCATATGGATAGGGCAATCATGATGGAATTAGTGCCTTTATAAGAAGAGACAGGAGAGAGCTTGTTCTTTCTGCTCAGCACCATGTGAAGATGTAGGTAGAAGATGGCTGTGTGGAAACGGGAAAAGGGTCCTCATCAAGAGCCCTACCTGCTGGCCCCTGAATCTATAGAGAAATAGGATTATATATTAATGTGTTTCTGTAACACTCTCTTTGCTCATCCTTCTCATTTTCCCAAAGTAATAAACATCAAGGGAAGAAACTTTAAGAATTTCATTTTAGCAATAAGAGCTTAAAATTAACACACAGAGAAGAGATAGCCAAGCAAAAGTAGAGAAAGAGACAAAGAGTGTGGCAGTCATTGACTTTAGGTATACCTGGATCCTGATTCCCAGGTCTTGGGTAGAAGTTACCCACAGCTAGCCACCTGCTGCATAGTCTGAGGCTCTTGTGAAAATAGTTTCCTTCATGATGCTTCTGTTTCTGATAAATTTCCTCCCAGTGATGCTCAAGACAGTCTTACACTATTATGATTTTCAATAAGCCAAACTCTCTGGGATGAAGGTCATGCAGAGATTTACCTTTTAGAAAAGTTGCTGAACCCATTTTATAAACTGGGAAGTTCTGCATTCACCCTCACCTTTTGCCATATTGGACTGTACAAGAGCAGCCTCAAGGGTAAGGGTGAGATCCACAGATACTGAAGAGTTCAGTGAGTACCTTACATGGGGATTGTCTATGAGTTCTTTTTGTTTTGTTTTGTTTTATTTTGTTTTGTTTTTACATCTTGCTTTTGCAATTGAGGGTATGAGTTCTTTTTGGAGTGACCCTAAAGTCCAGGAGAGCCTTTGGCTGCAGTAATTGGAGTTCCTTTGGTAGTTTCATAAATTACCATTTATTCAATTTTCTCTGAGAACTAATGGTGATAAGGCAGCAAAGCTTATGTGTGACGGAGCCCTAGAGAGTTCCTTAACTATTTCAGTGAATTGGGTTCCTTCATCACTAGATAAATTAGGTGGATTTTCTCCAAGTGGGAACATAAGAACTAAAAAAATTTTACTACCATCAGAGCAGTTGCTTTACAAGAGAAGGCTTCTATCCAATCAAAAAACAGAGACAGAGTAGTAAGAACACATATAGAATTCCATGAGAAAGAAGCTGAGTTAAATCCATATGTAGAAGTTTAAAGGACATAAATGTTTTTGGCTCACTTCAATGTTCCTTCTTTAAAAGATTTCCTAGGAATATGGTTTGGATGGATGGATCACATTCCAGAGATATCCTCTGAAATCTTATGGAAGATTTCCTAAAGGCTTATAAAAGACTGTGATATTGTAAGATATATATATTTGGTCATTGTTCCTGTTACAGGTTGTACCTTCACCCTATCTGACAAAATTTGGGTTAACAGTGAGGCAGCTATATTACCTAGTGATAGAAACAGCTCACTAATCTTATAACCCTTTCCTATATGAATCAGGGTGCACTGAAGGGAGGTTCCTGCTAGACTGGTTTTGCTGCCTGCAGACTAAACCAGCAGTGTAGCCAAACCCAATGTTCTTCCAAAGGTATAAAAGTTTGGGTATAAGTAGAGAGGAGGAATAGCACTATAGGAATGAATAAATGAGTTATTAAATAAGGGAATCCCAATATTATATTAATACTCAAAAGAGATTCAGAGCAAGAGATGACATTGTCTCTTAGCTCAATTTATCAGATGTCTGAAAGGATGAAGCCAGGTACCGCTGGCAGTGCTCCTACTTTTAGAACCTGACAAGATGAAATGGAAGTTTGCAAACTTGAGTGACTTTCCCTGAAGACATTTTTGTACAGTAAGGATTCCAGTCCAGAATAATTATTAATGACAGTCGGTTCTAGTCATGTGCCACATCTCTTAACTGTTAGGATCCTCAGACCTGTGGCATATTTAAAAATATGTATTTGGTCTTTGTCCCCAGTTCCTGGCAAAAAGCTTCTAAAACCCTTGGAATTTCCTGTTATAGGAGCATCTTTTATTACTCATAACAAGCCCTTTTCAACCAACCCTGAGTTTAAGTTGATGAACTGACTCTTGGTAAATATTTAGACAGCTTCAGGATGAGGGCTGCTCATCAGAGGAACAAGCCTTATGACCGGAGGGCTGGAACGTTCAACTCCACTCCCAGAACTCAAGGGAGCAGAGACAGACGAGATGGAGCTAACTACCAATGGCCAATAATTTAATTTATCTTGTCTACCTAATGGAACCTCCATAAAAGCCCCTAAATGAAGGGGTTTCAGAGAACTTCTGGGTTGGAAGACACATCAAGATTGTGGAAAGGTGGTACTCCTAGAGAGGGCATAAAAGCTCTGCCCTCCCTCCCTCCTCAGTACCTTCTACTATATATTTTTCCATTTGACTGTTCCTCAGTTGTAACTAGTGCTGTGCTGTGCTCAGTTGTGTATGACCCTTTGCGACTGGGCTCCTCTGTCCATGGGATTTTTCAGGCAAGAATACTGAAGTGGGGTGCCATTTCCTCCTCCAGGGAAACTTTCCAACCCAGGGATAGATTGCACATCTCCTGCATTGGCAGGCAAATTCTTTACCACTGAGCCACCTGGGAATCCTGATAAGGTAAATCACTTTCTTGAGTTCTGGGGGTTGTAGTGATTTACTGACACTGAAAAAGGGGTTGTGGGAAGCTCTGACTTTGTAGTCAAGTTGGACAAGTGTTGGTAACCTGAGGACTTGGTCCCGGTGACTGGTGTTTGCAGTGAGGGCAGTCTTATGGGACTGAGCCCTTGGACTTGTGGAATCTGATGCTAACTACAAATGGATGGTGTCAGAATATCCCAAGATTCATCTGTCACTGATTTTTATTTCATTCCATTGGAATTAGAGAGCATACTTTGTATGATTTCAATACTTTTGATATCATTGAGGCTCACTGATATCATTTTTCACCCACCATACTGTCCATCCTGGAGAACTTTCCATGTGTACTTGAGAAGGATATATATTCTACTATTATTGTCTGTAGTGTCTATTGCTGTTCAGTAGTTAAGTCTATCCAACTCTTTGTGACCCCATGAACTGCAGCACACTGGGCCTCCCTGTCCTTCACTGTCTCCCAGAGTTTGCTCAAGGTCATGTTCATTGAGTTTGCAATGCCATCCCACCATCTCATCCTCTGCCAGCCTCTTCTCCTTTTGCCCTCAGTCTTTCTCAGCATCAGGGTGTTTTCCAGAGAGTCAGTTCTTTGTATCAGGTGGCCAAAATACTGGTGCTTCAGCTTCAGCACCAGTTCTTCCAATGAATATTCAGGGTTTGATTTCCTTTAGGATTGACTTTTTGATCTCCTTGCTGTCCAATGGACTTTCAAGAGTCTTCTCCACCACCACAGTTTGAAAGAATCAATTCCTTGGTACTCAGCATTCTTTATGCTCCAACTCTCACATCTACATATGACTACTGGAAAAACCATAGCTTTAACTATACAGACCTTTATTGGCAAAGTGATATATCTGCTTTTGAATACATTGTCTAGATGTGTCATAGCTTTTCTTCCAAAGAGCAACTGTCTTTTTATTTTTTTTAACTGGAGGCTAATTACTGTACAATATTGTGGTGGTTTTCACGATACATCAACATGAATCAGCCATGGGTGTACATGTATCCCCTCATCGTGAACCCCACTCCATCTTCCCTCCCCACCACATCCTTCTGGTTGTCCCAGAGCACCGGCTTTTTGTGCCGTGCTTCATGCATCAGATTTGCACTGGTCATCTGTTTTACATGTGGCAAAATACATGTTTCAATGCTATTCTCTCAAATCATCCCATCCTTGCCTTCTCCCACAGAGTCCAAAAGTCTCTTCTTTATGTCAGAGTCTCTTTTGCTGTCATGCATATAGGGTCATAGTTACTGTCTTTCTAAATTCCGTATATATGCATTAACATACTGTATTGGTGTTTCTCTTTCTGACTTACTTCACTCTGTGTAATATTCTCCAGTTTCATCCACCTCATTAAAACTTACTCAAAAGTGTCCTTTTTTATAGCTGAGTAATATTCCATTGGGTATATGTACCAAACTTTCTTATCCATTCATCTGCCAATGGACATCTAGGTTGTTTCCATGTCCTAGCTGTTGTAAACAGTGCTGCAATGAACACTGGGGTACATGTGTCTCTTTCAATTCTGGTTTCCTCAGTGTGTATGCCCAGCAATGGGATTGCTGGGTCATATGGCACTTCTATTTCCAGTTTTTTAAGGAATCTTCACACTGTTCTCAATAGTGGCTGTACTAGTTTGTATTCCCACCAACAGCATAAGAGGGTTCCCTTTTCTCCACATCCTTTCCAGAATATATTGTTTATAGACATTTTGATGGCAGCCATTCTGAACTGCATGAGATAGTACCTCATTGTGGTTTTGATTTGCATTTCTCTGATAATGAGTGATGTTGAGCATCTTTTCATGTGTTTGTTAGCCATCTGTTTGTCCTCTTTGGAGAAATGTCTGTTTAGTTCTTTAACCCACTTTTTGATTGGGTCATTTATTTTTCTGGTATGGAGCTGCATGAGCTCCTTGTGTATTTTGGAGATTAATTCTTTGTCAGTTGTTTCCTCTGTTATTATTTTCTCCCATTCTGTAGGCTTCTGTTCTTTTCACCTTACTTATAGTTTCCTTCATTGTGCAAAAGCTTTTAAGTTTAATTAGGTCCCATTTGTTTATTTTTGTTTTTATTTCCATTACTCTGGGAGGTGGATCATAGAGGATCTTGCTGTGATTTATGTCTAAGTGTGTTCTGCCTATGTTTTCCTCTAAGAGTTATATAGTTTCTGCTCTTACATTTAGATCTTTAATCCATTTTGAGTTTACTTTTGTGTATGATGTTAGAAAGTGTTCTAGTTTCATTCTTTTACAAGTGGTTGACCAGTTTTCCCAGCACCACTTGTTAAAGAAATTGTCTTTTCTCCATTGTATATTTTTTCCTTCTTTGTCAAAGATAAGGTGCCTATAGGTGCATGGATTTATCTCTGGGCTTTGTATTTTGTTCCATTGATCTATATTTCTGTCTATATGCCAGGGCCATACTGTCTTGATGACTGTAGCTTTGTAGTATAGTCTGAAATCAGGCAGGTTGATTCCTCCAGTTCCATTCTTCTTTCTCAAAATTGCTTTGGCTATTCGAGGTTTTTTGTATTTCCAAACAAATTGTGAAATTATTTGTTATAGTTCTGTGAAAAATACTATTGGTAGCTTAATAGGGATTGCATTGAATCTATAGATTGCTAGAGATTGCTACTCATTTTCACTATTGATTCTTCCAATCCATGAACATGATATATTTCTTCATCTAATTGTGTCATCTTTGATTTCTTTCATCAGTGATTTATTATTTTCTATATAGAGCTCTTTTGTTTCTTTAGGTAAATTTATTCCTAGGCATTTTATTCTTTTCATTGCAAAGGTGAATGTGATTGTTTCCTTAATTTCTCTTTCTGTTTTCTCATTGTTAGTGAGTAGGAATGCAAGAGATTTCTGTGTATTAATTTTATATCCCACATCTTTACTATATTCGTTGATTAGCTCTAGTAATTTTCTGGTGGTGTTTTTAGAGTTTTCTATGTAGAGGACCATGTCATCTGCAAACAGTGAGGGTTTTACTTCTTTTCCAGTCTGGATTCCTTTTATATCTTTTTCTTCTCTGATTGCTTTGGCTAGGGATTCGAAAACTATGTTGAATAGTAGTGGTAAGAGTGGGCACCCTTGTCTTGTTCCTGATTTTCAAGGAAATGCTTTCAAGTTTTCACCATTAAGGATTATGTTTGCTGTGGGTTTGTCATATATCACTTTAATTATGTTGAGGTATGTTCCTTCTATGCCTGCTTTCTGGAGAGTTTTGATTGTAACTGGGTGTTGAATTTTCTCAAAGGCTTTCTCTGCATCTGTTGAGATAATCATATGGTTTTTATCTTTCAGTTTGTTAATATTGTGCATCACATTGATTGATTTGCAAATATTGAAGAATCCTTGCATCCCTGGGACAAAGCACACTTGGTCATGATGTATGATCTTTTTAGTATGTTGTTGGAGTCTTTGCTAGAATTTTGTTGAGGATTTTTGCACTTATGTTCATCAGTGATGTTGGCCTATAGTTTTCTTTTTTTGTGGCATCTTTTTCTGGTTTTGGTATTAGGGTGCTGGTGGCCTCACAGAATGAGTTGGGAGTTTACCTTCCTCTGCAGTTTCCTGAAAGAGTTTGAGTAGGAAAGGTATTAGCTCTTCTCTGAATTTTTGGTAGAATTCACCTGTGAAGCCATCTGGCCCTGGGCATTTGTTTGTTGGAAGATTTTTTATTACGGTTTCAATTTCTGTGCTTGTGCTGTCTCTGTTAAGATTTTCTATTTCTTCCTGGTTCAGTTTTGGAAGGCTATACTTTTCTAAGAATTTGTCCATTTCTTCCAACTTGTCCACTTTATTGGCATATAATTGCTTATAGCAGTCTCTTGTGATCTTTTTTGTTTCTGTGTTGTCTGTTGTGATTTCTCCATTTTCATTTCTAATTTTATTGATTCTTCTCCCTTTTTTTCTTGATGAGTCTGGCTAAAAGTTGGCCTATTTTATTTATCTTCTCAAAGAACCAGCTTTTAGTTATGTTGATTTTTGCTATAGTCTCCTTCATTTCTTTTTCATTTATTTCTGCTCTGATTTTTATGATTTATTTCCTTCTACTAACTTTGGAGTTCTTCTTCTGTTTCTAGTTGTTTTAGATGTAAAGTTAGGTTGTTTATTTGTTGTTTCTCTTGATTCTTGAGGTAGGCTTGTGTTGCTATGAACTTTCCTCTTAGCACTGCTTTTACTGAATCCCATAGGTTTTGGCTTTTCATGTTTTCATTTTCATTTGCTTCTATGCATATTTTCAGTGTGTCTGCCCTCTGATGCCCTCTTGCAACACCTACCATCTTACTTGGGTTTCTCTTACCTTGGACGTGGGTTATCTCTTCACAGCCACAGCTCCTTACCTTGGATGGGGTATCTCCTCACTGTTGCCCCTCCTGACTTTGAACATGGAGTAGCTCCTCTAGGCCCTCCTGCACCCGTTCAGCCACCACTCCTTGGACATGGGGTAGCTCCTCCCAGCAGCCGCCCCTGGCCTCAGGTTGAGGGTAGCTCCTCTTGGCTGCTCCTGCGCTGTCGCAGCCTGGCACTCTCCGCTGCCGCCCCTGACCTCGGACACGGGGTAGCTCCTCTCAGCCGCCACCCCTGACCTCAGACGTGGGGTACAGCAACACGTGAACCGTGAACTTCCAGATGTTCAAGCTGGTTTTAGAAAAATCAGAGGGAACCAGAGATCAAATTGCCAACATGCGCTGGGTCATGGAAAAAGCAAGAGAGTTCCAGAAAAACATCTACTTCTGCTTTATTGACTATGCCAAAGCCTTTAACTGTGTGGATCACAATAAACTGTGGAAGAT
>NW_011495029.1:3775691-3808966 GCF_000754665.1 Bison bison bison
GCCAGGAGAAATATCAATAACCTCAGATATGCAGATGACACCACCCTTATGGCAGAAAGTGAAGAGGAACTAAAAAGCCTCTTGATGAAAGTGAAAGAGGAGAGTGAAAAAGTTGGCTTAAACCTCAACATTCAGAAAACGAAGATCATGGCATCTGGTCCCATCACTTCATGGGAAATAGATGGGGAAACAGTGGAAACAGTGTCAGACTTTATCTTTTTGGGGCTCCCAAATCACTGCAGATGGTGACTGCAGCCATGAAATGAAAAGACGCTTACTCCTTGGAAGAAAAGTTATGACCAACCTAGATAGCATATTCAAAACAGAGACATTACTTTGCCAACAAAGGTTCGTCTAGTCAAGGCTGTGGTTTTTCCTGTGGTCATGTATGGATGTGAGAGTTGGACTGTGAAGAAAGCTGAGCACCAAAGAATTGATGCTTTTGAACTATGGTGTTGGAGAAGATTCTTGAGAGTTCCTTGGACTGCAAGGAGATCCAACCAGTCCATTCTAAAGGAGATCAGTCCTGGGTGTTCTCTGGAAGGAATGATGCTGAAGCTGAAACTGCAGTACTTTGGCCACCTCATGCGAAGAGTTGACTCATTGGAAAAGACTCTGATGCTGGGAGGGATTGGGGGCAGGAGGAAAAGGGGAATGACAGAGGATGAAATGGCTGGATGGCATCACTGACTCGATGGACGTGAGTTTGAGTGAGCTGGTGATGGACAGGGAGGCCTGGCGTGCTGTGATTCATGGGGTCACAAACAGTCAGACACAACTGAGCGACTGAACTGAACTGAACTGATGCATATTTTGGTTTCCTTTTTTATTTCTTCTGTGATCTGTTGGTTATTTAGAAACGTGTGGCTTAGCCTCCATATGTTTGAATTTTTAATAGTTTTTTTTTCCCTGTAGTTGACATCTAATCTTACTTCATTGTGATCAGAAAAGATGCTTGAAATGATTCCGTTTATTTAAATTTGCCAAGGCTAGATTTATGGCCCAGGTTGTAATCTATCCTGGAGAATGTTCCACGTGCACTTGAGAAAAAGGTGAAATCCATTGTTTTGGAGTGAAATACCTATCAATAAGGTGCTGATATCTATCAATTAGATATCAACTAGATCTAACTGGTCCATTGCATCATTTAAAGCTTGTGTCCTTGCTAACTTTCTGTTTGGTTGCTCTAACCATAGGTGTGGGGGGGGGTATTAAAGTCCCCCACTATTATTGTGTTATTGTTAATTTCCCCTTTCATACTTGTTAGCATTTGCCTTATGTGTTGAAGTGCTCCTGTGTTGGGTGCATATATATTTACAAGTGTTATATCTTCTTGGATTGGTCCTTTGATCATTATGTAATGTCCTTCTTTGTCTCTTAGCATGGTCTTTATTTCAAAGTCTATTTTATCTGATATGAGTATTGCTATTCCTGCTTTCTTTTGGTCTCCATTTGCATGAAATATCTTTTTCCAGCCCTTCACTTTCAGTCTGTATGTATTCCTAGGTTTGAGGTGGGTTTCTTGTAGACAGCATAAATAGGGCTCTTGTTTTTGTATCCATTTGGCCAGTCTTTGTCTTTTGGTTGGAGCACTTAGTCTATTTACATTTAAGGTAATCATTGATAAGTATGATCCCATTACCATTTATTTTGTTGTTTTGGGTTCATTTTTATAAACCTTGTCTGTGTTTCCTTTCTAGAGAAGATCCTTTAGCATTTGTTGAAGAGCTGATTTGGTGGTGATGAATTCTCTCAGCTTTTGCTTGTCTGTAGAGCTTTTGATTTCTCCTTCATATCTGAATGAAATCCTTGCTGGTTAGAGTAATCTTGGTTATAGGTTTTTCTCTTTCATCACTTTAAATACGTCTTGCCATTCCCTTCTGGCCTAAAGAGTTGCTATTGAAAGACCAGCTGTTATCCTTATGGGGATCTTCTTGTGTGTTATTTGTTGCTTTTCCCTTCCTGCTTTTAATATTTGTTCTTTGTGTTTGATTTTTGTTAGTTTGATTAATATGTGTCTTGGGGTGTTTAGCCTTGGGTTTACCCTGTTTGGGACTCTCTGGGTTTCTTGGACTTGGGTGGCTATTTTCTTCCTATTTTAGGGAAGTTTTTGACTATTATCTCCTTAAGTATTTTCTCATACCCCTTCTTTTTGTCTTCTTCTTCTGGAACACCTATGATTCGAATGTTGGGGCATGTAACATTGTCCCAGAGGTCTCTAAGGCTGTCCTCATTTCTTTAATTCTTTTTCTTTTTTCTTGTCTGCTTCATTTATTTCCACCATTCTATCTTCCATCTCATTTATCCTTTCTTCTGCCTCAGTTATTCTATTGTTGGTTCCTTCCAGAGTGCTTTTGATCTCAGTTATTGCATTGTTCAATATTGATTGACTCTTCTTTATTTCTTCTAGGTCCTTGTTAAACATTTCTTGAATCATCTTAATCCTTGTCTCTAGTCTGTAACTCCATTTTGTTTTCAAGATTTTTGGATGATCTATACTATCATTATTCTGAATTCATTTTCAGGTAGAATCCTTAACTCCTCCTTTTTTGTTGGGTTTGGTGGGTTTTTATCATGTTCCTTTACCAGCTGACTATTTCTCTGCCTTTTCATTTTGTTTATACTTCTGTGTTTGGGATGCCCTTTCTGTAGGCTGGAGTTCGTGGTTCCTCTTTATTGTGGAGTCCCTGTGGGTGGAATTGGACTAGTGGCTTGTCAAGATTTCCCGGCTGGGGGAGCTTGCATCTGTGTTCTGCTGAGTTTAGCTGGATCTATTCTCTCTGGAATGCAATGAAGTGTCCAGTAGTGAGTTTTGAAGTGTCTATGGGTTTGGCATGACTTTGGGCAGCCCATCTTTTAATGTTCAGGATTGTGTTCCTGTTTTACTGGAGAATTAGCATGGCACGTCTTTCACTAGAACTTGTTGGCTCTTGGGTGGAGCTTGATTTCAGTGTATGGAGACTTTGGGGTGAGACCACAATAAACTGTGGAAAATTCTGTAAGAGATGGGAATACCAGACCACCTGACCTGCCTCTTAAGAAACCTGTATGCAGGTCAGGAAGCTACAGTTGGAACTGGACATGGAACAACAGACTGGTTCCAAATAGAAAAAGGAGTACATCAAGGCTGCATATTGTCACCCTGCTTATTTAACTTATATGCAGAGCACATCATGAGAAATGCTGGGCTGGAGGAAGCACAGGCTGAAATCAAGATTGCCAGAAGAAATATCAATAACCTCAGATGCGCAGATGACACTACCCTCATGGCAGAAAGTGAAGAAGAACTAAACAGCCTCTGGATGAAAGTGAAAGAGGAGAGTGAAAAAGTTGGCTTAAAGCTCAACATTCAGAAAATGATCATGGCATCCGGTCCCATCCTTTCATGGCAAATAGATGGGTAAACAGTGGAAACGGTGGCTGACTTTATTTTTCTGGGTTCCAAAATCACTGCAGATGGTGATTGCAGCCATGAAATTAAAATACACTTACTCCTTGGATGGAAAGTTATGACCAACCTAGATAGCATATTCAAAAGCAGAGACATTACTTTGCCAACAAAGGTCCGTCTAGTCAAGGCTATGGTTTTTCCAGTGGTCATGTATGGATGTGAGAGTTGGACTGTGAAGAAGGCTGAGCGCCGAAGAATTGATGCTTTTGAACTGTGGTGTTGGAGAAGACTCTTGAGAGTCCCTTGGACTGCACAGAGATCCAACCAGTCCATCCTAAAGAAAATCAGGCCTGAATATTCATTGGAAGGACTGATGCTGAAGCTGAAACTCCAATACTTTGGCCACTTGATGCAAAGAGCTGACTCATTTGAAAGGACCCTGATGCTGGGAAAGATTGAGGGCAGGAGGAGAAGGGGACGACAGAGGATGAGATGGTTGGATGGCATCACCAACTCAATGGACATGGGTTTGGGTGAACTCTGGGAGTTGATGATGGACAGGGAGACCTGGCATGCCGCGGTTCATGGGGTCATGGGGAGTCGGACACTACTGAGTGACTGAAATGAACTGAACTGAACTTGTCTATTAAAGTTCCCTGGAGTCAGGAATTCTCTGATGTGCTAAAGTTTTGGAGTTAAGCCTCCTGCCTCTGGCTTTTGGTCCTTCTCTTACAGTAGCCTCTAGATTTCTCCATCCATACAGCATAGAATATAAAACCCCTAGGTTAATGGTGAAACAATTCTCCACAGCCAGGAACAAAGGTTTATATAGAGAAGAGCAAGGAGGGAGAGAGAGGTGACCAGGAGGAGAAAAGGGTGAGTAAAAAGGGGAGAGAGAATCTAGCCAGTAATCAAATCCCTAAGTGCTCTCCACAGCCCAGAGGCAGAGAGATTCTCAAAGTTATGCAGAGAAGAGAAGAGGGAGGAAGGAGATAGAGGTGACCTGGTAGAGAAAAGGGAGAGTTAAAAGGGGATAGAGCAATCAAGCCAGTAATTAAATGCTTAAGTGAAAATGGATACTGATTAGTTTCTTAAAGGTAAAAAATTGATAACAAATATCAAAAAGCAAAGATTAAAAAGCTAGAGGAGAGGTTCAGTTCAGTTCAGTCGCTCAGTCGTGTCCAACTCTTTGTGACCCCATGAAGTGCAGAACGCCAGGCCTCCCTGTCCATCACCAACTCCCGGAGTCCACCCAAACCCATGTCCATTGAGTCTGTGATGCCATCCAACCATCTCATCCTCTGTCATCCCCTTCTCCTGCCCTCAATCTTTCCCAGCAGAGAATAGAGGTTAGACTCTCAAAAATACATTATAAAAAATACAAAACAAAATCAATCACCAAAATTAAAAATATATATATATATAAGGAATTTGTTTTTTAAAAAATAGGGAGGTTTTTTGGAAAGATAATGGTAGGCTATAAAAAAATGAAAGTTAAAGGGGTAATAAAGAATTAATTTTTTTAATTAAAAAGTGATAATAGTAAAAATGTATCTAGGAATTTCTCTGGCGCTGTTGTGGGCAATGTGGGGTCAGTTCAGTGTCAGATAGTCCCTTGTTCTGGCTTGTACTTGTTCTTAAGTTCTATAGGTGTCCCTCAAATGCACAGTCTCAGTATTAATTGCTGGATTTTAATCTGTTGCACCTGTCACTTCCAGAGTGGTTCCCCTTTCTTTATTTATTTTGGCTTCCTCTGTTTGCAAGTCTCTTCAGTATCTAATCTCTGCCCTGACACAAGGATGAAGGTGGCCACTTATTTAGGCTCACTTGTTAGTTGTATTGTGGGGAGAGAGACACTGCAAACAAATACTGTGTGCTGTCATGTGTGGGAAGTGCTCTCAGTGGATGGACCACACTGGGTTTGCCACAACCCAAGCCAGCGTGTACTTCCCAGGTCTCCACTGCTCAGGCTCCAGGGTGCTCTGTAAGGGCACTGTCCCAAATGGGCCCTGCATTTTGTGCACTTCCCAGGTCTAAGCTGCTTAGGTTCTTGGGTGCTCAGCAGGGGCACAGACCCAGATGGGCTGTGTGTTTTGTGCGCATCCCAGATCCAAGCAGCTCAGTCCACTGGGTGCTTGATGAGTGCACTGTCCCAGGTGGGCTGTGCATCTTATTCACCTCCCTGGTCCCGGCTGCTTGGTTTCCCAGGGGTGCCACGAGAGCACAGTCCCAGCTGTGCCATGTGTCTCTTCTGGGGGCTGATCTTAGGCTGTGACACTCCTGGCAGATGTCAACCATCCAGGATCCCAGGAAGACATGGTTAGCAACTGGGAACCTGCTCACAGTTTGATGGAAGATGCGGTCTCTGGGGCCGAAATTGAAACAGCCCCTGGCCTTCCAGCTCTGACTGTCACATGTCTGCCTCTCTGCCTCTGGGGAAGGAGGGCCCTATACGGCAGCCAGCTTGCTCTCCCTCAGAGAAGGCACTGGCACCCCACTCCAGTACTCTTGCCTGGAAAATCCCATGGACAGAGGAGCCTGGTGGGCTGCAGTCCATGGGGTCGCTAAGAGTCGCACACGACTGAGCGACTTCACTTTCACTTTTCACTTTCATGCATTGGAGAAGGAAATGGCAACCCACTCCAGTGTTCTTGCCTGGAGAATCCCAGGGACGGGGGAGCCTGGTGGGCTTCCGTCTATGGGGTCGCACAGAGTCGGACACGACTGAAGCGACTTAGCAGCAGCAGCAGCAGTTGCTCTCCCTTGGTATTCGCTCAATTCTTTGTTCTGTGAATGTGCCAGGCGTCACTGTGCAGCATTAGAGCCTTTGTGGGAAAGGTCTTTTTTTTCCTTCTCTCTCTGGTAATTCCACAGTTTGGGTTGCAATCTCACATAAGCTCCCTCAGATTGTCCTCAGGGCATTTAGACCCAGTCTTTATCCTAAGGACTTATCCTACGATGCAGCCCGCACCTCCCTGCCCAGCCCACACTCGCTGGTGGCAGATGCGAACATCTGTGCCACTTCTTGGTCTTTGCTTGTAGTTGCAGTTAGGCACATATTCTGTGGTGAGTTGTTTTTTTTTTTTTTTTTCTTCTTCCCTCCTGGTTATGTTGCCCTCTGAGATTCCAAAATTCCCCACAGACACGCCTTGAGAGGGTTTCCTACTGTGTGGAAACTTCTCCTCTTTCATGACTCCCTCCCCCAGATGGGTCTCTGTCCCTAAATCTTTTGTCTGTTTTTGTCTTTTATATTTTGTCCTACCTCCTTTTGAAGAGATTGGGCTGCCTTTCAGGGATTTCCTAATGTCCTCCACCTGTGTTTAGAAGTTGTTTTGTGGAAATTGCTCAACATTGAAATGATCCTTTGATGAATTTGTCAGGGAGAAAGTGATCTCTCTGTCCTATTCCTCTGCCATCTTGGGACCACCCCCCCAAAGAGCAACGACCTTAATTTCATGGCTGCAGTGGCTGTCCTCCATGATTTTGGAGCCCAAGAAAATAAAATCTGTTACTGTTTCAATTTTTTCCCATTTGCCATAAAGCGATGGGACAGGATCCCATGATCTTCGTTTTTTGAATGTTGAGTTTTAAGCCAGCTTTTTCATTCTTCTCTTTCACCTTTTATCAAGAGGCTCTTTAGTTCCTCTCCACTTTCTGCCATTTAAGTGGTATCATCTGCATATCTGAGGTAGTTGATATTTCTCCTAGCAATCTTGATTCCCACTTGTGATTCATCCAGCCTGGCATTTTGCATGATGTACTCTGCATATAAGTTAAATAAGTACGGTGACAATATACAGCCTTGATGTACTCCTTTCCCAGGTTCCAACAGGAACCAGGCTGTTGTTCCATGTCTGATTCTAACTGTTGCTTCTTGTCCTGCATACAGATTTCTCAGGAGATAGGTAAGGTAGTCTGGTATTCCTATCTCTTTAAGAATTTTCCATATTTTGTTGTGATGCACACAGTCAAAGGCTCTAGCTTAGTCAATGAAGCAGAAGTAGATGTTTTTCTCAAATTCCTTTACTTTTTCTATGATCCAATGGATGTTGACAATTTGATCTCTGGTTCCTCTGCCTTTTGTAAATCTAACTTGTACATTTGGAAGTTCTTGGTTCAGATACTCCTGAAGTCTAGCTTGAAGGATTTTGAGCATGTGAAATGAGTGAAATTGTACAGTAATTTGAACATCCTTTGGCATTGCCTTTCTTTGGGATTGGAATGAAAACTGACTTTTTCCAGTCCTGTGGCCACTGCTGAGTTTTCCAAATTTGCTGACTCGTTAAGTGCAGCACTTTATAACAACATCATCTTTTAGGATTTGAAATAGCTCAGTTGGAATTCCATCACCTCTACTAGTTTTGTTCATAGTAATGCTTCCTAAGGCCCACTTGACTTCACACTCTAGATGTCTGGCTCTAGGTGATGGACCACTCCATTGTGGTTATCCAGGTCATTAAGATATTTTTTGTATAGTTCTTCTGTGTATTCTTGCCACCTCTTCTTAATCTCTTCTGCTTCTGTTAGATCCAAACCATTTCTATTCTTTATTTTGCCCATCTTAGATGAAATATTCCCTTGGCATCTCTAATTTTCTTGAAGAGATCTCTAGTATTTCCCACTCTATTGTTTTCCTCTGTTTATTTGTATTGTCCACTAGTGACTTTCTTAGCTCTCCTTGCTATTCTCTGGAACTCTGCATTCAGTTGGGTATATCTTCCCATTTCTCCTTTGCCTTTCATTTCTCGTCTTTTCTCAGCTATTTGTAAGGCCTCCTCAAACAACCGCTTTGCCTTCTTGCATTCTTTTTCTTGGGGATGGTTTTGGTAACCACCTCCTATACAGTGTTACAGACTTCCATCTACCAGATCCAATCCCTTGAACATATTCATCACCTCCACTGTATAATAAAGGATATGATGCAGGTCATGTCTGAATGGCCTAGTGGTTTTCCCTCCTTTCTTCAATTTGAGCCTGAATTTATAGATGCCTATTAGGTCTAGTTGGTTTGTAATGTAGTTTGTCTTCTATTTCTTCGTTGATCTTCTGTCTATTTGGTCTGGTTATTGTTGAAAGAGAGTTATCCACACTTATTACTAAATTTTCTATTTCTTTCAATTCTGTCAGTTTTTGCTTCATCTATTTTAGGGCTCAATTATTAGATGTGTATATGTTTGTAATATTAACATATTTTTGATGGGTTGGCTATTTATCATCATATCCTGTCCTTCTTTGTTTTTTGTAACTATTTTTGTCTTAATTGTCTAATACTGTTACAGCCACTCTTTGCTTACTCTTTTCATGGAATATCTTTTTCCATTCTTTTACTTTCTTTTATGTCTAAATGTAAAGCAAATCTCTTCTGGACAGCATATAGTTAAATCATGATCTTTAAAAAATTCCTTATGCCAATTTCTGCCTTTTAATTGGCATTTTAATCCATTTAAGTGTATACTGCTAAAGCCAGACTTCTGCCATTTTGCTACTTGTTTTCCCTGTCTCATGTCTTTTTTTTTTTTTTCCTGTCTTTGTTCTTCCATTACTGCCTTCCTTTCTGTTAAGCAGATCTTTTCTGGTGTACTATTTTAATTCCCTTGTTGTTTGTTCTGGTATTCATTTTTGAGTTATTTTCTTAGTGGTTGCTCTGGGATTATAATTAATATATTAATTTATAAAACCAGTTCAGATTAAGACCAACTTAATTCCAATAGTATCCAAAATTTTTGCTCTTACATAGCTTCATTTCTTCCCCTCTCTTTTGTGCCATTAATGCCATACATATTACATATTCATACATGGTCTGTGCTCATTCTGTCCATGAAGTTCTCCAGGCAAGAATACTGGAGTGGGTTGCCATTTCCTTCTCCAGGGAATCTTCCCAACCCAGGAATCAAACCCAGGTCTCCTACATTGCAGGTGGATTCTCTAATTCTTTACTGTCTGAGCCACCAAGAAGCCTTTCTATGCCCATTAGCATAAATTTATATTTATTGCTTTCTGTAGTTGCCTTTTAAATCATATAGGATGCTGGGAGCGAGCTCCGCCCATGGCAAAGGTCATGAGGAAGGAGGCTTGGCATAGGCAAAGGCGGGATCGAGCCTCAGGAGTTCCCCTGGAAATTCTCGAGCATCTATCCCCCAAACCAGAGTCTGCCTACTTTCTGCTTTTTGCTTTCACCTACACCTCTGACTTTACGGGGGGCTGTCCCCCACTACCTCTCTCTGAAACAAGAGTTAGCTTACAGCTCCAGTTAATAATTCCTGGGTGTGACACTGTTTCAACCTACAAACTCCTTTGGAAGTCCTCTAGCCTGCCTGAATAGGTTTTTCCAGCCACATGTGATTGCTCAGAGCCTCCCAACTGTGAGAGGCATGAGATGTTCTAAACTGTCTAAATACAGATTCCTTTGAGCAGTTAAAAGATTGATTAGAAATTGTATTGGTGAAGGGATTTTCACTTGTTGGGCCAATGTTTGCTGCTAAGTTTCCATATCCCTTACCTGCTGTGTCCCTGGCAGTGTATTGATTAATATAATTGGTGTAAGTAGTAGCTTTAATGTTTGTAACCTGGGACCCTTGAGTTAATTCTTTTTCTTGTTATAGCCCACCACACCTTTGCTCTGTAGGAATGCAACTTTATCTAATGCTTTTGGAGGGTGGCTCCTGACCAATCACCTTTAGAGAAAAATAAGTTTTCTGAAGAAAGGGTCTTAAAATGTTAACAGGCCTCCGGGCCAGAAGATGATGCAAATCACCTAAGCTTTTGCATATGATAAGTTTGCAGGAAGAAAGCCTGGCTTGCTGCATGACTCTACCCCTTCCACCATTATCCTCTATGCATAACTTAAGGTATAAAAACTACTTTGGAAAATAAAGTAGTTCACCGGGCCTTGTTCACCAAAACTTGGTCTCCCCAAGTCGTTCTTTCTCTCACCTTCTGGCTGAATTATTCAGCCTCTTTTCTCCACTGAATTTCCTCACTGAGCTATCCTTATTTCAGCCTCTTTTCTTCACTGAATTTTCCTACTGAGCTATCCTTATTCTATTATTCTTTATATCCTTAATTAACGTTTAATTAAGCAGTTGTTTCCTGATCCTCGCCGATGCCGTCCCCGCTTCGAATTCCCTGGATCCACCGGGGCTGGGCCCTGGCAATAGGACAAGAAAAAAAGTGTTACAACAAAAAACATATTTCTAGTGTCCTTTTATTTCAACCTCGAAAGATTTATTTTACTATTCATTTGCTGTAAACAAATTCTCTTGGTTTTTGTTTATCTGGAAATAGCTTAATTTCTCTGACATTGACAAATTTGAACTTCCCTCTGTGATCCAGTGGTTAACAGTCCACCTGACGATGTGGAGTACATGGGTTCCATCCCTGGTTCGGGAAGATTCCACATGCTCCAGGGCAACTAAGTCCGTGTGCCGCAAGTACTGACTCCACGAGCCACAGCTACTGAACCCACATGTTGCAACTACTGAAGCCCATGGGCCCTAGAGCCCATTCTCCCCAACAAGAGAAGACACCCGACAATGAGACGCTCTGCAACTAGAGAAGAGCCCCCACTCCCTGCAACTAGAGAAAGCCGTGAGCAGCAACAAAGACCTAGCACAGTCATTAATAAATAAATACATAAATAAAATCTTTTCTAAAATAAATACAATAAAATAGATAAGTTCCCTCAGCTCACAACCCACCTTCTTGGTAACCTTTCCTTCAGGCCATAGAAGGGCCCATGCTCTGTTCTAGAGGGTTGTCTCCTCCAGCTTGTCTGCACTGTGACCCTGCCTCCTTCAGATGGCATGGCCTAAGAGAGGAAATGACTGAATTTGGACTTGGAACCAAGAAAACTCCTTGGAACCACCCGCCTCCTAGGAGCTGTCAGAATATATTTCCCACCAAGCGAAATGAACAGTAGATGTATTGAGTAGATAAAGTCATGCATGGAGAGATACAGTGTAACCAGGGCCTATGGAAGATACAAAGAACTATTAAACACTGTTCTTATCCTCAAGGAAGGGACAGGAAAGATAAATTGAGCAAAAGGGAGTTCATATTGTGCCCAGGTCATAAGGTAGTCCCTAAGTCAATGATAAATTAGTCAAAGTCCTCAGGGAACTTATCATCTTATGGAGAAAATTATCAGAAAGACAATCACAGTTTGATCAATTCTAGCACTAAGTATAGGGTGTTGAAAGCACTCAGAAGCAATCTTCCTAATTCAAATTCAGGGCCAGGGAAGAAGCTTCTTTAAGAGAAGCCTAAGCTAATTCTTGGTATAATGGTAGTTAGCATTATTAACAGATCATTGTCTCATTTAATCTTCTCTATAACACTATGCGGCTTCCCAGGTGACCAAGGGGTAAAGAGTCTTCCTGCCAATGCAGGAGACGCAGGAGACACAGATTCATTCCCTGGGATGGGAAGATCTCCAGGAGGAGGAAATGGCAACCCCCTCCCTTATTCATGCCTGGGAAATCCCGTGGACAGAGGAGCCTGACAGGCTACTGTCGATGGGGTGGAAAAGAATTGGACATGACTTAGCGACTGAGCACATGCACAACACTATGTGGTAAGTACAAATATTGTGTCCAATTTACAGATGAGGAAACTGAGCTTTGGTGAAGTTCAGGGACTTGTTAAAGTTCACACAGCTCTGAAGTGGTAATGCTGAGCAGCTCTAACCAGGCATATTGAGTTTAACCACCCATGCTCATAACCACTGTGCTGCTGCAGCTCTCTAGCAGTTCATGGGGCTGGATTGGGAAAGGGGAACGTCAAGTCAAGGGGGTCAGGAGGAGAAAGGCGGATGGGTGAGAGTGCAGAATGTGTTCTGGAAATGAAGTAGTTCAGAGTGGCTAGATTGAGAGAGTGAAGGGGGAAAGAGCAGGAACAGTAGGTTGGACGAGGGACTCATAAAAGAGAACCACTGATGATTTTAAACATCAAGAACTAAGATTTTGAAAGTATGTAGAATGGATCATGGAAAGTGTACAACTACAGTCAAGGAAATCAGACAAGAAATGGTTGCTTAATTCCAGCAAAAATGATGACCTTAATGAAGATTGCAGCAGGAATGGAGAGAAAGAACAGATTCAAGAGACACAGAAACATACTCAGAAATGTGGCAGTCAGCTGTTTTTCTACCTGAGCAACACACTGTAAGAGGCTTTTTCAGGTTCTTGGTAGAATCCAGAAATTTTGCGGAGAACTAAGGCAAATGCACTGTAGACTTTTTTCCTTTGATGATAACACCCATCATTCTGACTTGAAGAATTGTATGTGTGCTTAGCTGTGCTTATTCGGTCAGTCATGTCCAACTCTTTGTGACCCCATGGACTGTTGCCCGCCAGGCTCCTCTGTCCATGGGGATTCTCCAGACAAGAATATTGGAGTGAGTTGCCATGCCCTCCTCCAGGGGATCTTCCCAACCCAGGGATTGAACTGAGGTCTCCTGCACAAACCCAGGTCTCCTGCATTACAGGCAGATTCTTTACCATCAACAATGGGAAGCGGCAATACCTCCCTAAGTAGAGAAGTCCAAGAAAAAATTTTGTATGGAATATATATATTCAGTTTGAGTTCATCTTGAGTTTGAGGTAACTGAGGGAATCTGGGATTAAGGGATATTCTAGAGGCAACTGGATATATTTCTGGAGTTCAAGAGAGTTCTGGTTTGGATGTGGTGTAGACAGTCTGCAAGATGACCAGATGCCCAGACCCAAGAGGTTTCCTGGAACATGAGATTTTCAGTGCTAAAACCAGGACAGTTGTAGGCAGAGCAGGACAGCTAGTCACCCCAGGACAAGTCTGGAACCCCAGAGAGAAAGCTGAGTTAGAAACATATATGTAGGCAGCACCAGTCTATAAGTGACAGCCAGGAAGGGATGGAATCACCCAAGAAACATATTTGTGGTATAAAGAAAAAACTGCCAAGGAACGAACCTTGAGGATTGCTAACACTAAATGAAAAGGTAGAGAAATAAAAAACTGGCTCTCTGTTGGTTGTTTACCCAATAGCCATTCTCCTTTCTTTAATTTTGGGCCACAATGTACTCAGCTGAGGGTGAGCGGTGGACAGTCCAAGCCAGTTAACAGCAATCGTCTCCCCCTTTCCAGGGCTGGGTTTAAAGATGGGCATGTGACCCAGTTCTGATAAATGAGAGTCATTGGTCCCTTCAGCAAGCAAGGACTGATTGCCTACCAGGCACCAAAGCTGTGGGGATACAGGTGAGATGAAAATCCTTAACTTCACGGAGTCTACTTTTTCATGGATAAGAAAGAAAGAAAGGCGTATGTCAGCTATTGACAATCCCTAAGAAGAAAAAGCAGAATAAGGGGAATAGGTTAAAGTGGGTTGAAGTAAACCAAAATTTTATTTGGAGGAATGGAAAGGCCTCAGTGGTAAAATGATATGAAATACATGGGACACTGTCCGGGTGGCAGATACCTACCAGAGATTTCAGCGCCACCTGGTGACCACAGAGGGAGATACCACTGAATCAAGTCCAAGGGAAAGAGCCTGGATTCTTGATGACATCACTCACTGAGCAGCCAAACAGGGGTGGGAAACGAAAGAAGGAAAGGAGGGAAGAAAGTCATAAAGCTTTGTGTCCTAGAAACTAAGGAGAAGGAAAGTTAACAGTTTCAAATGCTACAGGGAGGCTAAAGAAGATAAATGTTTGAAAAGTATCTAATGGTGACCTTGATCAGGGCCACGTTCAGCAGAGCTATGATCACATGATCACACATGTTTTGGGATCCTGGTGTGGAAATGGAAGGTGAGGAGAGGACACAACCGCCAGATGAGGGATATAAACCAGAGGATGAAACTCATAAATCCATAACTACATCTAAGCTTGTTTTACATTGAGGAAAAGTAAAAAACAATAGACCAGGAAAGCTAAAGACATGGGAGTTAATTGACAAAGAGTATTCATGGGCAGGGAAACCACAAATGTACAAACTGCTTTTCTTCTCATAGAAAGCCAAGTCTTTTGGGCTTTCAAGGCCCCCATACAGCTCTGCTCCCATCCCCAGCCCCCTCCCCGCACCACTCTGAGGCTTCAGTCCGGGCCTTCTTGCTGCTCCTCCCTCCAGCTGCTCATCATTCTTCCCCCAGATATCTAAGTTCTCCCTTCCTTCCTTCTATGCTCTGCTCACAGATCACCTTTTCAAGGAGTCTCCTTGACCAACTGATATAAAATAACACTGCATGAGCACTCCACACTCCCAATCCCTTGCCTAATTTATTTTCGTTGCACTTTTTACCACCTGATCTACCATTTGTCTCACTCTCTTAATCATCCACTGCCTGTCTCCCCACAACTAGACTACAAGCTCCACGAAAACAAGGCCTTTGCTGTTTTCAGCACTGAGTACACTGTGTGGCACATAACAGGCACCCAACCAATATTTGTGGAATGAATGAATATGTGGCAAACAAGCAGCGGAGACAACATATGAACTTAGAACATATGAATTGCTGTGACACGGTGGTCAGAAAAGGCTCAGGTCCAAGAAGGCAGCATGAACAATAGGAGCTCACATCCTGCCCGCTAGATTTTGTTCTAAGTACTTTACATAAATTTTCTTTAAGTTTCAAAATGGATCTAGAATGTAGGTATTCTTGTGACCTCTGGAGGCACAGAGAGGGTAAGTCATGTACTTGAAATCTCATACACAATTCACAGCAGAGCTGAGGCGACAGACATAGGCAGCCTGGTTCCAGAACTACGCACATAAAGACCAGGTTCTAGTCCCTTATCCTTTAAGGATTTAGAGGATCTCCTCTCTCACTTGGGGGTGAGAGAGGAGAAAGATACTTCGGGCACAGAGTGAAAGGCCAGAATTTACAAGTACATTATGGAAAGAATAAAGAGCCCAGTCTAACTGTAGAGGAGCATTCATGGGCTCCAGGAAATGGGAGACAAAATTAGAAAGACAGGGTGGGGCCAGCTGGTGGACAGCTCAATTGCCAGACTTAGAAGCTTAGATTCCATTAGGAATTTCAACTGGTAGACATGTGATCAGAGGAGTAACAATATGTCAACAGCAGTGCAGTGGGCATGTCAACGGCCTCTGAAAATAAAGCAGACACAGCTAGGAGTATTGGGAGGGTGAAAGAAAAGCTTTCTTGTCACCAAACTCAAACTACTCTGTGTTTTAATTATGTGTTTTAAACAGATAAAAGGGTAGACTGACAATCCTCACCAACTTTCCTGTCTCCAGCAGAGTCGGGCACGACTGAGCGGCTTCACTTTCACTTTTCACTTTCATGCATTGGAGAAGGAAATGGCAACCCACTCCAGTGTTCTTGCCTGGAGAATCCCAGGGACGGGGGAGCCTGGTGGACTGCCGTCTATGGGGTCGCACAGAGTCGGACACGACTGAAGCGACTTAGCAGCAGCAGCAGCAGCAGCAGTCCATAACTGGGATTCCCAGGTGGTGCTGTGGTAAAGAATCTGCCTTCTCATGCAGGACACAGGTGATGCAGGTTCAGTCCCTGGGTGGGAAAGATCCCCTGGAGGAGGGCATGGCAAACCACTCCAGTATTCTCGCCTGAGAAATCCCATGGACAGAGGGTCTGGCAGGCTGCAGTCCATGGGGTTGCCATGTGAATAGTGATGACGCAGTCATAACTGGTAGCACCCGAGTACTGCATTTAACATCATTTACATAAAGTATTTCATTTAATCTGCACAGCAACCTGTTCATGAGAGGAAACGGATGCTCAGTTCTAGAATCACAGACTGTTAAAATGTAAAGGAACTTTACTATCATCCATGCCATTATTTCGTTTTCTCTACAACATCTGAAACTCACCAGAGTCTGGCCTGTCCAGTTCTGGCTGCTACTGAGAAGAGGGACGGGCAGTATTTCATAAAGTCAGTCTCTCACTCTCAGCCCAAAGTAGTCCTTAGAAACTTAAAGAACACTGAAGAAGAGACATCCCTGGCAGCTCAGTGGCCAAGACATAGAGTTCCCAATATGAGCAAGGGGCCCTGGTCCAATCCCTGGTTAGGGAACTAGATCCCACAAGCGGTAACTAAAGATCCCGAGTGTCACAACTAAGAGCCAGCACAGCCAAATAAATAAGTACATTTTTAAAAAATCAAATAAAAATATCACAAATAGCTCAAGCATAGTAAGTGTTGTTACTTCAGAAATTAAAAAATATATATCTTTACATAGAAACATTGTAATAGATAATATTTAGTTCCTAGGCCCTCAAACAAAAGACTGTTTAAGCCATGCAGTCACTTAAGACTTTCATGTTTGCAGTTTAAAAACAAATTTAAAACCATTCTTTGGGGAGGGAAAGGGGAGAGAGGTTCAGAAGGGAGGGGATATATGTATGCCTATGGCTGATTCATGTTTAGGTTTGACAGAAAACAACAAAATTCTGTAAAGCAATTATCCTTCAACAAAAGAAATAAACCATTCTGTTGTAATAGTAGAAAATAACAAAAAATTATTCTAAATATAATCAGTAGCTTTTTATTTATCTTGAAAGTTGACACTTTAAGAAAAAGAAAGTAGACTTTTACATGAATGAAAAGGACTATGGAAATTCCTGACAAGGTGAAAAGAAACATCTGGGTACTTGAAAGGCTTTAGAAGTTGACACTGTATGTTTTTAGAAAGTCTTATTTCATTCAGGACTTATATGGCTTTTGTCCCCAGTCACTATTAGCAATGGTTTTGCACCTGTGCATGGAATTACAAGAAACAGAAGAAGACATTTTCCTTAAAACAATATGTATACATGTGGAAGAAAAACCTGGAAGGCAAGTAAATCCATTTTAAGGGAAAAAAAAAAAAAGATAGACTCTCCAAAAAGAAAAAGGAAATATTATAACAGTTATTGATTTTCAAGCATTGTACATTCAAACCTACACTTTTACATGGTAAATGATAGTACTCAGCAAATAATGGAGTTGGGCTCTTGTCCAAAGGTTCCTGCCAGCCAGAAGTACAGGGTGCCATCTGTGGCACTGTTTGCCCATGTGATTTAATACTTTACTGTTTCCTCTTATTTTATTTTTTATTTTTTGCCTTTTTAAATTTATTTTTAACTGGAAGATAATTGCTTTACAATATTGTGTTGGTTTCTTACAATATTGTGTTGATTCATCAACATGAATCAGTCATAGGTATACATATGTCCCCTCCTTCTTGAAACTCTCTGCCACCTCCCACCCGTCCCACCCCTCTAGGTTGTCACAGAGCACTGGTTTTGAGCACTCTGAGCCATGGTTTTCCTTTATTTCAATGAAAAAAATCAAAGAAAATTTTAAAATGAAAACAACATGTAGACCACATTCAGTTCAGTTCAGTTCAGTCGCTCAGTTGTGTCCAACTCTTTGTGACCCCATGAACTGCAGCACGCCAGGCCTCCCTGTCCATCACCAACTCCCAGAGTTCACCCAAACTCATGTCCATGGAGTTGGTGATGCCATCCAGCCATCTCATCCTCTGTCATCCCCTTCTCCTCCTGCCCCCAATCCCTCCCAGCATCAGAGTCTTTTCCAATGAGTCAACTCTTTGCATGAGATGGCCAAAGTACTGGAGTTTCAGCTTTAGCATCAGTCCTTCCAAAGAACAGCCAGGACTAATTTCCTTTAGAATGGACTGGTTGGATCTCCTTGCCGTCCAAGAGACTCTCAAGAGTCTTCCCCACCACAGTTCAAAAGCATCAATTCTTCGACGCTCAACTTTCTTCACAGTCCAACTTTCACATCCATACATGACTACTGGAAACACCATAGCCTTGACTAGACGGACCTTTGTTGGCAAAGTAATATCTCTGCTTTTGAGTATGCTGTCTAGGTTGGTCATAACTTTCCTTCCAAGGAGTAAGCGTCTTTTAATTTCATGGCTGCAGTCACCATCTGCAGTGATTTTGGAGCCCCCCCAAATAAAGTCAGCCACTGTTCCCACTGTTTCCCCATCTATTTCCCATGAAGTGATGGGACCAGATGCCATGATCTTCGTTTTCTGAATGTTGAGCTTTAAGCCAACTTTTTCACTCTCCTCTTTCACTTTCATCAAGAGGCTTTTTAGTTCCTCTTCACTTTCTGCCATAAGGGTGGTAGACCACATTAATAGAATACAATTGAGACAGAGAGGGTTCTCAAAAGAGCACCTCCTGAGTTTCAGTTGAATCCTCACTAGTCGAACTATGAAGGAAAAGAAAAAAAATTAAAGAATATGAGCCAAGTATTAGAAGTAAATATTTGAAGAGTGTGAAATAAAATTAAAGATTTGTTAGTTCTCTTTAGTTTTAACAACTAAAACTCCCATAACACATAAGTTCATATAGAGTACCTAAATCCCACTTTCAAACTTTTGATCCTCAGAAATGCTGCATTGTAAGTACAAGAGTAAAGAGATGGCCAGTACAAAGCAAGGAAGCTCCTGTGCCAGGTGATTCCGCAGGGTGGCCACCAAGGGGCACCATCAGCTCATTCATAAATAACTTGCTCAGGGAGCTGCAAGTGAGGAACGGCTGTTTCTAGTGTGGTTTAATAAGGAGCTGTTTCACGCTTTCATTCAGTTGGGATTTGTACAACTTAGTATTTGTAGCTGAGAGACTGCCAGAGATTCAGAATGTAACTTGATTTTTGCTATGTCACTGAATACATCTCCTGTGTAAATGTAGTCTTGATTCTCACTTCTCCATTCTCTGAAGGGCTTATAGAATTATTCCATTTCTGACAAGGCCCCAGTAGCTTCATCTGCTAGAGTGGATTCTTTTATCTTTTTGAACTCTGAAACACTGAATCTAAGTAAGAATCTGACCTTAGATTTTTTATTTAAATTAGATAAACTATTGCACTTACATTTATCTGCATAAGTGCTATTTGTGTCAAGACAGGAGGCAGATTCTAGACCAAACTAAACTCTCAGTCAAGAAAATGGCAGCCACGCAGCCCTCTTGATTCCCATGGCTCTGGTCCCAGGAAGATACCCAGTGTTGCTGAGTGATCTTGCAGTAATTGCTGTCCAGCATGCTTTCCCTTTTCAGGTATTTCCTGTTGCTGACAATCTGCTATTTTAAGGCCTAAGTTACTATAAACCGTTTAAGACAACTTGGTGTGAGAAGCTTTGGCTGGTAAGACTTGCTGCCTGCTAAAGAGGGTCTTCCTGGGAAGCAGAGAGCTGGTGGGAACCTCACATTCAGGATCTAGCCCCAAAGTCAGCTTTGACAAGACACAAAGATAGAGACTTATACCGCCACATTCCCAAGAGTCTACTGTACAAAGAAAAATACACTGTGATTTATTACAGCATAATGAACAAACAGGGCAGAGGAACACTGACGGAGGCTCCTCCATGGTTTGATGAAAAGAGCTCTTCTTGAGTTGTTTCAACTGATGGTAGCCTGATACATTAGAAGCAAGTTTTGTTTGTTCATTTCTCAAGGGGCACATCATTTCCACATATGGGGAATGCATTTTCCTGTAATGTCCCTGACATACTAGAGTGTGTGTGTGTGTGTGCATACACACACTTAGTCGCTCAGTTGAGTCCACTCTGTGATGCCATGGACTGTAGCCCACCAGGCTCCTCTGTCCATGGAATTCTCGAGGAAAGAATACTGGAGGGGGTAGCCGTTCCCTTCTCCAGGGTATTTTCTCAACCCAGGGATAGAACCCAGCTCTCTTGCACTGCAGGAAGATTCTTTACCACCTGAGCCACCAGAGAAGCCCTTTAAGGTTAAAAGTAAAAGTGTTAGTCACTCAGTCATGTCCAACTCTTTTGTGATCCCATGAACTGTAGCCCTACCAGGCTCCTCTGTCCATGGTATTTCCCAGGCAAGAATACTGGAGTGGATTGCCATTTCTTCAGTGGATCTCCCCAACCCAGGAATCAAATCCACGTCTCCTGCAGGAGATCCTGCATTAGCAGGCAGGTTCTTTACCACTGAGCCACTTAGGAAGCCCAGAGAAGCCCTTAAAACAGTATGAATATGCCTTATTGTGCAGTCACTCCCCACACTGTACACCCCACATGCTGTTCCTCCTCATGTTGAGGTGGCCCCTCTTTCCAATGAAGAGTAAGGATGATTGTAGCATGGTGTTAAGATAGTTAGGCTCTGCTAGGTAACAAATAAACCCTGAACTCTCAAGGGCTGAATAGTATAGAAATTTGTTTCTCAATTGTGCTGATGTTCCTGGTCAGAGGGTTTTCTGGGACAACTGTTCTCTAAGCAGCAACTTCCAGGATTGGCGCTGCTCCTATCACACACCTCTGCCATCTCAGAGTCTTCACTTCCAGCCTCACAGATGGAGAGACAGCCCAACTAAAACAGCATGAGGAAGTTTATATATGGGGTCCTGGGAAATGTAGCGGAGAAGGCAATGGCACCCCACTCCAGTACTCTTGCCTGGAAAATCCCATGGATGGAGGAGCCTGGTAGGCTGCAGTCCATGGGGTCGCTAAGAGTTGGGCACAACTGAGTGACTTCACTTTCACTTTTCACTTTCTTGCATTGGAGAAGGAAATGGCAACCCACTCCAGTATTCTTGCCTGGAGAATCCCAGGGACGGAGGAGCCTAGTGGGCTGCCCTCTATGGGGTCGCACAGAGTCGGACATGACTGAAGCGACTTAGCAGCAGCAGCAGCAGCAGCAGCAGGGAAATGTAGACTTGCTGCGAGCTCAAAAGGAAATGAAATGATTTGGTCAACACACAGAATCAGCTCTGCCATGATCATGAATCATTATTTTAAAAAGGAACTTTCTGTAAACATCAAGTTCATCTTCCATTTTAATCTCACCTTTTTGGATTCTATAACGTTTCTAATAACAGGGAGAAATTAAGTCAAAATTTTTCATCCTTGTGATTTTATTGCTTGTATAACCTACATAAGTATCTTAATCTACATAATATTTCACTTAACCTGGAAGAATATTTTAATTACAAGCCACCCTTCATAGATGAAGAACACTGACCACACTGTCGCTCACCCTGACATTCCACCTTGCGACTTCACACCATGTTACAGTTGGAACCCACAACCATTTGCAAGGCCTTGCTTCTCCACATTTGCAAAGCCTTAACCCTCCCAAACTCAACAGAGAACATTAAACTAAAGTTTTCAAATTCCTGACACATATTAATCTTCGGGATTTAGGAATGAGATACCAGAATTCCCAAGAAGCCCAAAAACCATTCTCCTTAAAATACTGCCAATATTCTTTTTTATTCTCTTTTATTCATGATTATAAATATTGGAAATAAATATAATAATTAATAAATATTAAGTGTAGTGGTATTGCAGAGAACTACAGCCTATGGCAAATATTAAAACACTGAATAAAAGTGGGTGAATGTTAGTAGATAGTATTTTTAACATTCACATCTCCCAGCAAGGTTAACAGCACTATCAGAATCACGTGTGAAAATTGCCAACTTAAGCATTTTTTGTGCTTCCCAAACGTGTTATTTTTGTAATAGCATTCATAGGATTTGTGTAAAGTATATGATGCACATAACTGAACTGATACTTTCTTTGCAAGAATGACTCAGTTAGCAGCAGATGGGACCATGAATACACACATATAACATGGCAACAGCTGCAAGCAACATGGCCTGATTAGACGGTGACCACTTCTAAGTGTTGACTCCAGCCTCAGCTCCATGTGTCAGCAAAACCTTACCGAGCAAAGCTCAACAGAATTCTGGCACAGACACAGTGAATCAGGACAAGTTCAGCTAACTCCTGCACTAGACCTGTCTGCTCCCACTGATTGTCAGTCTCTTGCCTTGTGTCTGACTTTTGGTGAGTCCTTTGCCTTCTACCCTCTTCCCAATGCTGACTAATTCCCACCCACTTGGTGAGACTGCCCTGAGCTCTAAATGCTTCTTTCCCCTAGGTGTCCCTTCTCAGGCTTCCCGCCCTCCCCAAGTCCCTGCTTTATCTACTGCTTAACCAGCCATGGTCCCCCTGCTTAATCCCAGACCTGAGCACTGCCAGCTTCCATTACCACTGATGCCGCCCATTGATCCTGATAACTAACCTTCCTATGTGGGCCTTAATGGAAGATACAAGTATAAATAATATCTTAGAAAAGGGAACCCTCCTACACTGTTATGGGAATGTAACTGGTACAACCACTATGGAAAATAATATGAAGGTTGCTCAGAAAACTAAAAATAGAGTTGCTATATGATCCAGAAATCCCACTCCTGGGCATATCCAGAGAAAACTCTAATTTGAAGATATGTGCACCCCAACGTTCATATCATTATTTACAATAGCCAAAACATGGAAGCAAACTAAATGTCCAAATATATTCAGTGAAATACTGAAATGAAGTGAAGTCGCTCAGTTGTGTCCAACTCTTTGCAACCCCATTGACTGTAGCCCACCAGGCTCCTCCATCCATGGGATTTTCCAGGTATGAATACTGGAATGGGTTGCCATTTCCTTCTCCAGGGGATCTTCCCGGCCCCAGGATCGAACCCGGGTCTCCCGCATTGTAGGCAGACGCTTTTACCATCTGAGCCACCAGGGAAGTCCCATTCAACCATAAAAAAGAATGAATGCCATTTGGAGCAATATGGATGGACCTAAAGATTATTATACTAAGTGAAGGAAGTCAGACAGAGAAGACAAATATCGTACGATATCACTTATATGTAGAGTGTAAAATATGATACAAATGAAATTATTCACAAAGCAGAAACAGACTCACACAAAACAAACTTACAGTTACCACAGGGAAAGGGGGAAAGGGATAATCGGAAGTTTGGGATTAGCAGATACAAACCACTATATATAAAACAGACAAACAAGATCCCACTGTACATAGCACAGGAACCTATGTTCAGTATCTTGTAATAAACTTGTAATAATGGAAAAGAAAAAGCCAATATATTAAATCTACAGACTGAAATAAAATGCTCCATATATGATCTCAATCTCATAACACATCTGAGAGACGAAAACAATGACAGCATTATTTCCTTAATCTTCAGATGAGAAAACATGATGACTATGAAAGTTGTGATAAATTTAAACAGGTCAACTTTTAATACAGCTGAACCAGAATCAGTGTTTCCTTTTTATTCTTTGAATAGATAAGTGAATGCCTAATAGTGCCAGGCACTTAATGCAGTTTTCATTTTATTTCTTTATATTCTCTAGAAGGGAGTGTGCTTATATCAGTGGTGAAGAATAGTGCTCTATCACTATGATATTTTAACCAGATATTTGTAGCAAGAGGTTACAGAGGTAGAGTCTCTGTTGGTTGAATGTTATTTAAAAGCATTAATCATATCTGAGCACTTTCATTAATTGTTTCTTAATGATTGATGCTAAGAGCTAATTCATCCATCTTTGCAGCCAAGAGAGGAAGGCTTGAGGAACTGTCAGAGAAAGGAACTTTCAGCATGTTCCAACTTATAAAGTGTCACTAACATATCCTTTAATATAATCCTCAATTTTCTGAAGGAATATGGCTAGGATTATCTTTATTACATAAATGAAACAAAGACAGGGGCATAAAATGAAATTCAAGGACAAACCTACTTTATCACTCTTGATAAATTTTGGAACAGTCTTTGTGGAAATCCCCCTGCAGGTCAAGAATGTGGCAAGGAAGTGATGGTGATGAAATATTCCCAAATTTAGTTTTACCCAACTGACAAAGACAGGTAACTAAATCTTTCAGTTTGGAGAAACCCATCCCAGTTTTTGACAATACATAAAGGCTTAGACCGACTGTACTGACCGCATTTGTTTGTTTTTGGCTGTGCTGGGTTTTTGTTGCTGGGTTTTGGCTGCATTCAACATGCCAGCAAATTTGGAAAACTCAGCAGTGGTCACAGGACTGAAAAAGGTCAGTTTTCATTCCAATCCCAAAGAAAGGCAATGCCAAAGAATGTTCAAACTACCGCACAGTTGCACTCATCTCACAAGCTAGCAAAGTAATGCTCAAAATTCTCCAAGTCAGGCTTCAACAGTACGTGAACCATGAACTTCCAGATGTTCAAGCTGGATTTAGAAAAGGCAGAGGAACCAGAGATCAAACTGCCAACATCCACTGGACCATCAAAAAAGCAAGAGAATTCCAGAAAAACATCTACTTCTTCTTTATTGACTACACCAAAGCCTTTACTGTGTGGATCAAAACAAACTGTGGAAAATTCTGAAAGAGATGGGAATACCAGACCACCTGACCTGCCTCCTGAGAAATCTGTATGCAGGTCAAGAAGCAACCGTTAGAACTGGATATGGAACAACAGACTGGTTCCAAATTGGGTAAGGAGTAAGTCAAGGCTATATATTGTCACCCTGCTTATTTAACTTAAATGCAGAGTACATCATGCAAAATGCCAGGCTGGATGAAGCACAAGCTGGAATCAAGATTTCCAGGGGAAACATCAATAACCTCAGATACGCAGATGACACGACCCTTATGGCAGAAAGCAAAGAACTAAAGAGCCTCTTGATGAAAATAAAAGAAGAGAGTGAAAAAGCTGGCTTAAAACTCAACATTCAGAAAACTAAGATCATGGCATCTGGTCCCATCACTTCATGGCAAATAGATGGGGAAACAGTGGAAACAGACTATTATTCTGGGCTCCAAAATCACTGCAGATGGTGACTACAGCCATGAAATTAAAGGACACTTGCTCCTTGGAAGAAAAGCCATGACCAACCTAGACAGCATATTAAAAAGCAGAGATATTACTTTGCCAACAAAGGTTCGTCTAGTTCCAGTGGTCATGTATGAATGTGAGAGTTGGACTATAAAGAAAGCTGAGCACTGAAGAAATGATGCTTTTGAACTGTGGTGTTGGAGAAGACTCTTGAGATTCCTTTGGACTGCAAGGAGATCAAACCAGTCCATCCTAAAGGAAATCGATCTGGAATATTCATTGGAAGGACTGATGTTGAAGCTGATGTTCCAGTATTTTGGCCACCTGATGTGAAGCACTGACTCATTGGGAAAGACCCTAATGCTGGGAAAGATTGAAGGCAGGAGGAGAAGGGGGCGACAGAGGATGAGATGGTTGGATGGCATCACTAATTTGATGGACATGAGTTTGAGGAAGCTCTGGGAGTTGGTGATGGACAGGGAAGCCTGGTGTGCTGCAGTCGATGGGGCTGCAGAGTTGGACACGACTGAGCAACTGAACTGAACTGACTGGTTTTTGTCACCGCCCTCTGGCTTCTCCTGTTTTGGCATGGCTCAGTAGTTTCACCCACTGCATTTATTGCTTCAAGTTAGCAGCACTTTGTACTGTGTTCCTACTGTGTTTATACCACAGTGAAGCTTTGCAACAGCCTGGATTCTGCTGCACAAAGTTCCCGGGTGACCACCATTGCAGTCTCATCAGTAACCACTGAAAATCCACATAGCAGCAAGCATGTAGCCCACTCAACTCCTGTGGTTAAAACCAAAAAGCAGCTGGGGTAATATTGAACTTGCCACTGGAAGATGATACAGAGTTGAGATTGAGAGTTTGGGACACTGAGCCCAGACAGCTCAAAATCTGGCTTCACTATTCACCAGTGGTGCAACTTGAACTGCGACCTCCTCTGTGATTCTGGTCCTTATCTGTACATGGGTAACTAATAGCACAGCCTCAGAGGTGGTGGTGAAGATGAAGGGCGGCAGAGTATGCCTGCTCAAAACAGGCCACTTTGGCCTGAGGATTATTTTGAGCTGGGGGCTTCCCTGATAGCTCAGTTGGTAAAGAATCCGCCTGTTATACAGGAGATGTGGGTTCGATCCCTGGGTTGGGAAGATCCCCCGGAGAAGGGAAAGCTTACCCCTCCAGTATTCTGGCCTGGAGAATTCCATGGACTGTGTATTCTCTGTACTTGGGTAACTAATGGCACAGCCTCAAAGGCGGTTGTGAGGATGAAGGGTGCCAGAGAATGCCAACTCAAAACAGGCCACTTTGGCCTGAGGATTATTTTGAGCTAAAGGTACACAGCAAGTGAGCTGACCAGCTCTCTTTTCTTCCTAAAAGCGGGAGATAAACTGCCCTATGGCTTTCCTGATGGCTCAAGCAGTAAACAATCCACCCTGAATACAGGAGACACAGGGGACTCGCGTTCGATCCCTGAGTAGGGAAGATCCCCTGGAGGAGAAAGCAACAACCCACTCCAGCATTCTTGCCTGGAAAATCCCATGGACAGAGGAGCCTGGCGGGCTACAGTCCAGGGGGTTGGCCACAACTGAGCACACACACACACTGTTGGAATTGGAAACCAGCCTATGAGAGATGTCCTCCTACTGAAAGGAAACAACCTTATCATCAAGGGTGGGAAGGTGAAGGCAAGAGACTTCTGTGCAAAAAGACCTTGTTAAAATAACTCTTATCTTTCTTTAGCCTCCCTGTTTATTTTAGTTAGTTTTCCACAATTACCTGTCTTTGTTCATTAGGTCTTTGTTTCCTTATGAGGGCTTTCCTGTCACATTAAAATTATACTAAATAAATATGTATGCTTTTCTCTGGTTAATCTCCTCATGCAAATTTAAATCTAATGCCCAGATGAAAACTCTAAGTTGTTCAGTCACTAAGTCGTGCCGTACTCTTTGCGATCCCACGGACTGTAGCACACCAGGCTCTTCTGTCCTCCACTGTCTCCCAGAATTTGCTCAAATTCATGTCGATTAAGCTGGTGATGCTATCTAACCATCTTATCCTCCACCGCCCCCTCCTCATTTTGCCGTCAATCTTTCCCAGCTTCAGGGTCTTTTCCAACAAGGCTCTTCACCTCAAGTGGCCAAAGTACTGGAGCTTCAGCTTCAGCAACAGCCCTTTCAATGAATATTCAGGGTTGATTTCCTCTAAGATTGACTGGTTTGAGCTCCTTGCAGTCCAAGGAACTCTCAAGAGTCTTCACTAGCACCACAATTCGAAAGCATCAATTCTTCACCCAAAGGTTAGGTAAAATTTTGCCTCCTCTACAGGGATTAAATAGGATAACTATGTATCTGAAACACCTTAATATGAAAGAAACACTATTATTATATGTGCATATATGTGAATGTAAATGCCAAAAAAAAAAAAAAAGTGCTCTGGAAGGGAGCACACAAAAATGGTAGTAGTTGTCATTCTAAGGAAGGGGAGTGAGATTCAGGGGAAGGGTTGGGAATGATGGGTGACTTTTACCATTAACCTGTATTTTTCTGAATTTTGATTTTTTTCAATGAGGATTTCTTTATCAATGAATTATTTGTGGAACTTTAAAAGTGATATATAGGGAATTCCCCAGCAGTCCAGTGGTTAGGACCTCGAGCTTCCACTGCAAGGGGCATGTTTGATCCCTGGTAGGGAAACTAAGGCAATGGCACCCCACTCCAGTACTCTTGCCTGGAAAATCCATGGATGGAGGAGCCTGGTGGGCTGCAGTCCATGGGGTCGCTGAGAGTCGGACACGATTGAGCAACTTCACTTTCACTTTTCACTTTCATGCATTGGAGAAGGACATGGCAACCCACTCCAGTATTCTTGCCTGGAGAATCCCAGGGACGGGGGAGCCTGGTGGGCTGCCATCTATGGGGTTGCACAGACTCGGACACAACTGAAGTGACAGCAGCAGGGAAACTAAGATCCCACAAGCCTCATGACCCAAAAGCCATGTGACACAGCCAAATTAAAAAAAATTTTTAATTAAAAAAACTGACATATAAAAGTCAGCCTTTGCAGTAGTGTTAGAAAAACCACATCATGTACTAAAAGTACCTATCATTTAATCAAGTAAAACTGGTTTTGTATTTTCTAAAATAACCTGAAAATATCTTTTAAAAAATACAAATCTGATTTTTTTAAAAAATCATATCGGTTTTACCATAGGAGAGGATTGCCTTAGGAAGTAGCTAAAGCAGTGTCATAGGAAAGTCTATTAATGTGCTCCAATCACAACATCTTAGAAACCTCTTGTGGTGTAATTATAATGGAAGTTCTTACATGACGATGCCAACCTTTTTCATTACTGTGTCACTGTCTAGAGTGGTCATTGCTTTTAGTCTTCTGCAGTCATATCATCATGATTATTTGAGTTTCCACACCATAAACATATTTATATGACAAAAAAAAAGAAACATGCTGCTGTCGTTACTTCACCTAGGCCACAGCCGTGCATTATTATATAGGACACGTTTTATTATAGGTAATAAAAGTCACAACAAAAATAAACTTTTAAATGTAAAGCCAATATTCTGCACTAGCCCAGAATATTTCTGGTGACTTTTGTGCCTCATATTTGGGAATATTAAAACAATAATTTACCTGAGCAGTTTATCCCTTATTTCAAGGGTGTAAACTCTGGGAAGAGAAGCTGTGGTAGAGATGATGCTTCTGGAGCTCCTATTCCCCCAGATGGAGCCTAACTGTACCCACGGAGGCCTCTGCTGACCCTTCCTCCGTTTCCAGGTATATAGAGAAAGCGCAGGGATGGTAAAGGCTGAAGCTTGAGATTCCCCAGCTGGTGAAATTAAGTCAAAGATAAGTAAGTTAGAGGAACTTGTTCAGTATGGTCAACCATTCACACTATCCCAAAGGAAATAAAGCCTTTTCCAGCGGGGGCGGGGGTTGGGGACAGATGTATATGGGGTGGGGGGTGGTAAAGAATCGCCTTGCCAATGTAGGAGACGGGGTTCAATCCCTGATCAGAGAAGGCCCACATGCCGAAGAGCAACTAAGCCCAAGGGCCACAACTACCGAGCCTGTGCTCTAGAACCTGGGACCTGCAACGACTGAGCCCATGTGCTGCAACTATTAAAGCCAGTACGCCCTAGAGCCCAGGCTGCAGAACAAGAGAGGCTACCACAATTAGCAGCCACCACAATGAGAAGCCCTCCCACCGCAACTAGAGAGTAGCCCTACTCACCACAACTAGAGAAAAGCCCGAGCAGCAATGAAGACTCAATACAGGCAAAAAAAGAAAACAATCAAAAACGTCTGCCTTAAAAAAGAGAGCGAGGGGGAAGAAAGGGAAGGAGGAGGAATGGTAAACTGAAAAGGGGCAAAGGAGTGGCCTTTGAGGAAGCAGCCCAGATGAAAGTTCCTGCGATTGCATAAGGTAACCACCAGGTGGCGCATGGGAAAGCATCAAACTTGGGCCCTCGGCGGACTACAGTTCAGTTCACTCAGCCCGGTCGGCCTCTTAGTGACCCCATGGACTGCAGCACTCCAGGCTTCCTTTCCGTACCAAATCCCAGAGCTTACGCATGTCCATCGAGTCGGACTACAGTCCTGCGTTAAAGCCACCAGCCCCTTAGGTTCCCACCAATAGTCAAACAAAGCAAGGGTGGTCTCGCTTTGGCAGCACAGACTCGATGGACGTGAGTCTGAGTGAACTCCGGGAGTTGGTGATGGACAGGGAGGCCTGGCGTGCTGCGATTCATGGGGTCGCAAAGAGTCGGACACGACTGAGCGACTGATCTGATCTGATCTGATTCTAAAATTGGAACGATACAGAGATTGGTATGGCCCCTGCGCAAGGATGACACGCGAATTCCTGAAGCGTTCCATATTTTGTGCCCTTCCCCACCGTCCAGACACCGTTTGCGTCTTAGCCCCCAAGGAAACGCTCTTTGTCAAAACCACAATGCCTGGCACTTAATTCTGAACTTGTGATTTTTCACTATAAAAAATAAAGCAAGGGTAACTGTAAACGCCATGGAATTGTGCCGCATAGATAGGAGGGAATTGGGAGGGACTCATAAAAGGGTTTGGGTTTCTGTTAGATGATTTAGGGAAGAGTTCAAAATGGCAACTCCAGTACTCTTGCCTGGAAAATCCCATGGACAGAGGAGCCTGGTAGGCTACAGTCCACGGGGTCTCAAAGAGTTGGACACGACCGAGCAACTTCACTTCGCTTCACTTCGGTTCATCAGGGTGAGGCTTGCTCTGGACCAGGTGTGGTCAGAAAGGAGGGGTAATTTGGTGATTGAGTATCTTAATGATTTTCATCAAAGATATGACAGGAACAGGATCAAGCTAACGCCCTTATTCAAAAAGAACCATAAGGAAGCGGTAGTTACTCGTGTTAGCTAGGAAATGGTGGGGGGGGTGAGGGCGCGGGGCAGGAGGTGCAGGAGTTTGGTTGTTTCTGTGGTTCTAAGAGAAGGAAATGGCAAGAACACTGGAGAATCCCAGAGACGGGAGAGCCTGGTGGGCTGCCGTCTATGGGGTCGCACAGAGTCGGACACGACTGAAGCGATTTAGCAGCAGCAGCAGCAGTGGTTCTAAGAGCTGCTTTGGTTTGTGCTGAAGGCATGGTTGCAGAATGGTCTCTGTCTCACTCCACAGAGGGCTCTCAGGAGACAGTGCCTTTCTGAGAAAAGGTTTGTGATTGGTAGGTACTAAACCAGTTCCCAGCTGTGGGGGCCAGGCCAGTTGCCAGCTGACAGCGGTAGAAACTTTTGTTTTCTTCCACATGCTTCTTATCCTCAGGTTCCCTGCTGTCAGAAGGAGCATCCTAGGAGGTCATCCCGAGGGAAGCCTGTGGCATGGTAGCTAAATGGCTGAACCATGGCTTCAGACTGACCTGACTGTGCTGCTCAAGTCTACCATTCACACTGGCTATGGGACCTTGGAGAAGTTATTTAACTTCTCTGTGCCTGTTTCCTCTTTTGTAAAAGAAAATAAAAATAGTACATGGAAACTGGGAAACTGGGAAAATGAAATGAGATAGCATATGTTAACCACTTACAACAGTGCCTAACACATGATAGGCATTTACTATTACTGCTAAGTCACTTCAGTCGTGTCCGACTCTATGCGACCCCATAGACGGCAGCCCACCAGGTTCCCCCATCCCTGGGATTCTCCAGGCAAGAACACTGGAATGGGTTGCCATTTCCTTCTCCAATGCATGAAAGTGAAAAGTTAAAGTGAAGTTGCTCAGTTGTGTCCGACTCTTTCAGCGACCCCATGGACTGCAGCCTACCAGGCTCCTCCATCCATGGGATTTTCCAGGCAAGAGTACTGGAGTGGGGTGCCATTGCCTTCTCCATGATAGACATTTAACTTAGACTAATCTACCCTGTTTTGGAGGAGGAAATGGCAACCCACTCCAGTATTATTGTGTGGGAAATCCCATAGACAGAGGATCCTGACGGGACTACAGTACATGGGGTCACAAAAGAATCCGACACAACTTAGCGACTAAACAACAACAACCCAGTTCATTATTTGTCAGAGGTCACAATGCTCAATGCACTCTGGAAACCCATCAGGGGACTGAAGAATCAAATAATATTCAGTTTATAAAAACACTTCTACTATCAGAAGATGCTCATGCATATACCACTACTATATGTAAAGTAGATAACTACTGATAATAAGAACCTACTGTATAGCACAGGGAACTCCATCAATACTCTGTAATAGTTAATATGGGAAAAGCCTATATGGGAAAAAAGAAGGGATATATGTATTCACTTTGCTGTTCACCTGAAACTAACATGACATTGTAAATCAACTATACTCCAGTAAATTTTTTTAAATGTATTCATTACATAATATTTTTATTTTTTCTGACAACTTGAAAATAAAATCAGAATATTAAAAAGAAAAAAAAAAGATTACTCATAAATGAAGTTAAAGGGTTCTCTTTTATTTCTGGTTTGTCCAAAGCATATCTATTACAGACTTAGTAAGAGACTTGTATTCAAAAAGATTATGCAAGGGGGGAAGGAAAATACTGCAGTGAGAGAAGGCTGTGACATAGGTTTGCTGCAAGCATCTTAGAGTTGGGCAAAAAGATTTTCCCTCTGTTATAGAGAGGAGTCAGAGGAGACAATGGCACCCCACTCCAGTACTCTTGCCTGGAAAATCCCATGGATGGAGGAGCCTGGAAGGCTGCAGTCCATGGGGTTGCTGAGGGTTGGACACGACTGAGTGACTTCACTTTCACTTTTCACTTTCATGCTTTGGAGAAGGAAACGGCAACCCACTCCAGTGTTCTTGCCTGGAGAATCCCAGGGACGGGGGAACCTGGTGGGCTGCCGTCTATGGGGTCGCACAGAGTCAGACACGACTGAAGAGACTTAGCAGCAGCATAGAGAGGAGTAAACAAGGCTGGGAAGAGCCAGACTCAGGGAAGTGGGATGAAACAGTGGTGTGAAGACTTCCCTGGTGGTCCAGTGGTTAAAAATGTGCTTGTCAATGCAGGGTACACGGGTTCAATCCCTGGTCCAGGAAAGTCTCACATGCCACAGAGCAACTAAGCCTGTGTGACACAACTCTAGAGCCCAAGCCCCACAACAAGAGAAGCCACAGCAATGAGAAGCCACAGCAATGAGAAGCCACAGCAATGAGAAGCCTGTGCACCGCAACTAGAGAGTAGCCCCTGCTTGCCGTCACTAGAGAAAGCCAATGAGCAGCAATGCAGACCCAGTGCAGTCAAAAATAAATTGGGAAAAAAAAAAAAGAACTTAAAAAAGAGTGGCGTGAATGGATGGTAGATTAGAGAATGTTTGACCCTATTCTCAGAAGCTGTGTGTTGTGCTGTGTGTTCAGTCACGTCTGACTCTTTGTGACTTCATGGACTGTAGCTCCCAGGCTCCTCTATCCATGGGATTTTTCAGGCAAGAATACAGGACTGGATTGCCATTTCCTTCTCCCAAAGGATCTCTCTGACCCAGGGATCAAATCTGCATCTCCTGTGTCTCCTGCACTGCAAGCAGATTCTTTACCACTGAGCCACTGCGGAAGCCCTTTCCCAGAAGCTGTAGCAAAGTGAAGTGAAGTTGCTCAGTCATGTCTGACTCTTTGCGACCCCATGGACTGTAGCCTACCAGGCTCCTCAGTCCATGGGATTTTCCAGGCAAGAGTACTGGAGTGGGTTGCCATTTCCTTCTCCAGGGGATCTTCTCGACCCAGGGATCGAACCCATGTCTCCC
>NW_011495029.1:3809066-3811287 GCF_000754665.1 Bison bison bison
GTCCATGGGATTTTCCAGGCAAGAGTACTGGAGTGGGTTGCCATTTCCTTCTCCAGGGGATCTTCTCGACCCAGGGATCGAACCCATGTCTCCCGCATTCCAGGCAGACGCTTTAACCTCTGAGCCACCAGGGAAGCCAATTTTTTTACCAAAGTATTGTCATAATTAGCTTGAGAAGAAGGTTTTCCCTACTTTTAGAAAACACAAGATTCAAATCCATAATTTTTCTTCCCAACCCAGGGATTGAAACCAGGTCTCCCGCAGACGCTTTACCATCTGAGCCACCAGGGAACTCACTGAGGGTGGGCCAAAGTTCAAGGACCTAGAGGAAGGAGAGAGCTTAACCAAAGTTTGGTTAACATTACTGTGTTGCATTTATTGGTGGGGACAAGCAGTTCAGCTAATCATTTATGAGGCAAAGAAAGGAAATTATGAGGGTCTATGTCTGGCCTTGTCACAGTGAACAAGGGACATCTTCTCTACATTGGCCTGGAAAGGACGGGTCTTAGTATTAAGCAAAGGCTGCTGGGGGATTTCTTAATCCTCACCAATGTTTTCCAGGATAACAGGGCTCAGGTAAGATTCAGCATTTATTCAGGTTGCAAATTATAATACATGTTTCCTATTTCTTAAATTGCTGTGTTTCACATAAAGGATGAAATATCCTGAGAGATCATGGATCCTTACATAGTGGCACAGGTCTGTAAGGCACAAGGGCCAGGGAAGGGCTGGTTTATTTGCAAAGCTCTTGGCAAACTGACTGTATAGAGCTTCTCCATCTTTGGCTGCAAAGAATATAATCAATCTGATTTTGGTGTTGACCATCTGGTGATGTTCATGTGTAGAGTCTTCTCCTGTGTGGTTGGAAGAGGGTGTTTGCTATGACCAGTGCATTTTCTTGGCAAAACTCTGTTAGTCTTTGCCCTGCTTCATTCCATATTCCAAGGCCAAATTTGCCTGTTACTCCAGGTGTTTCTTGACTTCCTTTACTTTTGCATTCCAGTCCCCTAGAATGAAAAGGACATCTTTTTTGGGTATTAGTTCTAAAAGGTCTTGTAGGTCTTCACAGAACCATTCAACTTCAGCTTCTTCAGCGTTACTGGTTGGGTCATAGACTTGGATTACTGTGATATTGAATGGTTTGCCTTGGAAACAAACAGAAATCATTCTGTTGTTTTTGAGATTGCATCCAAGTACTGCATTTCGGACTCTTTTGTTGACCATGATGGCTACTCCATTTCTTCTGAGGCATTCCTGCCCACAGTAGTAGATATAATGGTCATGTGAGTTAAATTCACCCATTCCAGTCCATTTGAGTTCGCTGATTCCTAGAATGTCGACATTCACTCCTGCCATCTCTTGTTTGACCACTTCCAATTTGCCTTGATTCACGGACCCGACATTCCAGGTTCCTATGCAATATTGTTCTTTACAGCATCGGACCTTGCTTCTATCACCAGTCACATCCACAGCTGGGAATTGTTTTTGCTTTGGCTCCATCCCTTCATTCTTTCTGGAGTTATTTCTCCACTGATCTCCAGTGGCACCTACTGACCTGGGGAGTTCCTCTTTCAGTATCCTATCATTTTGCCTTTTCATACTGTTTATGGGGTTCTCAAGGCAAGAATACTGAAGTGGTTTGCCATTCCCTTCTCCAGTGGACCACATTCTGTCAGCTCTCTCCACCATGACCCTCCTGTCTTGGGTTGCCCCATGGGCATGACTTAGTTTCATTGAGTTAGACAAGGCTGTGGTCCTAGTGTGATTAAATTGACTAGTTTTCTGTGAGTATGGTTTCAGTGTGTCTGCCCTCTGATGCCTTCTTGCAACACCTACTGTCTTACTTGGGTTTCTCTTACCTTGGGTGTGGGGTATCTCTTCACGGCTTCTCCAGCAAAGTGCAGCCGCTGCTCCTTACCTTGGACTAGGGGTATCTCCTCACCGCTGCCCTTCCTGACCTTCAACGTGTGTGGGATAGCTCCTCTAGGCCCTCCTGCGCCTGCACAGCCACCGGTCCTTGGACGTGGGGTTGGTCCTCCCGGCTGCCGCCCCTGACCTCAGACTCGGGGTAGCTTCTTATTGCCAAATTCAGACTGAAATTGAAGAAAGTAGGGAAAACCACTAGACCATTCAGGTATGACCTAAATCAAATCCCTTATGATTATACAGTGGAAGTGAGAAATAGATTTAAGGGCCTAGATCTGATAGATAGAGTGCCTGA
>NW_011495029.1:3811699-3833407 GCF_000754665.1 Bison bison bison
GGAATCAAGATTGCTGGAAGAAATATCAATAACCTCAGATATGCAGATGACACCACCCTTATGGCAGAAAGTGAAGAGGAACGAAAAAGCCTCTTGATTAAAGTGAAAGTGGAGAGTGAAAAAGTTGGCTTAAAGCTCAACATTCAGAAAACGAAGATCACGGCATCCGGTCCCATCACTTCATGGGAAACAGATGGGGAAACAGTGGAAACAGTATCAGACTTTATTTTCTGGGCTCCAAAAATCACTGCAGATGGTGACTGCAGCCATGAAATTAAAAGATGCTCTTTCTTTGGAAGGAAAGTTATGACCAACCTAGATAGCATATTGAAAAGCAGAGACATTACTTTGCCACCAAAGGTCTGTCTAGTCAAGGCTATGGTTTTTCCAGTGGTCATGTATGGATGTGAGAGTTGGACTGTGAAGAAGGCTGAGTGCTGAAGAATTGATGCTTTTGAACTGTGGTGTTGGAGAAGACTCTTAAGAATCCCTTGGACTGCAAGGAGATCCAACTAGTCCATTCTGAAGGAGATCAGCCCTGGGATTTCTTTGGAAGGAATGATGCTAAAGCTGAAACTCCAGTACTTTGGCCACCTCATGTGAAGAGTTGACTCATTGGAAAAGACTCTGATGCTGGGAGGGATTGGGGGCAAGAGGAGAAGGGGACGACAGAGGATGACGTGGCTGGATGCAACACTGACTTGATGGACGTGAGTCTGAGTGAACTCCGGGAGTTGGTGATGGACAGGGAGGCCTGGTGTGCTGCGATTCATGGGGTTGCAAAGAGTTGGACACGACTGAGCGACTAAACTGAACTGGCAAACTGAACTGTTTAGAATGTATAACTTGTGTGGCTCTTGCATTTCTTCTGGCCTACAACTGAATCCTGGTGACTCAGTGGTGAAGAATCCACCTGCTAATGCAAGGAGACACAGGAGACACTGGTTTGATCCCTGGGTCGGGAAGAGCCCCTGGAGAAGGAAATGGCAACCCATTCAAGTATTCTGCTGAGATAATCCCATAGACAGAGGAGCCTGACAGGCTTCAATACATAGGGTCACACAAATGAGTGACTAAGCATGCACGCACGCACAAGTGGATCAATAAAAACTAAAACTTGAAATGAGGCAACATCAGCACATATGTTGAAACCGCATTTTAGTTCAAACTCTGTTGAGGGCCCAGCTCTCTTCCAGGGCTTTGGGGAGTCTCAGTGTTACAATGCTGCACAGCCCACAACCGCTGCAGGGTGATTGCTGTGCTGCTTACTTCCCTTTGCCTGTAAGGAGTCCAGCCTGCATGTAGACCATCTCCCTCTCATTCTGTCCTCTCCTTTCAGAGCCTTTCCATCTGCAGTGACACAGCTTGAAGCTGCTCGCATGTTCCACTGTGGGGCTGGGCAATCTTGTAACTCCTGCATTTTGCAATGTGTCCTGGAGCAGCCTGAATCTGCGGTAGACCTGAGAGGCTCCCCACGCCTGCCCTCCACCTCAGGGAACGTCTTTATTACACGCTCTTGTCAGGTTCTGAGAAGTCAAGCTTTGATTTACTTTCCCTTCCTAGAGCCAAGGGAATAAAACTGTCAAGTACAAGCTGATGATTTGAACTAGTTCTGAGGATTTATGAAAATGCTCAAAATCCATGCAGGGCATGAGGAGAAACAGCCTGACGTCCTCAGCCAGGAAGTGCGTGCAGTGGGTGTCACCACCCTCCCCACTCGACCACTCCTTCCTCTTTCCTGAAGAGATTCCTCTCCCCCTCCTCCCCACCATGTCAGGAGACAATGCTCTCCCCGTCTTGAAAACAAAACCAAACCCTGCCTGTTCTTATAAAGAGGATGTGAATCAGAGGATCCCGTAACTGGAAGGAGCTTGACCAACTTGTCTGGTCCCCTTCCCTCCTTTGGGAAACTACGTGTGGCGCCATATTTGGAAAGTTAGCTCCCGCCCTTTTTCTTTACAGCTGCTACTACTGCTGCTGCTAAGTCGCTTCAGTCGTGTCTGACTCTGTGTGACCCCATAGATGGCAGCCCACCAGGCTCCCCCGTCCCTGGGATTCTCAAGACAAGAACACTGGATTGGGTTACCATTTCCTTCTCCAATGCATGAAAGTGAAAAGTGAAAGTGAAGTCGCTCAGTCATGTCCAACTCTTAGCGACCCCATGGACTGTAGCCCACCAGGCTCCTCCATCCATGGGATTTTCCAGGCAAGAGTACTGGAGTGGGGTGTTCTTTACATCTAAGAAGGTTCTAATTATGAATCTTTCTAGGGGCTTCCCTGGCAGATCAGACAGTAAAGAATCCACCTGCAATACGGGAGACCTGGGTTCGATTCCTGGGTTGGGAAAATCCCCTGGAGGAGGGCATGGCAACCTACTCCAGTACTCTTACCTGGAGAATCCCCATGGACAGAGGAGACTGGTGGGCTAACAGTCCGTAGGGTCGTGAAGAGTCAGACACAACTGAGCTACTTAAGCACAACTGCAGGTGTCCACACACACGCAGTCCTCTCTTCACGTAAGGTAAACTTTCTTCACGTAAGCTCAGACAGCGTTGTGTGTTTAAATTCAAAATAGATGAATGGTTAAGTATTAGTTTTGCTTGAAGATGAGCAGAGCTTACAGTGGGGGATTGACAGGAAGCAAACTAGAGAATGAGCTAAGAAAGCAGAGGAGGACTTCCTCAATGAGTGGCCACCTATTCAGATGAAAGGCAAAGTAAAATTCCTCCCAAAGAGAGACAGGAACAGTTGGAGAACAAAATCCTTCTAAGGCTTGCACCTTGACAAGCATATAGACTTTCCGAGGCACTGCAAACTGTATAAACTGTTTCAGTCCTCTTAGGAATGCATTTGTTAGCATTTAGAGAAAATAAAATTTTACCTTTGGACCCACATTTTAAATACCTGTTAATAGCTAACTATCACAAGTTGTAGAGCTTAATATAACCATTTTTTTTAAGGATTTATTTATTTATTTGGCTGTGGTGGGTGAGTAGGGGCTATTCTGTTGCAACATGCAGGCTTCTCATTGTGGTGGCTTTTGTTGTGGAGGCTCGAGGCATTTGGACTTCAATAATAGCAGCTCATGGGCTCAGTAATTATGGCTCTCCGGCTCTAGAGAGCTGGCTCAGTAGTTGTGGTACATAGGCTTAGTTGCTCTGCAGTATAGGGGATCTCCCTGGACCGGGGATCAAACCAGTGTCCCTTGCATTGGCAGGTGGATTCTAAACCACCGGACCACCAGGGAAGCCCTTTTCAACCATTTATTTTGCAAATGTTTTTACAGGTAAGCAATTTGAGGACTCCACAGGGCAGTCTGTCTGCCTGGCTTCATGTGGGGGCAGCAAGGTCTAGTGATAGCCTTCTAGGTGGCATCTTTGCTCATGTGTCTGACGTCTCAGTGATCCTTGGGCTCTTCTTGATGCCCACCTGGGGCTTCAGACCCCAGGGCTTCTTCATGTGGCTTGAGCTTCTCATAGCACGGTGGTTTCGAGAAAGCTGCACTTTCTAGAAGTAGGAAATAGATGTTACTAAGGCCAATTAAGGGCTATACCTGAAACAGGAACAGTGTTACCACTGCCGTATTCTAACAGTCAAAGTAGTCACAGAGCCCATTGAGGTTCAAGGGGAGTGTCAAGTCCTTGTTGCAGAAGCGCAATGGGGTTGGGAGATATTATGTGGCCATCTTTAGAACATACAACCAATCACAACTCATAATCTTTTTAGGAATACATCGCATGGAAATTATGCCAGAGAAGTACAAAACAGAAGTTCATCACAGCTTTTGTAGGAAAAAACCTCCAAACAGTGGAAACAATCTACAAGTCTACCAATAGGTAAATGACTAAATCAACTGTCACGCACCAATTCACAGGAATAAAAAGCCATAATAATTGAAAAGATTATGAAATAACATGAATAAGTGTTACTCGTAGCTCAGTTGGTAAAGAGTCTGCCTGCAGTGCAGGAGACCCGGGTTCAATTTCTGGGTTGGGAAGATTCCCTGGAGAAGGAAATGGCAGTCCACTCCAGTATTCCTGCCTGAAGAATCCCATGGACAGAGGAGACTGGCAGGCCAGTCCACGGGGTCACAAGAGTCGGACATGACTTAGCGACTAAACTACTACTACTATAAAAGGAGAAAATGTAAAATTGAAAAGCATATGTACTATGATGGTAATTATGTAAAACCCTGCACACATCTGGGTAAAGTCTGGAAGGAAATATGCAGAAATTAAAAGTATTGCCTTGAGGTGGTAAGATTCTACATACCTTCCATCTTCCTCTCTATTGTTACAGCTTCATGAAAAATGAAATTGAAAAGAAGTAAAGCTTTAATTGTCAGTGCTCAGTGCTTGGCAGGTGCATGTAGGTGTGCAAGGAAGATACAGGGAACACACAGCTCTCCCTGTAATTCACTCATTCAGATAAACTGCCAGGTCACAGGATCCACAGATATTCTCGTTTATAATTAACTTTCGGCTTTGACCTCTCATTTTCAGAATGCTAATTGTCATGGAGGCAATAATTGTCATATTAGCCCTGCTATGTTCTTAAGGCTGTTCATGATATGAGATTGTAAATATTTTAAAAAGCTACTATAACATAAAACATAAGGTGATATATTTTTCATAATAACTCCATCTACCCCTACCCCTACTTCTAACCCTGTCTCCCATGAAACACTCCCAGTAGTGAAGCCTCTGTGCAGTCTCTTGAATCTGGGCTGACATCGTTGACCCTATTAACCAATAATATATGCCAGAAGTGATGCTGTGCTAGGTCCAGGCTTCAGTCTTGAAACAATAGTAGCTTCCACTTTTTGCTCTTGGGAGCCCTGAGCTGCCATGTATGAAATCCAATTACCTGGTTGTAGGGACCACATAAAGCTGGGAGGTCAGCTGACCAGGGAGCTGGGAGGCCTCACTCAGTATGCCAGCTGATTGCAGATACACAAGTGACCACTGGTAAGACCAATAGAAAAATCACTCAGCTAAGCCTAGCCCAAGTGAACAGTTGTTTTTCAACATTAAGTTTGGGGATAGTTTGTTATGCAGCAACAGAAATACCAGATACCTGTGCCTTTTATTGATGTACTCATTCCAAAATATTTATTGAATCTCTTGTTGTTGTTGTTCAGTAGCTAAGCCATGTCCAACTCTTTACAACACCATGAACTATAGCATTCCTGGCTTCCCTGTCCTTCACTATCTCCCTGAGTTTGCTCAAACTCATGTCCGTTGAGTCAGAGATGCTATCCAACCATCTCATCCTCTGTCGCCCCCTTCTCCTCTTGCCCTCAATCTTTCCTAGCATTTGGGTCTTTACAAATGAGTCGGCTCTTCACATCAGGTGGCCAAAGTATTGGAGCTTCAGCTTCAGCATCAGTCCTTCCAATGAGTATTCAAGGTTGATTTCCTTTAGGATTGACTGGTTTGATCTCCTTGCTGTCCAAGGACTTTCAAGAGTTTTTTCCAGCACCACAGTTCAAAAGCATCAATTCTTCAGCACTCAGCCTTCTTCATGGTCCATCTCTCACATTGGTACATAACTACTGGAAAAACCATAGCTTTGATTATATGGACCTTTGTTGGCAAAGTGGTATCTCTGCTTTTTAATACACTGTCTAGGTTTGTCATAGCTTTTCTTCCAAGGAGCAAGCATCTTTTAATTTCATACCTGCAGTCACCATCTGCAGTGATTTTGGAGCCCAAGAAAATGAAATCTGACACTGTTTCCACTTTTTCCCCATTTATTTGCCATGAAATGATAGGACCAGATGCCATTATCTTCATTTTTTGAATGTTGAGTTTTAAGCCAGCTTTTTCACTCTTTTCTTTCACCTTCATCAAGAAACTCTTTAGTTCTTCACTTTCTGCCATGAAAGTGGTATCGTCTGTATATCTGAGGCTGTTGATATTTCTCCCAGCAATCTTGATTCTAGCTTGTGTTCATCCAGCCCAGCATTTTGTATGAGGTACTCTGCATATAAGTTAAATAAGCAGGGTGACAATATACAGCCTTGACATACTCCTTTCCCAATTTTGAACCAGTCCATTGTTCCATGTCCAGTTCTAACTGTTTCTTCTTGACCTGCATACAGGTTTCTCAGGAGGCAGGTTAGTGGTCTGGCATTCCCATCTCTTTAAGAATCTTCCACAGTTTGTTGTGATCCACACAGTCAAAGGCTTTAATCTCTACCAGTGCCAGTTCTAGGAACTGGATACAGTGGTGAAAATTAACAATTAAACAAATAGATAAACACTTCCTAAGGAAGTTGGTTTTGAGTAGAGATCTAAATGATTAGATGGAGCCAACTATACAAAGATTAGAAGGAAGCATGTTGCAGAGATGGTGAAGAGATGCAGTCAAACAGGTAGGCAGGGACTAGATCATGTTTTGGCCCTGAAGGAGTTCGGATTTTATTCTATGTGTAATGGGGAGTTTACTGGAGAGTTTAACAAAATGGGATAATATTGTCTAATGTGGTCTCTTAAAAAAATGATTCTGGCAGTCATGTGGAATAAAAACTGTAGGGCCACCAGAGAATTAGCCAACTCTTGTCATAGTCCAGGTAGTATTTAAGGATGGTTCAGACCAGGGAAATAGAGCTCAAAGTATGGTCTTGGTAGTTTCGTGTTTCCTTAAAAAACTAAACATTGATTTGCTATATGACCTAGCAGTTCTACTTCTTGGTGTATACCCAAGAAAAGGGAAAACACATGTCCACACAAAAGCTTGCACACTGATGTTCATAGCAACATTATTGATAATAGCTAAAAAGTGGAAAGAACTCAAATGTCTATCAACTAATGAATAAATAAAATGTAGTATATATCCATGTAATGGAATATTATTAAGCCATATGAGTAAATGAAGTACTGATAGATGCTACACATGAACTCTGAAAATACTATACTAAGTAAAAGAAGACCACTGAATTGAAAGTCCAATTCAGTTTTTATAAAGCACCCAGAATTGGCAAATCCTTAGAAAAAGAAAGTAGATCAGTGGTTATCAGGGGTTGGTATGAGAGGCAATGGGTAAAGATTGCTAATGCAGAGATAATTGCACGACTTTGTAAACATGCTGAAAACTACTGAACCACCGGTCTTTCCTTTTTTTTTATTTTGGCCTCACTACACATCTCATGTGCTCTTAGTCCTTCCACCAGGGATTGAACCCAGACCCCCAGCATTGGAACCTTGAGTCCCAACTACTGGACCACCAGGGAATCCCCTGTTGATCTTGAAAGGGTGAAGTTTATGGTATACAAAGTATAGCTCCATTTTTTTTTTTTAATGTTAAAAAGTGCTTTCTGGGGAGCCCTGAAGATCCCTCTGAGACATTCTTGTGGGTTTGTAAGGTCAAAAGTACTTTCATAATAGCAGTAAGACATTACTTGCCTTTCTTATTCTCATTCTTTCATGAGTATACAGCAGAATTTTCCAGAGGCTATGTGACATGTGATATTGCAGCAAATTGAATGCAGAAGTAGCTATGAAAGAAAATCCAGCCTTTTTGAAAAAAATCAGACATTAAAGAGATTGGCAAAAAAAGTAAAGCAATGCTACTATTATCACTAAATTTGGGGGGATATGGAGAAGGCAATGGCACCCCATTCCAGTACTATTGCCTGGAAAATCCCGTGGATGGAGGAGCCTGGTAGGCTGCAGTCCATGTGGTCACTAAGAGTCGGACACGACTGAGCAACTTCCCTTTCATTTTTCACTTTTCACTTTCATGCATTGGAGAAGGAAATAGCAACCCACTCCAGTGTTCTTGCCTGGAGAATCCCAGGGACGGGGGAGCCTGGTGGGCTGCCGTCTATGGGGTTGCACAGAGTCGGACACGACTGAAGCGATTTAGCAGCAGCATGTCTATTTAAAAAGTGTATTATTTATATTAACATGATACAGACTTATTTTTTAAAGGGTAAATAAATATTTTAAATTGTTTCAGCTCTGATTTCTAATGATAAATATTAATACAACTCACATAAACATAACAGGTCTTTGGAGTCCAAAACAGGAATTTCCAAGAGTGTGAAGGAACCCTGAGACCAAAACGTTTGAGGATTGCTGAAGTAGAATGCTAGCAATGGAGATATTAAAAAGTGGTTTGAAATAAGCTCCATTGCTGGGGATTTAGATGTTAGTAGTAAGAGGAAGAAAGAATCAACGATGGGTTCTGGTTGGGGGCCTAAGCAAGTATGTATGGTGGGGCCATGAGCTGAAATCAGGAGAACTTCAATATGTCAGCAAATTTGGAAAACTCAGCAGTGGGCACAATACTGGAAAAGGTCAGTTTTCACTCCAGTCACAAAGAAGGGCAATGCCAAAGACAGTTCAAACTACCATACAGTTGCATTCATCTCACATGCTAGCAAGGGTATGCTCAAAATTCCTCAAGTTAGGCTTCAGCAGTACATGAGAACTTCCAGATGTAGAAGTTGGGTTTAGAGAAGGCAGAGGAACCAGAGATCAAATTGCCAACATTGGTGGGATCATCAAGAAAGCAAGAGAATTCCAGAAAAAATGCCTACTTCTGCTTCATTGACTACGCTAAAGCCTTTGACTATGTAGATCACAAGAAACTCTGGAAAATTCTTAAAGAGAGCAATGCCAGACCACTTACCTGTCTCTTGAAAAACCTGTATGCTGGTCAAGAAGCAACCATTAGAACTGGACATGGAACAACAGACTGGTTCAAAACTGGGAAAGGAGTATGTCAAGGCTGTATATTGTCACCCTGCTTCTTTATAATTTATGTGCAGAGTGAAGTGAAGTCGCTCAGTCGTGTCTGACTCTTTGCGACCCGTAGGCTCCTCTGTCCCTGGGATTTTCCAGGCAATAGTCCTGGAGTGGATTGCCATTTCCCTCTCTAGGGGATCTTCCCAACCCAGGGATCAAACCCAGGTCTCCCACATTGTAGACAGACGCTTTACTGTCTGAGCCACCAGGGAAGTCAGTATGTGCACAGTATATCATGCTAAATGTCGGGCTGGATGAATCGCAAGCTGAAGTCAAGATTCCTGGGAAAAATATCCACAAACTCAGATATTCAATACCACTCTAAAGGCAGAAAGTGAAGAGGAACTAAAGAGTCTCTTGATGAGGGTGAAAGAGGAGAGTAAAAAGGTGGCTTGAAGCTCAACATTAAAAAAAAAACCAAGATCATGGCATCCAGTGTCATCATGCGTGTGTGCTAAATTGTTTCAGTCGTGTCCGACTCTGTGCGACCCCATGGACTGTAGCCCACCAGGCTCCTTTGTCCATGGGATTCTCCAGCCAACAATACTGTAGTGGGTTGCCATGCTCTCCTCCAGGGGATCTTCCCAACCCAGGGGTTGTACCTGCATCTCTCATGTTTCCTATATTGGCAGGCGAGTTCTTTGCCACTAGTGCCACCTGGGAAACCCTCTGGTGCCATCAGTTTGGTTTAGTTCAATTACTCAGTCATGTCCAACTCCATGGACTGCAGCATGCCAGGCTATAACCAACTCCTGGAGCTTGCTCAAACTCATGTCCATCAAGTCGCTGATGTCATCCAACCATCTCATCCTCTGTCGCCCCTTCTTTTCCTGCCTTCATTCTTGCCCAGAATCAGGGTCTTTTCCAATGAGACAGTTCTTCACATTAGATGGCCAAAGTATTGGCACGTCAGCTTTAGCAATAGCCTTTTCAGTGAATATTCAGGTCTGATTTCCTTTAGGATTGACTGGTTTGATCTCCTTTCAGTCCAAGGGACTCTCAAGAGTCTTCCACAACACCATAGTTCAAAAGCATCATTTCTTCAGCCCTCAGCTTCCTTTATAGTCCAACTCTCATACACATACACGACTACTGGATAAAGCATAGCTTTGACTAGATGGAGCCTTTGTTGGCAAAGTAATGTCTCTGCTTTTCAATATGTTGTCTAGGCTGGTCATAGCTTTTCTTCCAAGGAACAAGTGTCTTTTAATTTCATGGCTGCAGTTACCATCCACAGTGATTTTGGAGCCCAAGAAAATGAAATCTGACACTGTCTCCACTTTTTCCCCATTTATTTGCCATGAAATGATAGAACCATATGCCACGATCCTAATTTTTTGAATGTTGAGTTTTAAGCCAGTTTTTTCACTCTCTTTCACTTTCATCAAGAAGTTCTTTAGTTCCTCTTCACTTTCTGCGTTAAGGATGGTGTCATCTGCATATTTGAGGTTATTGATTTTTCTCCTGACAGTCTTGATTCCAGCTTGTGCTCATCCAGCCTGGCATTTTGCAAGATATTTGCCCATCTTTGGATGAAATGTTCCCTTGGTATCTCTAATTTTCTTGAAGAGATCTCTAGTCTTTCCCATTCTATTGTTTTCCTCTATTTCTTTGCATTGATCACTTAAGAAGGCTTTCTTATCTCTCCTTGCTATTCTTTGGAACTCTGCATTCAGATGGATATCTCTTTCCTTTTCTCCTTTGCCTTTCGCTTCTCTTCTTCTCTCAGCTATTTGTAAGGCCTCCTGAGACAACCTCAGACAGCCTTTTTGCATTTCTTTTTCTTGGGGATGGTCTTGATCACTGTCTCTTGTACAATGTCATGAACCTTGGTCCATAGTTCTTCAGGCAGTCTATCAAATCTAATCCCTTGATTCTATTTGTCACTTCCACTGTAAAATCATAAGGGATTTGATTTAGGTCATATCTGAATGGTCTAGCGGTTTTCTCTACTTCCTTCAATTTAAGCCTGAATTTTGCAATAAGGTGCTCATTATCTGCAGAGAAGGCAATGGCACCCCACTCCAGTGCTCTTGCCTGGAAAATCCCATGGATGGAGGAGCCTGGTGGGCTACAGTCCATGGGGTCGCTAAGAGTCGGACACGACTGAGCGACTTCCCTTTCACTTTTCACTTTCATGCATTGGAGAAGGAAATAGCAACCCACTCCAGTGTTCTTGCCTTGAGAATCCCAGGGACGGGGGAGCTTGGTGGGCTGCCGTCTATGGGGTTGCACAGACATGACTGAAGCAACTTAGCAGCAGCAGCTCGTTATCTGAGCCGCAGTCACCTCCTGATCTTGTTTTTGCTGACTGTATAGAGCTTTTCCATCTTCAGCTGCAAAGAATATAATCAATCTGATTCCAGTATTGACCATCTGGTGATGTCCATGTGTAGATCTTTTCTTGTGTTGTTGGAAGAGTGTGTTTGCTATGACCAGTGTAGTCTCTTGACAAAGCTCTGTTAGCCTTTGCCCTACTTCATTTTGTACTCCAAGGCCAATCTTGCCCGTTACTCCAGTTACCTCTTGACTTCCTACTTTTGCACTCCAGTTCCCTATGATGAAAAGGGCATCTCTTTTTGGTATTAATTCTAGAAGGTCTTGTAGGTTTTAATAGAATTGTTCAGCTTCAGCTTCTTCAGCACTAGTGATTGGCACATAGACTTGTATTACTGTGATATTGAATGGTTTGCCTTGAAAACCAACAGAAATCATTCTGTTGTTTTTGAGATTGCACCCGAGAACTGCATTTCAGACTCTGGTTGACTATGATGGCTCCTCCATTTCTTCTAAGGAATTATTGCTCACAGAAGTAGATATAATGATCATCTGAATTAAATTCACCCATTCCAGTCCATTCGAGTTCACTGATTCCTAAAATGTCGATGTTCACTCTTGACTCTTGCCATCTCCTGCTTGACCACTTCCAATTTACTTTGATTCATGGACCAAACCTTTCCTATGCAATATTGTTCTTACAGCATCGGACTTTACTTCCATTACCAGTCATATCCACACCTGGGCATTGTTTTTGCTTTGGCTCTGTCTCTTCATTCTTTCTAGAGTTATTTCTCCACTCTTCTCCAGTAGGATATCAGGCATCTACTGACCTGGGGGAGTTCATCTTTCAATATCATATCTTTCTGTGTTTTTACACTGTTCATGGGGTTCTGAAGGCAAGAATACTGAAGTGGTTTGCCATTCCCTTCTCCAGTGGACCCCATTTTGTCAGAACTCTCCACTATGACCCATCCATCTTGGGTGGCCCTACATGGCATGGCTCATTGTTTCACTGAGTTACACAATGCTGTGGTCCATTTGATCAGTTTGGTTAGTTTTCTGTGATCATGGCTTTCATTCTGTCTGCCCTCTGATGGATAAGGATAAGAGGTTTATGGAAGCTTCCTGATGGGAGAGACTGACTTTGGAGGTCACTGGTGCCTCACCTCATGGCAAATAGAAGGAGGGAAAGTGGAAGTAGTGACATTTTATTTTCTTGCGCTCCAAAGTCACTGTGAACAGTGACTGCATCCATGAAGTTAAAAGACCTTTGCTCCTTGGAAACAAAGCTATGATGAACCTAGACAGTATAGTAAAAAGCAGAGACATTACTTTGCTGACAAAAGTCTTTATAGTCAAATGTATGGTCTTTCCTGTAGTCATGTACGGATGTGAAAGTTGGACCATAAAGAAGGCTGAGCCCAAAGAATTGATGCTTTCAAACTGTGGTGCTGAAGAAGACTCTTAGTCCTTTGGACTGCAAAGAGATCAAGCAGTCAATTCTAAAGGAAATCAACTAAATACTCATTGGAAGGGCCGATGCTGAAGCTGAAGCTCCAATACTTTGGCCACCTGATAGGAAGTGCCAACTCACTGGAAAAGACCTTGAGGCTGGGAAAGATTGAGGGCAAGAGGACTTGACAGAGGATGAGATGTTTGGATAGCATCTCATCAATGGACATGAGTTTGAGGAAATTCCAGGAAATGGTAAAGGACAGTGAAGCCTGGTGTGCTGTAATCCATGGGGTCACAAAGTACTGGACATGACTTAGCAACTGAACAACAGCAACATGTGAGGAAGAAGTTGGGCAGAGTAAAATTAACTTCTACATCAGAAATTTAGATACTTAGACATTGAAGGATGACCTTATTTAATGCTTTCTCTAATCTGATGAATTATTTTATCTTCATTTTACATATGAAGATGTTATAACTCAGAATTTGCCTAGAAAGCAAGAGATGAATCCTGCTCTGCACCAGGTCAGACTGAAATCCATGCTGATCTCAGTTTCCCTAAACTAAATTCACCTAAACTCCCAAATGAGCTTCCCCGGTGGCACAGTGGTAAGAATCTGCCTGCTAATGCAGGAGGTGCAAGAGAAATGCGTTTGATTTCTGGCTCGGAGGATCCTCTGGAGTAGGAAATAGCAACTCATTCCAGTATTCTTCCCTGGAAAATTCCATGGACAGAGAAGGTTGGAGGGCTACAGTCTATGGGGTCGCAGAGTCAGACATGATTGAGTGCATACACACACACACACAAACTCCCAAATAGGAGGAAATAATAAAGGGATTTAGGTAAAAGTGATATTTAAAGTGTGTAGCCACCATTTTGGTATCCTATGAAGGCTTCAGTTCCCACAAGCAGCCATGGCAGGTTTCCTGTGAGATGGTACAAGATGAGGGACCAATTGGGCATCAAGCATGTCTACTAGGTGTGGGCCCATCAGAGACCAATCCTGCCCCAGAGAGGGCCAGAGAAGCCAGGGGCTAGGTAAGGGGGAGGAGGAGGAGGAAGTGCTAGGGTGAGTTTTCACCTTTTAGGAAGAATTTTAATATTTTAACAGAGTACAACAACTGCAGTGTAAAGCCAGCTGAAAGTCAGCCGTGATGTTAGTAAGGTTGGTGTTAAAATATTTCCCCTTTCATTCTGGATTCAGAGAAATTGTTTTCAAAATCAGAGATTGGGTTTCAGTTTTGCCCTTTTTGTTGTCTTACAAATAATCAACTTGCTCTATTTCTAATCCTTGGATAAAATTAACCACCTACGCAACAAATCTATCAAATATGGGAATGTGATTTATAAGATATATTCATTTTAACATAATTTCAGCATAACAAAATAATACATGGAGACAAACTCAAAATTCAAATTCCTGAAAGTTCAATCTGAAAAAATGTTTGTATTACTATTGTTATCTAAGCTAGGTAACTATCAGTAAGACCTTAATATTGCTTACTGTATATTTTTTGGTATTAAAGTTTTCGTTTTTTCACATTTGTAAATGGCATTATGATTGTGCTTTTTAAAAAAGAGTCAATATTTTAGATGTACATACTATAGTATTTCTGATGAGATATTTTATATCTGACAGTTAATTTCCAATAATCTAGTGTAGTGGAGTGTGGGGTTATAAATGAAACAAGATTGGCCATATAGTGATAAATATTGAATCCAGGTAATCAGTACATAGCAGCAGTTTAGTCGTTAAGTTGTGTCCGACTCTTGTGACCCCAAGGACTATAGCCTGCCAGGCTCCTCTGTCCATGGGATTCTCCAGGCAAGAATACTGGAGTGGATTGCCATTTCCCTCTGCAGGGAATCTTCCCAAACCAGGAATTGAACCTGGGTCTCCTGCACTGCAGGCAGATTCTTTTCCAACTGAGCTACGAGGGAAGCCCAGTACATAGCTATGAGGGAATCAGCACACAGGGGCTCATTATTCCATTCTTTCTACTTTGTCTATGTTTGGAAATTTCCAAAACAAAAAATTTAAGAAAAAATTTCAATATTTGTGTAGTCTTTGGAGAGTGCTGCTGTTCAAAAAAAAAGGACACAGGATACCAGACAGTAAATTATTTTCTGTATTTCACCTGCTTTAGGTTCTCTTTTTTTTTTTTTTTTCTTGAAAGGGTTCTGTGAAATTGTACATTTCAAGATGAATAAAACGTAGTATGTATTTATCCATAATTTCCTTTTAGTAGTTTCTGGGTGTCTCCTATATACTTCCAATTATAGCAATGAGAGTAAATAATTCCCCCTAATTTGGTCTTAATGCTCAACTGCTGTCACATTAATTGGTACCTTTGTGTAGCTGCTGCCTAGCAATACATTACTAGACAAGACAGATATTTTAGAATCTAAATTCAGATATTAACTTAGCAAGTTTTTCATTTCTCATTAATTTACTTTTTTAAGGTGAAAAAATTTTAATTCTGTTATTGGCTTAGTTCTTTATTATAATCTGGTCACATTTCGTCTTAGAGGAGTCTCCAGAACTTTTACCCAACAATGTTCGAAAGATGGTTCCGTAGTATTTTAACATTTCTAGCTATCAATTATTTTCTATATCCCTAAATAAGACACTCTTGCCACCCTTACCACCAACACCCTTCACCACCATGTGAAGAGATAACTTGAAGATGGCTGTCTGCACACCAGAAAGACCACTCTTCCCAAACCACTAAGCTGGCCCTTTGCTTTTGGATTTCTCAGCCTTCAAAACTGTGAGAAATAAATTTCTATGCTTAAACCTCCCAGTCTATGATAATTTGTTACTTGCAGTCTTAACTAAGACATGGAGTTTGGTGTTTTATAAGCCTAGATAGCAATTCTGTAAAATGATAAAAGTTAAGCAAACAATTAAATTTAAGGACAGAACAGCTAAATACAGAGAGTTGAAACTATATTATCTAGCTGAAACCTTGAAGAAATGGGAGTGTAAAATTTAAAATGGTTATTTCCTGCCCTTGGTTCTTCAGTACTAGACAGTGTTCTTTCCTACTCTTAGTTAATAACATGCATATCTAAAATTAAGCCTCTTGTGTTGCCTTGGATTCTGTTACTTTAAATAGGCACCCACCAGATTATAATTTTTACTTGTTTGAAGATTGTTGGCGTCTGATATTAATTTCTTTCCTGCCAAAAAATCACAATGGGCAAGCTGGAAGTCAGAGACAATTATTCAGTATAGTACAATTAAATTGGCTTTTCTCCCAGCATCTTTCTTGTTACCTTTAATTATCGTTGGAGTCTGAAGTTCAAGGAAATAGTTATAGGAGAAGAATTCTTTTACAAAAAGAGGGGGAGAGGGAGAGAGGTTGTGAGAGGAAGAGTCCGTAGTTTCCCTAAAGCAGAAGCGGTGCTTTCCACAATGTATTCTAAAAACTGTTATGTAATCTAAAATTGCTCCCTAGAAATGACCGAGGGAGTTCTAAGCTTGGAGGATAACAGTTGCTTAGAAGCAACTAAGGTTAATAAACATCCTACGATTTCTTTCTAAGATTTCAAGGCTAATTCAATGATGTGGTTATGTCTAAATTGCTAAGCTTAAAATAATTGCCTCATGAATAGTCTTATTGATTATGACTGAAAAACACAGAGGATCTGTGTTCTATTTTTAGTTTAAGCATATGCTCTTTGTCGAGGAAGCCGAGGGATGCATTTAGTCAACTTTCTGAAAGAGTAAACTGTGATGTGTGGATGTGAGGAGAGAGAAAACAGTTCCTAACCTCCATAAGCTCTCAGCTACACAAGTTAGAAGAAGAAGATTTATATATATGAATTAATTAATATTGCGAGAATAAATTATGTAGGACTAATTACAAATGCTTCTGAATTCAGAGTGGGAGAAAGTAGATGAGTGAGAGTTTTGTGATTTAGAGAAGGTATTCGAAATTGTATACGAAGTCTGAAACTGAGAACTCGGGTTTAAATTCCGGCATGTGGTAAGAGTCTAAAAATGGTGGATCCAAAATACACCCAAATCAAGATTGGTAGTTTTATTTAGTTGGCTCTTCAATTTGGTGGTTTCAACCATGAAATTTATAGTTGAAACTGAGGAAGATTACACATTTATAACATGAAATCGAGTTCATTACTGAATAGCCAAATTAGTTTTGATTGAAAATTATGCATACATAAACATTACACCCTGCTACATTTCAACATTTATAGTTACTTGTATTCTTAAGACTATTTTGGATCTCCTTATGTGCAACACTGTAAATCTATAGGACTCTTTGACATATCACTAGAACACTGCCTGACATACAGTAGGCATTCAGTAAGAATTCTTGAGGACTTCCCTGGTAGTCTAGGGATTGGGAATCTGCCTGCTAATGCAAGGGACATGGGTTTGCTCCCTGCTCCGGGAAGATTTCACATGCCTTGGAACAACTGAGCCCATGTGCCACAACTACTGAGCCCACATGCCCTAGAGCCCGGCCTCTGAAACAAGAGAAGCTATCACAGTGAGAAGCCTGTGCATTCAACTAGAGAAAACCCGCATGCAGCAATGCAGCAATGAAGACCCAGAGCAACCAAAAGTAAATAAATAAAATTATTAAAAAAAGAATTGTCAATTCATTCTCCATTATGCATGCATGTGTGTATATGCATATATTCAATATTACTTTATCTATAGTCATTTGAATTACCCTTAAGAATAAGTCAGTAAAATAGTTACAAGTGTGAGTTATGTATATGAGAATGACTATGATTCACAATGTTGATAATCTTTTCTCACAGAAAAATACACATACACACTTAAAAAGAAAGATTTTGAATTACAAAAAAAGCAACAGATGCCTGTTGTGCAATTTTTAATAATTATAAATTTAATATTCAGAGATATGAAAAATAAAAAGTTACGCTTTTCATATTTTTTAAGCACAAGCATTTGTATAGTTTATTTTTAACACAGAATCATACTACATATTTTCTTTCTTGATTTTCCATTCAACCATATAGTGGATAATTTTTTTTTCCATCAGTGCAACTTCTTTCTTAGCATTACCCCACATAAATATACTATAATTTATATAACCATTTCCTCTTGGTAGAAATAAGATTGTCTCCATTTTTTTTTAATATCATAAGCAATGTTTCAGGTAATATCATTGCACACAGTATCCTTTACTTGTGTGTTTTTGTAGCAGAGGTTCTGAGAAGCAGAACTGTTGAAACAAAAGGTAGGAGTGTTCTAAACTTTGATGGAAGATCTGTATTTTAATCACTACTCTTATATTCTCAATCTTGGCTTTGTGACAAGGAATCCATCCAACCAAAGAAACTATCAGTTTCTTCCTCATTCTATGGGCCCTGATTCTCAGTGGGGAGCCTGCCCTAGCTGCCCGAGATTCTAGTGGCTTATTGTTACCTCCTTGAGAAGAGATAAGGCTGGGTTGTTTTTTCCTCCAAAATATGGACTTACATATTCTTTCCTTTTAGGTTTAGAATATACAGATCAATCCCCTTATTTCAGGGGGCATACTTTTAGTTGCAAGTAAAAGAAAAATAATTCAAACTGGCTGAAACACTAAAAGGAATGTATTGGCTCACATTAACTGATAAATTTCAGATACTGAGCTGGCTTCTTGTGTGATTTGACCCAGAGTTCACGATACAATCTGCTTTTCAGAGTTTCTCTACTCTCTGCACTGATCTGTATGTTGGCTTCATCCTTGGTCTGGCTTTCCCCCATAGGGCCAGCAATTCTGTATTTTTCCTTACTAACATCCAAGATGAGAAGATGGTGCTCCTTTCTCCAACTGTCAAACAAAGGTTCTGAACCTGACACTAAGTAGACCAGCTTAGGACAATTGTACATCTCTAAATCATTAACCCTTGAAAAGGTCATAGGTTCACAAAGCCTTACCCTAGAGTTAGTGGTAAGGCCAATCCCACCCAAACAACATCCAGGCTACACAATGAAGGGAGGGGAATGGATTCTGATTAAACAAACACTCCTTAGGGAGGAACTTCCTTTCCTCTTGCCTCATGTTTCCATAAGGAGGGACTTCTTCTACTGTAACACTCGTGGCCTCTCCCTTACCCATTGCTTACTGTTCTCATGGGTGAGGGATAGCAAAATCTAATGTTCATGGTCCTCATTTCTCTGATGGAAGAAGCTAATCTAATTAAATGTTGCAAGCATTGAAGATTTGGCTGTTTTCTTTCCTCCTGGAACTTACATGGGATGGCAATACTAGGTTAAACGTAGTTGCTCTGCAGTCTCAAATGTTCCCTTATGTGTGCTGTGTCAGGGTATGGCCTGGGGAAAGATTTCTGAACACAAAATGCAATCTATCAACAATTGAGGAAATAAATTTATGATATTTTAAATATAGTTTGCTATTGTTTCAAGAAGTAGACAGATAAGGTACACTTAGTTTCTATAGGTTTGTGTCTTTATGGTTATATAGAGATCTTGAGGGCTTCCTAGGTAGTGCTAGCAGTAAAGAACCTGCTTGCCAATGTGGGGAGATGTTAAGAGACTCGGGTTCGATCCCTGGGTTGGGAAGATCCCCTGGAGGAGGGCATGGCAACCCATTCCAGTATTCTTGCCTGGAGAATCCCATGGACAGAGGAGCCTTGCAGGCTGCGGTCCACAGGATCACACACAGTTGGACACGACTGAAGTGACTTAGCACACACGCACGCAGAGATCTTTAAAACATACAGAAATACAGCTTCTCTTCATATCTTCTGAATCAGGGGCTGAGTGGAAATATAGACAAGTCCTTATACTTTTTAGCCTGGGGTAGCCTGAGGGTTTTGCCCAATTCTTCCTATCAACATTCTCCAGGCCAAATCACACTTAAATATGTGCTCTTTTGGCTGCAAGTGGCAGAATCCCAACTTAAATTACCTTAGGCAAAACAAAAGTCAAATTTACCATAACGGTAGAGGATGTTTGGTCCATTTGTCTTCTCTGTCCTGGTGTCAGTCTCATTCTTCTCTCTCGCTGCAGATTATTTTTCTTCACATAACAGAAATATGACCACTGGTCTCTCCTGAGGTTTTCAGCTTACAACACTGGCCATCTGCAGAGAGACCACCTCAACTCTCTGGGCCCTAAGTCCAAGACCAATGGGGAATCGCTTATAGGCCCAACTTGAGCCATAAGCCTTCTTCTAGACCAATCAATTCTTCTGAGAGGAGTGTGTGTGTGTGTGTGCGCGCGCGCGCGCATGTGCGCATGTGTGTGATGTTGTATCATATCATTGTAGCTCCTGAGAGAGCAATTTGGTTGGAATGAAAGGAAGGAGGTTCTCAGAAGGAGGCAGTCCTGAGAAAACAATTACACGTAAATCTACTAAAGTATTATTGGAAAAAAGAGAAAGAACAGGACTAGATGATGAAAAGGAACTAATGTTGGGTATTTTATGTGAGGTAAAGGCAGAAAAGAAGGTCTAGATATTTCACTGAGAAAGTAAGGAAACATTTATGTGAAACTTTAGATAGGACAGACATACTCAAAATGTTGACTCATCTTGTGCTTTATTTACTTTCAAATACTTCAGTAAAACGGAGGAGGAAATGGCAACCCGCTCCAGTGTTCTTGCCTGGAGAATCCCATGGACAGGGAAGCTTGGTGGGCTATAATCCACTGGGTCACAAAGAGTTGGACACGACTGAGCAACTAAGCACCCATGCACTTCAGTAAAAAAACAATTAAATGGCAAAATGTTAATATTCAAACTGGGTGATGGGAGAATAGTCAAATTCATAGAATCATAAAGTACCCTGGTAGATGGTAGGGGCAGGAGGTTGGGACAGGGGAGGGAGAATGGGTAGTTGGTGTTCAATGGGGACCGAGTTTCAATTTAGGAAGATGAAAAATTCAGGAGGATGATGGTACAACAATGTGAATGTATTTAGTGCCCCTCAACTATACTGTTAAATATGGTTAAAATAGTATATTTTATATAATGTGACTTTACCATAACAAAAAATTTTTAAAAACTAAGTGGTGGGTATACAGGTGTCCATTATTCTAGTCTTTATGTATGCTTGAAAAATGTTCCATCACAAAAGAAAAAATAATCAAATTCTGAAGTGGACCTATGACGAGAAGTCATAAGCAGCACAGAGGGAAAAGATTAGTCAACTCAGGTAGAGAGATTTCATGGACTAACAGACATCAGAGGGCTTCCCAGGTGGCTCAGTGGTAAAGAATTGGCCTGCCAATGCAAGAGACTCAGGAGACACAGATTCGACCCCTGGGTCTGGAAGATCCCCTGGAGAAGGGAATGGCAACCCACTCCAGTTTTCTTGCTTGGACAGTTCCATGGACAGAGGAGCCTGGGGGACTACAGTCCATGGGGTTGCAAAGAGTCAGACATGACTGAGTGTGTGTGCACACATACACACAGACATCAGAGCTGAGAAGGCCTTAGATAGTCTACAATCCAGTCTTTGGTTTTGTTCCCGGTCCTACCACCGACAGTGTGTGTTTGGGTAAGTCACAAAAATTCCGTGGAACTTAAGACATTTTTATTTGTAAAATAAGGGAGCTAGCTTTGCTGATTTCAAATATTCTGTGTTAAACTCATTCAAAGCTAGCTAAGCCGAGCTCTTCAGAGATCAGATCAGATCAGATCAGTCACTCAGTCGTGTCCGACTCTTTGCGACCCCATGAATCGCAGCACACCAGGCCTCCCTGTCCATCACCAACTCCTGGAGTTCACTGAGACCCACGTCCATCGAGTCAGCGATGCCATCCAGCCATCTCATCCTCTGTCGTCCCCTTCTCCTCTTGCCCCCAATCCCTCCCAGCATCAGTCTTTTCCAATGAGTCAACTCTTCGCATGAGGTGGCCAAAGTTCTGGAGTTTCAGCTTTAGCATCAGTCCTTCCAAAGAAATCCAGGGCTGATCTCTTTTAGAATGGACTGGTTGGTTCTCCTTGCAGTCCAAGGGACTCTCAAGAGTCTTCTCCAACACCACAATTCAAAAGCATCAATTCTTTGGCGCTCAGCCTTCTTCACAGTCCAACTCTCACATCCATACATGACCACAGGAAAAACCATAGCCTTGACTAGACGGACCTTTGTTGGCAAAGTAATGTCTCTGCTTTTGAATATGCTATCTAGGTTGGTCATAACTTTCCTTCCAAGGAGTAAGCGTCTTTTAATTTCATGGCTGCAGTCACCATCTGCAGTGATTTTGGA
>NW_011495029.1:3834361-3841119 GCF_000754665.1 Bison bison bison
GACTTGACTTCACATTCCAGATGTCTGGCTCTAGGTCAGTGATCACACCATTGTGATTATCTTGGTTGTGAAGATCTTTTTTGTACAGTTCTTCTGTGTATTCTTGCCATCTCTTCTTAATATCTTCTGCTTCTGTTAGGTCCATACCATTTCTGTCCTTTATCGAGCCCATCTTTGCATGAAATGTTCCTCTGGCATCTCTGATTTTCTTGAAGAGATCTCTAGTCTTTCCCATTCTATTGTTTTCCTCTATTTCTTTGCATTGATTGCTGAAGAAGGCTTTTTTATCTCTTCTTGCTATTCTTTGGAACTCTGCATTCAGATGTTTATATCTTTCCTTTTCTCGTTTGCTTTTCTCTTCTCTTCTTTTCACAGCTATTTGTAAGGCCTCCCCAGACAGCCATTTTGCTTTTTTGCATTTCTTTTCCATGGGGATGGTCTTGATCCCTGTCTCCTGTACAATGTCATGAACCTTATTCCATAGCTCATCAGGCACTCTATCTATCAGATCTAGGCCCTTAAATCTATTTATCACTTCCACTGTATAATCATAGGTACCAGCAAAACCAAGAAAGTGAGTCACCCCTACTGCCTGGCATTCAGGGCTCTTCATGCTCTGGCTCCAACTGAACTTCTGTCCTCTATACAGTCATTTCTTCTGTGCCTGAATGTTCCCTCCCAGTTCTACCTCCTATTTCTCTTATAAGACCATCTCAAATATGACCGCTTTCATGGTGTCACACTGGATTCCTTAATAAGATCTGACTTCTGTTCACTATATCCCACATATTTATAGAATGTATCATGTGGAATATACAATATTTTACTTTTTACTATTTCTAATGGTATTTGAATTAGTTTTGAAAAATATTTTCCTTCCTTGTTGTTGTTCAGTTGCTCGGTCGTGTCTAACTCTTTGCAACCCCATGGACTGCAGCATGCCAGGCTTCTCTGTCCTTCACTATCTCCTGGAGCTTGCTCAAACTTACGTCCCTTGAGTCCGTGATGCCATCCAACCATCGAATCCTCTGTCATTCCCTTCTCCTCCTGCCTTCAACCTCTCCCAGCATCAGGGTCTTTTCTAATGACTTAGCTCTTCACATCAGGTGGCCAAATATTGGAGTTTCAACTTTAGCATCAGTCCTTCCAATGAATATTCAGGACTGATTTCCTTTAGGATTGACTGGTTTGATCTCCTTGCAGTCCAAGGGACTCTCAAGAATCTTCTCCAACACCACAGTTCAAAAGCATCAATTCTTCAGCACTCAGCCCTCTTTATGGTCCACCCTCAGATGCATACATGACTACTGGAAAAACTATAGCTTTGATTAGACGGACCTTTGGCAGCAAAGTAAAGTCTCTGCTTTTCAATATGCTGTCTAGGTTGGCCATAGTTTTTCTTCCAAGGAGCAAGCATCCTTTAATCTCATGGCTGCAGTCACCATCTGCAGTGATTTTGGAGCCCAAGAAAATAAAGTCTGTCACTGTTTCCATTGTTTTCCTGTCTATTTGTCATGAAGTTTACCCATCTATTTTCTTTCCTGCTAGACTATAAACTCCTGAAGAAGAGGGATTGTGTCTTATTTAGTTTCATATTCTCAGATCATTAGCATAATGACTTAGACAAAAGTTTTTTTTATAATCTTAGACCCGTCATTTAAGGTGGAAACAGATTTATGCAAAACTGTGAGTTGGCTGTTTTGCTTCCAAACTCTATTTTTTTTTTTGGTTGCATTGGATCTTCATTACAGTACAAGGGCATTCTCTAGTTGTACCTTGCATGGGACTTCTGGTTACAGTGCTTGGGCTTCTCGTGTTGTGGAGCACAGGCTCCAGCTTGCATGGGCTCAATAATTGCAGAATACAGGCTAATTTGCCCTGAGGCATGGGGGATCTTAGTTCCCCAACCAGGGATCGAACCCATGTCCCTTCATTGGAATGTGGATTCTCAATCTTTGGACCACCAGGGAAGTTCTGCCACCAAACTCTTATTGGCATAAACTAATGCTTTTTCTGAAACTAATGATGAGGGAATATGATTATTGATTTTCCAAATAATTTTTCATTGTGGTAAGATTTTCCCAGAAACCTTTTTAGCTGGCAGAAGAAAAATTTTGCTCAAAAAAATTCTGCCACAAAAGAGAATTTTTTGTTGGAATTGTGATTATTTGGCATGTTTTGTGCTATGAGATTGTTGCCTCCACTGTAGGTTTCCAGGTGGGCAGCATATGTGCCAGGAACAGCAGCAGAATGGAAGGCAATGCTGTAAGTATTTGAGCAATGATCCCTAAAGGACTCTCTGGTAAAACCTCCAATGGAGGGGATGACTTATGTGTGGAGAGGTTCAGCCATGCCAGGGTTTGCTGCCTGCAGGAGGCACAGGAATGAAGAATTAACTGATTACTGCTAACCTGGCATAACATATGGTGACTCTGACTACTAGTAAAGCGTGGTCCAAGGAATGTGTAGGGCTCTGAGTAGTTTCTTTAGCAATCCTGTCTCTCTTGGTTATGAATATGTGTAGATGACATGGTGGAAAGGAAGAATGGTACCAACAAGGGTTATCTTAGCATGGAAATAGAGATATGATCTCTCCCCTCCTCAACACAGTTTAAATACCTTGTAAGATTTAAGTCATTTTATAAGCAACTTCTGCAGCTCAATTCCAGAAAAATAAACAACCCAATCAAAAAATGGGCCAATGAACTAAATAGACATTTCTCCAAAGAAGACATACAGATGGCTAACAAACATATGAAAAGATGCTTAACATGACTCATTATCAGAGAAATACAAATCAAAACCACAATGAGGTATCATTTCACGCCAGTCAGAGTGGCTGCGATCCAAAAGTCTACAAGCAATAAATGCTGGCAAGGGTGTGGAGAAAAGGGAACCCTCTTACACTGTTGATGGGAATGCAAACTAGTACAGCCACTATAGAGAACAGTGTGGAGATTCCTTAAAAAACTGAAAATAGAACTGCCGTACGACCCAGCAATCCCACTGCTGGGCATACACACTGAGGAAACCAGAATTGAAAGAGACACATGTACCCCAATGTTCATCACAGCACTGTTTATAATAGCCAGGACATGGAAGCAACCTAGATGTCCATCAGCAGATGAATAGATAAGAAAGCAGTGGTACATATACACAATGGAGTATCACTCAGCCATTAAAAAGAATACATTTGAATCAGTTCTAATGAGGTGGATGAAACTGGAGCCTATCATACAGAGTGAAGTAAGCCAGAAAGAAAAACACCAATACAGTATACTAACACATATATATGGAATTTAGAAAGATGGTAATGATAACCCTGTATTCGAGACAGCAAAAGAGACACAGGTGTATAGAACAGTCTTTGGACTCTGTGGGAGAGGGCAAGGGCAGGATGATACAGGAGAATGGCATTGAAACATGTAAATTATCACATGTGAAACGAATCACCAGTCCAGGTTTGATGCATGATACAGGGTGCTTGGGGCTGGTGCACTGGGATGACCCAGAGGGATGGGTTGGGGAGGGAGGTGGGAAGGGGGTTCAGGATAGGGAACACATGTACTCCCGTGGCAGATTCATGTCAATGTATGGCAAAACCAATACAATATTGTAAAGTACAAAATAATAATAATAAATTAAATAAATAAAAATGTCCTTTTAAAAAAAGATTTAAGTCATTTTATTCACTTAGCTAATTTATTTCTGAGTCATCATTTTAGAGCAAAACATATGTGCATTGATGTATAGTTAATTCTTTTTTTTTTGCTGAGGTCTTCATCATGCAGGATCTTCTGTTGTCTTAGACTCTCTAGCTGTGGCACACAGGCTTAGGTGCTCCAAGGCATGTGGGATCCTACTTCCCTGACCAGGACTTGAACCCGCTTCCTCCGCATTGCACAGCAGACTCTTAAATACTGTACCACTAGGGAAGTCTCTCTTGGTTATTCTTTCAACTTTGCTTTATTGCAGTTAATGCAGAATATACCACAGTGTTGCTCTGAAGTGATAATTAGGAACATACCCAGGTATTTTCAAATTAGAGTTTTAACCTTGTAACGTGTGATAATTCTATTGAAAGCTTTAGGGAAGATTTTAGCCACAACTAAAAGATCCCACATAGCACAACTAAGATCCAGCACAGCCAAATAAAAATTTTTTTTAAGTCAGTTACTTTTCAAATCAACAAAAGTACCATATCCCTTGGCTAGTTCAAACAGTGAATTAGTTTTCTATTGTCCTCTATTAATCTAGAATCAAACAAACATTCTGTAAGGATCTACCGCAAAGATAGGAGAAACATACACATCCTCCCCTCATTAGTGAATTGTTTTACATATTTCAGTTCTGTCTATATGAGAAAAAGCAATCATTTCATAATAGCAAATAAGCATATGTTCATAAATATGTCACAGATAGAGTTTCTGTATTTTCCTAGTAGCATCAACAACTTGTTACTACTGAGATAACCACCCTTCTTTCATTCATTTAATAAACATGAATTGAGGGGCTAGGTGGACCAGGGTTCTGCTAGACACTAAAAGTAGAAACAGGCTGAACCTAGCAGGATCCTGACTCCTGCTCTGTGGAGCTTACAATCCAGTTGAGCAGACAGACATAGAAAAGGTCATTGAAAGTGTTTTGAAGGAAAAGTGCGGGGTGCAGTAGGAGCTAAAGGTGCATTACCCAGGCTGTGGCTCATTCTGATTTTTTTCTTCTTCTTACACTTCAAACCCGAGGAAAAAGTGAAGGTACAAGCCACAGTACATGATGGTATGTGTGTGTGTGCTCCATGGACTGCAGGACATCAGGCTCTTCCATGAGATTTTCCAGGCAAGAATACTGGAGTGGGTTGCTATTTCCTTCTGTGAGGGATCTTCCCAACCCAGGGATGGAGCTTTTGTCTCTGGGGTCTCCTGCACTGGCAGGCAGGTTCTTTACCACTGAGCCACCAGAGTGAGTGAGTGTTCAGTCGCTCAGTAGACTCCAACTCTTTGCAACCTGATGAACTGTAGCCCGCCAGGTTCCTCTGTCCATGGGATTCTCCAGGCAAGGCTACAGAGTGGGTTGCTGTGCCCTTCCCCAGGGGATCTCCAGACTCAGGGATCAAACCCTTGTCCCTTAGTCTCCTACATTGGCTGGTGGGCTCTTTACCACTAGCGCCACCTGGGAAGCCCACTGAACTTTCATACATATCTTTCAGAGAACATTTTCCAGTCAAATAATTGAGCTTCGGTATCTCAGTCCACCTCCCTGGAATATCTGCTAGAGTGTCTACCGGAAAGTCACCATGCACACCCACATGCTCCCCCCACCCAACCCCGTACCTTATACCCAAATCCCTAAAAAAGAGTGCCGAAGTGGTGTGGAAGGGATGACCATGTGGAGATAGTATGGATTTAGTTGTCACTTTTCAAGGGATTAAGAGTAGATCTGTGATGTCGTTGTGAAGAGTGGTAAGTCAGAGGAAAGAGCAGGGTAAGAAAGCCATAGCCTTGTGAAGAGAAGAGTTCAGGGTTTAATTCCTTTTGCCTTATCAGCCGCCGATTGTACCTGCTGGAAGAGCAGATAAGTTCAAATGAGTACAGAGCTGGGGAACTGGAGCGCCTTGACTACATTACACTGACCTGGAAAATGTCAGGATAAATTACGGAATGGGTCGGCTAGGGGAAGTTGGTAATTGTGGTCATTGTAGGTCTTAAAGCTTTGTGGATATTGAGTGGGTTTTCTGTTGTCTTTGTGCCATTGAGTAGGCACCAATTCGGTGAGGAAGGATGGCTTGTGAGCGGGGTTGAGCGCTGGTGGAAGGATTCAAGGATTATGATCTTAAAATAAGATGGACATCCGCACTTGTCAGTTTAAAATATGTTGATGGTCCAGATCGTTGTGGGAAATGATTTCGGAGCAGCCGTTAACCTTTCCCCAAGCTGCATTTCTTTTTTAAAAATTCAGTATAGGAAGCATCCCCTCTGCGGCTTTGCCTCTTGTTGGCAGCCGGAGGCGCGTGTGTGGGGTCGCCCTTGCGCCTCAGCCCCGGCCGCCAGGCTGGCACGAATCCCGCCAGCATCCGGCGCTCCCTTCCGAGCCCGCTGGACGCGCGCGCACGTACTGCCGAGAAGCGCGCTCCCGCCCCTCGCGAGCGCGCCCTCCCCTCCGCGCCCCCGCCCTCCCCGCGCTCCCACCGCCAGAGCGCCGCTCAGCTGACCGGCGGGCGCCAGACGGCGAGGCTCCCAGCTCGCGAGCGCAGCTGCGGCGACGCGGGCCTCTCACGGCGACACTCCCCCCGCGTGCCCCTCCCCCGCCGGGCACCGGGAGCGGGACCGACCGGGCACGAGCTCGAGGCCGCTTCCCCGGCGCCGAGCGAGGAGCGAGGCTGGGCTAACGAGCGGCGGCTGCGCGGCCATGGGCTCGCCCGGATCGCCCTAGGGCGGGCGCGCGGAGACCGAAGCCCGAGCGGCAGCCTCAGCAGCGAGTCCTCTCAGGCGACGGCGGCGACAGGAGCAGCGCGGCCGGGATGAGCGGGAGCGGCGCGGCGCCCGGCCCGGCCTCGGGCTCCTCCCCGGCCGCCTGCCGCTTTGCGCACTACTTCGTGCTGTGCGGGATCGACGCGGACAGCGGGCTGGAGCCGGACGAGCTGGCGGGTAAGGCCGGGCTGCGGCAGCGCGGGGTCCCCTCAGGGACGCGGGGGACGCGCGGGAGGCGGGGTGCCGGCTCCAGACAAAGTCAGTTCCCGGCGGCGCTCGCTCGCTGGCCGG
>NW_011495029.1:3841325-3905611 GCF_000754665.1 Bison bison bison
GGACTTCATCCTTGAGTGTTCGCGGTCTGCGCCGCCTCCGGCCTCGGGTTCTGCGCTGACGGTGGAGTCACCTTTTGGAATCCTGTCGATTTGGCAGTATCGCGGGGGCTGGCGAAGATCTTTGAACCTGGGGACTTAGGACGATGCTTTGTTGATACCGCCTATAGGGTTCTGAGTTTAAGTAGTTAGACATTTCCACTCAGTTGGGTGCACCGAGTGTTGCTGCCTGGGTTTTCCCGGAGGGGCATCGTGCGTCCTCTTGACTCATTATTTGATGGCGCAGTGCGGGGCTGAGCTGGGGAGCAGCCGCTGGAAAGGGGGCTGTTAAAGGCTGGTGGTGGAGGGGGCAGGGGTGTGTGCGCAGTGTCAGGAGGAGCCTGGGGAGAAACGCCTGATTTCATTTTTCACGCCTGTTTCTGCTTGCCTTCTTGGGTTCTGAATCTCGATTTTTTTTTTTTTTGTACGTGTGAGACAAGTGACATCTACCGCTTGAACTTTATCTGTGTCAGTGTTAGACACTTAGGTCATAGCCTTTCAGAACAGCTTTTTTGGACATAGCATTCTTGATTGCACCAGTGTGTGTGTGTTTCTTTTCCTTTTTTGGCGGGGAGGGGGTGACTGTGAAGAATGTATTAAATAATAAACAGTAGTAAACAGAACTGTTCAGCCTTTAGAACAATACCCACCAACTCAGCTCTTGGCTAAATGAATATCTTAAGTCAGTTTCACAGCAAAACCTTTTCAACAAAAGCTATGAATAATTTTACTTAAAATTTTTATATGAAAAGAGAGATGAGTACCAGGCTATGTGTAATTATATATTCCTGTCCTTTCTTCATGTACGTATTAGGAATGGCTTTGTTAAGGGTTACGGAGTTAGAAAAAAGAAATGTTTGGAGAGATTCCTCTTTCAGGATTGGTGAAGGGTTATTTTAGATTTCTAGAATCCCTTTCCCCCTAAACATTTCCCTAAACATTTATGACACTGAGTCACTTGGAGACCTTCCGTCAGTGGCTACTGATGACTGGAAAAAGCCTGTATTTTTTTCTTCATCAAGTCTGTATGCCTAGTAAAGCTAGAAGAACACCTTTAAGTGTCACCTGAGTCTCTTTGGGCATAGTGCAAATGGCTTTAACAAAACAGGAAAAAAACATTTTAATGCATTCATTCAGTAAGTAGTTTTGAAAGCCTTTAGGTGTAGATTGTGTTCTAGGCACTGGGCTCAGCTGTAATCAAAGCAGTCAAAAAAATCACTGCCATCATAGAGCTTACATTATAGTGTAAAGAAATAATAAACATATGTAGTTTTGTCAGAGGTTATTAAGTGCTGTGAGGAAAAATACATCTGGGAGATGAGAGTAGGGCAGTGCCAACAGAATGATGGAATTTGTAGGGTTGGGTTGATTTTAAATAAGATGGTTACGGAAGGCCTTGCTGATAAGGTAATGTTTGAAAAGAACCCTCAAGGAGGAGAGGAAGCTGGCCATGTGTATTGTCCCAGGGTACAGCATTGTAGGCAGAGGAGACAGCATGTGCAAAGACCTGAGGTGGAAGAGTTCCTAGTTTTGTGGTAACAGCAAGGAGGCCAATACTGAGTAAGAAGGAGAGTAGTAGCTGTCATCATTGAGAAGAAGTAGGGCTTCATAGACTGTTAGACTTATAGATGGGAAACCATATCACTAGGCTTTGAGCAATGTAATGAGATATGATCTACCTTCTAAAAAGTTGGCTATGGCTGCCATGTTGACTAGACTATATCAAGGGCAAGATAGAGGCAGACCAGTTAGGAGGCTCTTTTTCACTCTTTGAGGCAAAAGTTGTTGGGGGTTGGATCAAGTTATGTGGTTAGAAGCTGAGTATATTTTGAAGGTAGAGCCAGCAGAACTTGGTGATGAATTGAGTATGGTATTCATAATAAAAGAAAATGATAAAAAAGAAAGGACTCCCAAGATTTTCTCTCTAAACAATTACAAGCACCTGTTTACTGAAATTGGAAGACTGATGGAGAAGCTGGCTGGAGAAGATTAGTTTAGCTTTGGGCATACTAAATTTGAGGTGCCCATTAGACATTCAGATAGAAATACCAAGTAGGCAAGACATCTGTCAGGGCCCCTAACTTTATTTTTAGGTGTAAGTTGAAAGCCTTGAAGTTAGGTGTCACCCAGGGAGTGGATGTAGATAGAAAAGAGAAGAGGTTTGAGGATTGAGTCCTGGGGATATTGCAACATTCTGAGGGGAGAAAGATGAGGTGGAAACAACCAAGGAGTTTAAGAAATGTGGCTAGTGTGACAAGAGGAAAACAAGAGAATGTAGTATCATGAACCCAACTACCAACTTCTTAACTTTTTCCACAGAGCTACATTTAGGGATCAGGAAACAAGGCTGGTGAGTTAAGCAAATTAGTCACAAGGTTGTTTCTGTTTTGCTGCATTAATTTCAGAGTTAATGATAGTTAGGTTTCTATTTTACTTTTCTGGAACTAATCTATTTTTATCCTACTGTTTCTTAGCAAGTTGTCACCCCACCTGTAGAAGATCTTAATTGACTTCTGTTAAACATAAACCAGTTGCTTTATAGACTTGTTCTTAACATATACATATTCCTAGAACTTACACTTTGCAGGTGGTGGGTCATTGTTATCAAATGAAGGACACGAACCATATGATGAAGTAACAGTTAAATAGACTGAGATCTTATGAGAAATGAGATCTTGTAATAAAGTGATCTGGGCTTTACCTTGCTTTTAGACACTCCTTCGGTAAAGCTTTGCTTTACCAACAATGGAGAAGACGTCTTTCATCGCATATAGGTCTTTTAACAACTGAAAGTAATTTGAACATATATAAATTTAAAATATGGAGGTCCTAGAGATTTTATGGAAGTGTCTCTCTCTCTATGTATACTGATACAGCAGTATTGGGCTTCCCAGGTGGTGCTAGTGGTAAGGAACCCATGTGCCAGTACAGGAGACATAAGAGATGTGGGTTCGATCCCTGGGTCAGGAAGATCCTCTGGAGGCAACACACTCTAGTATACTTGCCTGGAGAATCCCATGGACAGAGGACCCTGGCGGGCTACAGTCCATAGGGTCGTAAAAAATCAGACACAACCAAGTGACTTAGCACGCATGCACGCACAGCAGTATTGCCTGTTGTTCTTCTCTGCCATGTCTTAGCTGTTGTGCTTCTCCTACTCACTGTGTATTTTCAAGATGTATTTGATCCATAAACAAATATGTCCCTTAAATGTTAAAGCATAAATATTTAAATTTCCTTTAATGTTAAAGATAAGATGTTTCAAACTGACTATTGCATAAAGAAGAAAGGAGGTGTAAATAGAAGTCACTGGAATTAGTTGATGTGAAGGGAAGTAGGTATCATTTTGAAATTTTCCTTTATGTCTCTCATTTCCTCTAAGACCAAGCTGTAGGAATTTATGTGGCTTGATTTACAGCAACAGATCTTTTAGGCAGTAGAAAAATGAAGGATATAATTAGACCTTTATTCAAGTAACGTAAATATGCAAGCCCCCAAATATTCCTTCCCCTAAGAGGGAAAGAAGCGTCTTTGTTGCTCTCTTTCATAGTACCTTGTACATAGTGTTTAATAAGTGAATATAAAGTTTACAAATGAGTCTGCAAATTGTGTGGTGACCAGAATATTCTTAAAGCTTTTCCATGGTAGCTTGGATTCAGGAATGCTGATAGATATGGAAGTCTGATGGATGAGATCCCTGCTTTGTTTCGAGATCTTCCTTGGTGCCTCCAGCTGTTTATTTTTAGCCTTGGTGTCTTGGCTGTGGTTTAGAGCTTAGAGGCAGTGGAGACCATGTTCTGAATTCAGATATAAAATTTTGTTAAAACTGACAGTATCATGCTGCAGTAGTACTGGAAGGGACCTTAGACATCATTTAGAGTGGAGAAACGAAGACTGAGAGTTTAAGATCTCAGAGATCCCATTTGATCAGAGCAGGCACCAGACTAAAGCCTGGTGGTTCTTTTTTTTTTCGGCCGTGCCATTCAGCTTCCTCAACCAGGAACTGAAACCAGGACTCCAGCAGTGAGAGCAGCAAGTCCTTAACCACTGGACCACCAGGGAATTCCAAGCTTGGTTGTTGTAATGCACAAAGCTGCATAGTTATTTAAACTCAAAAAAAGACGAGCTTAACGTGAGTTCAGCAAGCATTTCAGGATTACTCTCAATCCAGACTGAATGTCATGGTCAAGGCTGTGCTAAAGTCTTTTAAAAACCATGGCCAGGTGTACAGAGGTGGATGGGATAGGAGCTTCCCTGATCTGACCACAATTGGTACTGCCTGAATTGTTAACTTTGCTGACATCCTTGGTCCACAGTAGATTATGTGTGGGAGTTTGCAAGGTCTGCCCTGGTAACTGGGGTGCTGGAGAAGGAATAATACAAGGATCAACTTCCGTTCGAATGGGGCCAAAGAAGAGTCAAGGTCTAATTGCTGTGGTATAGTGATACTTGGTTTTAAAAATCCACTTGGAATAAAATTCTTTACAGTGAAATTGTCCCAACAGTGAGGGCAACTAAGTCCTAGGGCTCAGGCATCTCCTGCACTGGTTCATGCAGGACATACCAGCATAGGAGCTCAGAAGAGCAAAGATGAGATAGTTAGGAAAGAGGGGAGGAGGGAGGAACATAAGTGTCTTTGGAGGAGAAATAGTAACAGAAAGGGGAAGAAAGGGGACGAGAAGATAAAAAGGAGGCTGGAGGAGGGCAGGTACATATATCCAGTGCGGAGGAGTTGAGACAGACTGTCCTGACATTTCTGAGTATATTCTTTGATTTGCATTTCCACTTCTGGTCACAGACACTCTTGGAGTAATAGAAGTAAATGTCTAGAATATAATGCATTGTTAGTCATAATTTCTATTGAACTCCATATGGAAGAAAACATTTTCTTCTATGATTTGTTAGAGGGTAGAGGCAGTTCCTACATAAGGGACTTCAGTCAACTATACTTCAATTTTAAAAAATAGGTACTTTAGGAAACAAGTGCCGTATGTCCAAATCCTTAACAGTTTTGATTAGGCTTTGGATTAATTATTCAGTGTTAAATGCTTATAGTGTGCCAGGTTGAGGAGTATATAGGTGACAGTCACTGTTTTGAAAGAATCTACAATAAAATAGCAATAATAAAATAACTTTCTGCATGCCAAGCACTAGCTAAATGCTTCATAACTATTACCTCATTTTATCCTGACAACAACCTTAGGAGATGGCACTATTTTCTCTATTTTACAGATGAGGAAACTGAGTTTATCAAAACAAAAATTAAAAAAAGAAGAGTATATATTTGATACTATACCTGTTCTTATTAATGAATGTTAGATATAATGGAAGTATAAGGTATTTACTGCACAAATAAAAACACTACTTCCAAAAAATGTTAATCCTTTTGTTCTTCTTATTGGGTTTTATACCTCTCTTTTCTTGGCATAAATTACCTGTCCTTAGATAAGTTTATAGTTTTTAAAAGGAATGTTGCTTGCTTGTGAAACCTTGGCTGGTGTGGCTGTCAGTACAGTTGTTAAAGCTGTATGCACAATCAGAAGCTGAGAATCCGGTCCTGGATCTGTTATTTAGGACAGCTCTGGGTCTCAAGTGTTTTTATATGTATTGATGGGGTTGAATGAGGTGCTTGGTTTCTGAATTTACCACTCCTCTCCTTATGGGTTGGAAATTGTTTTTGAATGAAAAACTAACTGTATCAGTTTTTTAAAAGATTAATCCTAAATGACATAGAACATGAAGACTGAATATACCCCATATTTCTACATGAGGATTGATGAGTAATTATAATCTCAGCCACAAGGAATGGAAAAAAATAAGTTAGTCTGTGCCGTGCAGTTTTTTAATAAGCGTTTTGAAATGTTAGTTCATGCGCGCTCAGTTGTTATCTGCATGGACTCTTAGAAATCCAGAGATCTCTGTTTGAAATGACCATGTTAAGTAATCTCTAGAAGTCTGTACTCTAGCGGTGTAGATGATACTGCCAGTTCTCCACAAAATAGCCAGTGGGATCTTAGAATAATTTTTTCCACTTAAAATTCTTCAGTAACTGTCTTTGTATTCAGATCAAGATTCAGATTCTTTATTGGTATCTTAGTTTATTCAGGCTACTATAAAAGAATACCATATACTGGGTTGCTTATAAACAAGAGAAATTTATTCCTCACAGTTCTAGAGGTTGGGAAGTCGAGATGAAGGTGCTGGTAGATGAAGTGCTGGTGAGGTCCTACTTGCTGATTCCTAGATGACTGTCTTGTATTGAAAGAGGTGAGGGTGTGTCTGAGATCTCTCTTATAAGGATTATGTATAAATTCCATTCACGAGGGCTCCACCCTCGTGACCTAAGCACATCCCAAAGGCCCAAGCTCCAAATATCATCACATGAGGGATTAAATTTCAACATAGGAATTAGGGGGGTGGGACACAGATTTTCAGTCTGTTCACCGTCGTTGGCAGAGCCCTTCATAATGTGCTCTCTGCCTGTATTTCCAACCTTTTCTGATTGGAACAGTCTTTCCTGTTACATTGGTTTTCTTAAAGGTTCTTAAACAGGGCAAGCTTCTTATCTCATGACCTGTTTATCTTCTGTTCTCTCCCTAGAACCTCTTCCCCTAGACCACCATGGTCCATTATAATTATTAATATAATGTGAGACATGTTTATAGTTTTAAAATTTCGAGCCACATTTAGAAAAGTAAATAGAAACAGGTGATATTAATTTTAACGATATATTTTATTTATATATCTAGGAGATTATTTCAACATATAATCAACATAAAAATTATTCGTGAGATATTTCACATTCTTTTATTCTTACAAAATCTTCAAAATCCGGTGTGTATTTTATGCTTACAGCATATCTCAATTGGACTAGCCACATTTTGAGTGTTTGGTAGTCATGTTTCAAGTGTTCAGTAACCACATGTGTCAGGTAGCCACCCTTTGCACAGTGTAGCCCTACATCTTTGCAAGATTGGCTTCTTCCTGTTCAAGTTTTTGCACAAGTGTTGCCTTCTCAGAGTAGCCTTCCCAGACCATCCTATATAAAGTTGTGTCCTTCCTCTCTCTCCCTGCCCAACCCTTGCAGTCTCCCTGCTTTATTTCCACATTATCTATTTCCAGGTATATTGTACTTGGCATGTCAATATTTCCCATTCGATTGTCGATTGTTAGCTCCTGGAGGGCAGGACCATGTCTCTCTAGTTTAGTTTTGTATATCCAGTGACTAGATTGTTTGAATAAATGAATGAAATCCCTTGAGATAGGCTTTCCTGATAGCTTAGTTGGTAAAGAATCCACCTGCAATGCAGGAGACCCTGGTTTGATTCCTGGGTCAGGAAGATCCCCTGGAGAAGGGATAGGCTACCCACTCCAGTATTCTTGGGCTTCCCTTGTGGCTCAGCTGGTAAAGAATCCATCTGTAATACGGGGAACCTGGGTTCGGTCCCTGGGTTGGGAAGATCCCCTGGAGAAGGGAAAGGCTACCCACTCCAGTATTCTGGCCTAGAGAATTCCATGGATGGTTTAGTCCGTGGGGTCGCAAAGAGTCAGACATGACTGAGCAACTTTTGCTTTCACTTTCACCCAGTGAGTAGATTGTTTGAATAAATAAATGAAATCACTTGAGATGGATAAATATAGAACTTTTATTTTTGTTACCAACAATAAAAGTTAGTATGTTTGGTTTATTTGTGGATTTTTTAACCTCTAAAGTGGACTAGCGTTTTTTGTTGTTTTTTTTTTTTTAATTGGAAATTTGAAATTGATAAAAAAGCAAGAGAGTAGAAGAATGATTAATCTTTTAAAAGGTTTATGTCAGCTTTGTGGAAAGCTATTGTGGAAGCTATTGCGTTCCATTTCCTTCTTTGTGGACATCCACATCGGTTTTGGGCCTGGTCAGCCAGGACAGTTCTCTTTTTCTATAAAGTTTAATCCTTTGTAATTTTTCCCCATTTATATTTTGTCTTTATCATACCTTATGTAATGTTCTCTTATGCCTGAGACTTGACTTTTTAAGATTTAATAACCTCTTAGCCAGAGATTCCAGAAATTTTCAGTATGAGGCTACTTTTCAAACAGCCACTTTTCTACACTACTTTTCAAACAGAATGCAACGATAGCTGTTTTAGTGTGAGGAGATAAGAACTGAGAGTTCTAGGAATAAAAATGGAAATGTTTTATGTACTGCTGAGACAGCACATCATGAGGCTAGAATAATATGAAACAGTTCATTCCTGCACCTTTCCCAAGAATCCATGATTTTTACTAACTGTATTCTGAATTAAATATTGTAACTATTTTAATTAATGGATTTCTTAAGTTAGTGCCTTTTATTTTCCTTTCATAAATTTTTATACATCACTGGTGTAGAAAGTTAAGTTTGAAATGTAGAAAGTTAAGTTTGCTTTTTTAAAATGACTTTCAAAGATACATGCTAGCACTATTATGTCAGAAGTATCTCCAGGAAATCCCCTTTTTATAATGAAGTTGTGAAAATAGTTAATGTTTATTGGGCCATGAACTGTGGTTGATGATTTATAAACATTATTTTGAATCCCCACAATAACTTGAGTGTATTACTATCATCACTTTATAGGTGAGGAGGCTGAGGTTTGGTGAGTTGCTGCCCAGAGTCACAGACAGTAAAGGCCAAAGCTGGAATTGCATCCTGGTGGCCCTCTTCCACTGTGCCCTGCTGCCCCTCCAAGTACTCCAGACCAGCTGTCCTCAGCTGGTGGGTGGTGACATATTTCCAGGCCTGGCGGCTGTGAACTGGGTCACAATTAATTATTAATAATAGTTGAGGACTTTCTGGTGGTCCATTGATTAAGAATCTGCCTGCCAATGCAGGGGATACAGATTCGATCCCTAGTCCAGGAAGATTTCATGTGCCGTGGATCAGCTAAGCCCATGTGCCGCAACTACTGAGCACGTAGCCTAGAGCCAGAGCTTCGCAACAAGAGAAGCCACAGTAGTGAGATGCTCTCGCATGAAACACAGTAACCCCTGCTTGCTGCAACTAGAGAAAGCCTACTGATAGCAATGAAGGCCCAGCATAGCCAAAAATTAATTAATAAAAAATAGGTGAAATACTGAGATTTTAAGTGGTATTTTTAAATAAGTGGAATTAATTCAATATCTGCCCTCTAAGGATGTCATTCTCACTTCCATTCCTATGTGCTTTTATTAAGTGGTGGAAGAGAAAGTTGGCGTTACATGCACTATACCAGCAATTGTGAATAGCCCCACACAGGATGGGAAATCTGTCTTGTTAATGCTACCACCAAGCTGGTTATTCATGAGCAGTGAATAGTTTCCATATATTTCTATTCTATTAGGAATACCATTGCAAAAGTAGTCTGTTTGCTTCCCTTCCCTGTAGATTCTTTTTTAAAAATTATTCATAGTTCAAGGGCACGTATAGGAGTATGTTTTTGAACTCTTCATGCTGATCTAGATTGTTTCTTGATACTTTTCTCAATTATGAAATGTGACAGTGTTTTGCCAAAGAGCTTTCTAAACTATAGGATAAAAATATGAGGTAGAATTATAATTTTAGAGTTGTAGAATTTTTTAAGTTCAACCCTGCTGTGGACTAGTAGGCTGAACCCTTAAATACAGCTTGTAGACCTCTAGGTTTTAAATGGAGAAGGCGATGGCACCCCACTCCAGTACTCTTGCCTGGAAAATCCCATGGATGGAGGAGCGTGGTGGGCTGCAGTCCATGGGGTCGCGAAGAGTTGGACACGACTGAGCGGCTTCACTTTCACTTTTCACTTTCATGCATTGGAGAAGGAAATGGCAACCCGCTCCTGTGTTCTTGCCTGGAGAGTCCCAGGGACGGGGGAGCCTGGTGGGCTGCCGTCTATGGGGTTGCACAAAGTCAGACACGACTGAAGCAACTTATCAGCAGTAGGTTTTAAATATGAAACCCAGTTTAGAGATATTTTAAGTTTTTTTTTTTTTTCTTGCTTCTATATCTCAGAGGCCTTATGATGTAAATCCATCTGTCTTGCGTAATTTTCTGGTGCTCTGGCTGAAAGAATCCAGGTTTCTGCTATGAAGATCTTGTTTTCTTGCCTTCTTTGTCTTCCTCTTCTAGTACAAGACACTCCTACTGTCATTTATTTAACACACAAAAGTATTCTATAGTTTGAAGAAATATCATATAGAACTGGTATCTAAATTAAGTTTCAGATAGTCATCATGGCACAAGTTTGCTCACAGGCTAGGTTTTTGTACTTTTTTTTCCCCAATTTCTTCTTCAGAGATCACCCTTTTTTTCACTTTAGTTCTCATGAAGCCACAACCTGCTCTTTTGGTTCTTTTTTTCTGTAATAACGGGGAGAAGACTTTTTTTTTTGGCAAAAATTTTTATTGTCATTAAAATCTCATAGGGAAGAAATTCTAAGGTCTCATTGAATCCTCTAGTTATCTTCATCCTTAGAAGAACAAGGAGGAGTTTTTATTATTATTTATTTATTTTTTTTGGCTGCACTTTGTGGCTTGTGGGATCTTTATTCCCTGATCAGGGATGGAACTCCAGCCCAGCAGTGAGAGCACCAGGTCCTAACCACTGGACTGCCAGGGGATTCCCAGGAGGAGTTCTTATTTCCCACAGTTATTCATACTTTCATATGAATACCTTTCAAAGGTTTCATACTTTCTGTTTCTAGTATCCTTTCCATTTCCCTCCTTTTTCTTCCCTCATAGTCCTTTGGGAAAACAGGGACAGTCTGCTAGATCAACAATATTCTTTCTATATATTAAAATTATATATATATTTTTTCTCCCAGGACTAAAATAACAGAGATCGTTTCCCTATAGGCAGATGAAACATGATTGTTTCATAATCATCCCATAATCTCATACAATTCCCAGACATGGAAGTCCTCCCTGTCATGACTCAACACCAACATATCAACTGTAATTCCATGACAATAAGGTATTGACTTTAATAAGAGTAGTTTGGGCAGTAGGAATTTAGGACTGTAGTTGAGTTTGATCCCTGGGTTGGGAAGATCCCCTGGAGAAGGAAACAGCAACCCACTCCAGTATTCTTGCCTGGGAAAGCCCATGGACAGGGCAGCGGGTGATAGTCCATGGGGTTGCAAGAGTCGTGTCGACCGAGTGACTAAGAACAACAACATATGTTTAAAGTTTATGGGTGATGCACTTCTGGCACCACATTTTGTTTTACTTTCTTGGTTAATTTTCTTCACTTTAAGTTTAACCCTAACTTTTAAGGAAATTTAAATGGCTGGGGTAACAAGATAATAAATTGTTTAAAAATATTTCCCCATCATATCAAGTATGTTCTTTTTCTTAATAAATAAACTTTTGTCCAGATTTTAAAATATTCTGGCTCAGCTCCACGGAAATGAGCTTTGGTACTTGACTGTTTGCTTCATGCCATTGTTCATTAGAACAATGACTGTAATGTCACAGTTTATTAAAACAAAAGCATTGGTACCATTGAGGTGATTTGATTATGCCAAAATAGGTTATTTTGTTTAGTTGTTCTCACTCCTGTCTGGCAGTGCTTATTTTTCCATTGGCAGCCCTGTTGTAATTCTATTTTAAATAAATACCTGAAAGCTGTGTGGGCTCGAATATAAAATCTTGCGTGTTCCTCACAGTGAAGGATTGAGAGGCCTCATTTACTGTGAAGCACTGGGAAGCTGTCTTGTCCCTGGTGGAAGGAGCCACTGGGGAGAGAGGCAAAGTGTGTGTGTATAGAGGGTGGAAGGTGACGGAAAACAAAAAGTTAAAACCGTACTTATTATTCCAAAATCTTCGTTTCCTGATCCTGCTGATCCGGTACTGTTACCCTGTCTTCTGTGTGGAACACAGTTTTGTGGTTAGAGTGTGATAAATGGTACAGAGATAGCCAGACAGACGCCCTAGATCCTGGAGTCCCCACAGTACTTGTGTGAGAGAAGTCATTACAGAGTCTCCTGTGCAAATGTCACACCTGCTGAAAGTTTAACAGTCATATTCACTCTTCCCTGGAATGAAATCTCCTGTAACAGAAATAAAAATGTTGCTTTTTCTGAATGTGGCCATAAGGTCAAGAAGTAGACATATTTTGTTGAATCATTAGGGAGTAGAAGCCTTGCTGTGAAATACCTATTGACATGTATGCATATTTAGTATTTATTTCTGTGCCCCAGTGAACCCTGTTGAATAGATCAGGTGACAGCTTTTATCTGAAAGTCAGTCTTTGAGGGGCAGCTGAAGCGTGGGTGTGTGAGTGTGAGGGATTGGTGTTTTTTTCAATGTCGGGCAAAGAAGTAACTTCTTAAATTCCTTGCTCTTAAAAATAAGGAATACTTTCATAAAATTCAGATTTGCTCTGGGACTTAAAGGAAATGGTTGTATTATTTTAGTGTGTGTGACTGAATAGTTTTTTAATGTCTTCTGAAATAATGAGATATAGGCTCCTCTCAAGTGTGGGAACTGTTTTGCACCCTGTTCCCCTGTTCGCTGACCTCTGCCTTTTGACCCTGTTGCTTTGTGATGAGATTATGGGCCTTTGGGCTTTTCACCAGTCCACCCAGACTTAGGTTTCGTTATACAGAAACATAAAGCTTTAAAGCTTCCTTAAAAGGTGTTTTTAGAATTGAGGCGAACATTCAGATTTAATTGTGGGCATGAGTTTTTGTAAATATTTTTTCTTTAAAATGTTTGTTTTTTTCTGTCCAAAGTATTATATATTTTCTAATAGGAACTTTAAAGTTTTGTGGATATGTATATGACTAAATATGTTTTTTCCCCCCCTTCAGAGTAAAGTGTCACAAAGTAACAGTGTGTATTTAGAGAGAGACTTAAAATTCAAGTTTTCTAGCTTAAGGGAACCAAGGGAGACCCAACTATTTGCTCTCCATTGTTGGCTTTTTAGGCATGAGAAGTTAAAAATCTGTATTCAGAGAGTGTTATACAAGAGCAACAAATCAAATATTTCCAGAGAGAATCAATGCTTTCACCTGCTTATCTTACAGTAAATACTTTTTAGACACCTTGCCAGATGCCCAAAATAGAGAAGGAAGAAAATCAGGAACAGACGAAAGGAGAAAAACTCATTTAGTTTTGCTACTTGTTTGTAATTAATGTGATAGTTTTTGTTTTGTTTTTGGAAAGAGCGTAAATTTAGTGTCAAAAATAAAGGTTTGTTGATTGTGTATTTTATTATTGTTTTATATACTGTCTTCAAGATTATACAGAAAACTATGCATTTGCTCTGTTTCAAACACTGTGGTAAGACTTTCTGAAGAATGTCTATTTACATGCTGTCCAAAGGATTTATAATAATGAAGCTTTTGGACTTTTGTTTACATGGCACTTTCCTGCTACTGAATACCCTACCAGAAGTGAGGATAAGCAAAACAATTGACTTGAGATAATGAAAGACAAACTGCTTTTTTAAAAAAAATGTGGCTTTTAAATTATAAAAATAATGTGTGTTCAATTTAAAGACTGAAGTAGGTGGAGGATTGTATTAAAGAAAACAAGCATTTGTTATCCCAGAGAGGTGGAATTTAAAATAAGAATAGAAGTTCTAATTTCTGATCACTAGGTAGAAGCCACAGAGATCGTTTTACTAAAGTGTTGTGGTTAAATGCGCTGGGCAGTAATCTGAGAAACACAGTAGGATTTTCTTTTGTCCAAGGCATTGCCATTGACTTAGTAAGACAGTTGTGATGACCTGTGTGAACTGTTATTTGAGGGAGTGAATGAATAAATAATACGGAATTGTCTACTTCAGCTGTTTACTTTGAGGGATAAAAATTAAATGCTTAGTACTTACAACAGAATTTTTAAAAAACAAAAATCCTCTATAAGGTGAGTAATTACAATGAAATAGGAAAAGAAATAGTGGCTTTAAATCTTAAGAGTTTGACATTAATATATATTTTTTCATTATGGAAAAAGAGAAAAGCGTTGGTGACAAATAAGATAGGTAGAGGAAGGAGAAACTGGTAAGCAAAAGAGGCGGCTCGGTGACAAATGAGATAGACTCTTGATCTCCATCTTACTGGGAATCCAGTTTGTTTATAGTCACATAGCGGAGTGGAAATATGTTTAGATGGCATAAGAAACCTCTGGTGGAAAAGGTGCTTGTCTCCCCTCAGGTTGCTGAGCCTAGAAGCAGCAGCAGATCCGACACTTGCCCCTCACAGCTCCTGGCCTGCCTCCCATGTAGGGACTGTGTAAACATTTCAGGAGCAGCGCTGGCAATGGCTGCAGAGGATGCAGAGAGGGCTTGCTATTTCCTTTTTCATGTAGCAGAATAAGGAGAACAGGGACAGTCTTTTGATTGTCTTGCGGTGTTTTGGCTGTTCTTTTAGATCCTTTCTGTTAACTACTTTCCTCCTGCTACTGCTGCTAAGTTGCTTCAGTCGTGTCCAACTCTGTGCGACCCCATAGACAGCAACCCACCAGACTCCCCCCGTCCCTGGGATTCTCCAGGCAAGAACACTGGAGTGGGTTGCCATTTCCTTCTCCAATGCATGAAAGTGAAAAATGAAATTGAAGTTGCTCAGTCATGTCTGACTCTTAGAGACCCCATGGACCACAGCCCACCAGGCTCCTCCATCCATGGGATTTTCCAGGCAAGAGTACTGGAGTGGGGTACCATTGCCTTCTCTGACTTTCCTCCTAAAAGATAATCAGATGTTAAAAGTCATATGTTTAACTAACCAACCAGAGACCTAAACATACCAAAGAGGGGATGTTTGTCATCCTAACTGAAAAAAACTTTACAAGAACAGATGTGCTTCTCTCATTTTCTTTAAACCTGTCCGTTTCCTGCCATGAATGTGAGTTTTGTCAATAATAACTATGCATTCGAAAAATTGTATGAGTAAATGAGGCAAAAGTCTTCCTCCAAAAGAAATTTTTTTAGGGGGAGAGAGAGACAGATAAGGAGGGAGGGAGGGGGAGAGGGAGAGAGGACTTTAGTTCTTATCTGGAGAGGTATTATTTGCATTTTTGTTTCGGTTTAGTTATTTTAATTTTTTTAGGATGGGCTGAATTGAGGTGAATTTTGGTTGTTCTAAGATCTGTGTCTAGCAGTGATTCTTGAAATTTTTTTTTGAGAATATTAACACATTCACAAAAGAAAGTAGAGAGGCAAACCATGGGGAAGAGAGGGTTTATTTATGCCCAGGTCTCTGCCCCCACTTTTTGTTTTTATAACTGGATATGTACCTTACACACTTAGAAAGAGGTATATAGACTAGCTGCCTTTAAGCATTTCATGCAATGGAGATGAGTCTAGCTTTTAGAAGTTTTTTTCTGTCAGTTAGAATACTTGTGACTATAGGTCAAAGAGGACCTAAGAAATGAAGGGATTTGGCTGGTTCACACAACAGTTTTCTTCGGGTGGAGGTGATCAGGTATAGTTTAAACAGAGCGCTTGCCCCAGTTCACTGCAGTTCTGTATGCTCTGTCTGTCCCAGTGTTGACTTCCTCTTCAGTTTGGCTTCCTTCATGGTATTAAAATGGCTTCACATTTGCACTTCACATCTTCCCTAGAGGAGATTTAACTTTTCCTTCTCCACTCCCCACTCATGTCTGAAATAAGAATCTGGGTCTTTGCTATGACTGGTCCATTTTAGGTCACACTGCCCAGAGGGCATCCTTGAATCGTTAGTGTGGCCAAGGAAAATGGGGTTAAGCTGTTTAGAGACCAGTTTGGGATGAAAGTACAGGACTTGTTCACAGTGGAAGAGTGGAAGATTGGCTGCTGGAGTGCAGCCTCTTTGAATGCTAGACTTTGAAGGCAGAACATGCTTCTGGGCTGAGTTCTAGGAATATTACTCTGGATGAGGGCTTAGAATAGAATCAAAGTGGGGAGAAACTAGAAAAGGGGAACCAATTAGATTGTTTTACAAAACAAACTAGAGAGGAAGGGCCTGAATTAGGGTAGTGGTGGTGGGAGTAAAGAAGCAAGGATGGATGTAGGAAATAGAATAGATATAGGAAGAATTGAACTTGACGACTTCAGTGTGTGTAAGGTTAAAGGGGAGGTGAGATGCATAGGACTAGACTTTGCACCCAGGCAACAGGGCCATAAGAGTGTCATTCATAGCGGGAACCCAGGAGGATATAAGTTTGAGAGGATGGAGGTGAGTTTAGTTTTGAATTTGTGGTAGTGATGGTGCTGGTATGATGTTATTTTTCTTTACATTGGGGTGGACTAAAACCACATTCTCCACATCTTATTATAACAGTCATGATTAACTGTTAAAGGGTGTGTGGGTGTGTGTGTGTGCAAGTATTAGAACCAGAACTTGAATTCAGGGCTTCAGACCCAGAATTCCATAGTCTTTATATTATGTCACACTTAACACTGTTTATAGACATAACTCATGCATTATTCTCCTTTTCTCTCCCTCCTCCCTCCTTTCTTTTCTTCCTCGGAGCCAAGAATATATGTGTGTTCATTTAAATCTCTGTTTTTAAACATGAAGTATAAAAAATACCATAGGGATTTCCCAGGTGCTCCAGTGGTTAAGACTCCGAACTTTCACTGCAGGGGGTGGGGATTGGATCCTTGGTCAGGAAACTAAAATCCCACATGCTGTGCGGTGCAGCCAAAACAAAGCAAAATTATTATTAAGGAAAATATAGAAAGTGCCCAGGACACAAGCTGAGAGACGTATTTTTGAGTTACGAAAATTCATTGGACATTAATTAGTAAATAATTTACCTTTCTCCCCAGCACTTCAGTTTGTAGTTAAATGCACGGCTTTTGTGGCAGGCTTTAGTAGAGCATTTAGAATGCATCTGTATTCTTCAGCTGTGAGGCAGTGAACCATATGCTGCATAAACTCCCTGGAGTTTGTACAGCAAACAGCTCCCTCACCAGTTTGTACGTACTTGTACAGGGTTCTAGGCATTCCCACCTGGAGCATTCAGGCCCTGTGTTACTTGCTGTAGCACTCTGCCTACCAGTTGGCTGAAACTGCATGTATGGTGCATACTGTAGAGGCTGGTAAGATATAATTGCTCAATAAACATGAGCTACTACCCTTATTAACATATCTATTGGATTAAACCCCAGACATGGATGAGGTTTAAGATGTTTCTGGAACTGTCCTTTAGACATTAAAAAATAGTCCCTAGGGCTGTGCCCTTTTTTTAAAATGACAGCTAATTTTATCCATTATTTTTATTTTGAAATGTTTATTTATTGATTGATTTGGCTGCCTCGGGCCCCTGTTGTGTTATGTAGGATCTTTCATTGTGTTGTGCAGACGCTCTAGTTCTGTGTGTGTGTTTCAGTAGTTGTGGCATGTGGGCTCCCTTGTTGTGGCACACAGGGCTTCGTTGCTCGATGGCCTCTGGGATCTTAGTCCCCTGGCAAGGGATCAACCCCTCATCCTCTGCATTGCAAGGTGGATTCTTCACCACTGGACAGCCAGGGAAGTCCATATTCATTATTTTTGAAATAGATAATATACTCATTTGGTATCATTTTTAGAAGATACAAAAAGATTATGTTAAACAATATGTCCCCTTTTCCAGCTGTCTAGTTCCTTTCCTCAGATGCAACCTTAGTTATCACTTTCTTGTGTATCCTTCTAGAGATATACTATGTTCCATGACATGTTTCTTATCAATTTCAGAGTGTACTCTTAACCTCTGAACTTTGATATATTTCTCTTACCCATGTTAACTGCCCTTTTACCCCACTTTAATCAGTAACATTAATGATAAAGATATTGCCCAAGTTATATTTTTTATTGCTTATAGCAGGTCAGGTACTAACTCTAGCTTGCTGTCGGCAATCATGTTCAGAGATTTTAAGTACTATGCCTATATTTGCATTGCTTGTGGTAGAAAAAGAACCAGAAAGGGTCTTCTGGGTCCAAATTCAGGCCCCTTTTCCTAAAGAAGAACTTAACGGGTTTCATGAGTAAAAGAGCCCACCCCTTTAATCTGATGGAAAGCAGGGCACTTACATTGCACTTAAAAAGAATCATAATAAACTCATTAAACTTAAATCACATTAAACAAACACAGGACCAACTTTGGGCTGTTGTACACATGAGAATTACAGATTTTATTGGTTGGCTGTCTGTTTTAGGGGTAGATTATCTACACATACAGACATAAATTTTGTGTGTGTGTGTGCGCTTTGCTTTATTATTTTTCACCTTATGAACTTTTTTTTAAACCCTGTGTCCAGCAAATCTGTTGATGCCATTTTTCCAAGAGCAGCTGCTCACTTTCTGTCCCTTTGTCACATTTGGTAATTGAAATATTTCAGACTTTTTCATTATTACTGTAATATTTGTTATGGTGATCTGTGATGTGTCTTTGATATTACTATTGTAATTGTAGCACTAACCAAGCCCATATAAGATAGAACTTAATCAATATATGCATGTATTCTGACTGCTGTATAAATCCACTCTTCCCCTGTGTCTCTCCTTCTCCTCAGGCCTCCCTGTTTCCTGAGACACAGCAATATGGAAATTAGGCCAGTTAATAACCCTACAGTGGCCTCTAATGTTCAAGTGAGGCCACTTGAACATTAATGTTTAAGTGATGAGTTGCATGTCTCTTGCTTTAAATCAAAAGCTAGAAATGACTAAGCTTAGTGAGAAAGGCAAGAGCCGAGGCAAACAGAAAGCCAGGTCCTTGTGCCTAACAGTTAGCCAAGCTGTGAATGCAAAGGAAAACTTCCTGAAGGAAATTAAAGTTCTCCTCTAGTGAATGCGTGAATGATAAGAGAGTGAAACAGCTTTACTGCTAATGTGTAGAAAGTTGTAGTAATCTGGATAGAAAAACAGGCTGCAACATTCCCTTAAGACAAAGCCTAATTTGGAGCAAGGCCTTAACTCTCTTAAATTCTCTGAAGGCTGAGAGAGGTGAGGAAGCTGCTGAAGAAAAGTTAGAAACTAGCAAAGGTTGGTTTATAAGGTTTAAGGAAAGAAGCCATCTCCCTAACATAAAAGTGCAAGGTGAGGAAGCAAGTGGTAATGTAGAAACTGAAGCTATTTATCCAAAAGATATCGCTCAGATAATTAATGCAAGTAGCTACACTAAACAACAGATTTTCAGTGTAGATAAAGCAGCTTTCTATTTGAAGAAGATACCATGTAGGACTTTCATAGCTAGAGAGAAGTTAGTGCTCGGCTTCAAAGCTTCAAAGAATGGGCTGACTCTCTTGTTAGGGGCTGATGTAGCTGGTATTTGAAGTTGAAGGCAGTACTCATTTACTATTCTGAAAATCCTGGGACCCTTAAGAAAAATCTACTCTGCCTGTGCTCTGTAAATGGAACAACAAAGACAACATCTGTTTACAACATGGTTTACTGATTATCTTAAGTCCACTGTTAAGACCTGATGAGAAAAAAAGATTCCTTTCAAAATACTGCTGCTCACTTGACAATGCACCTGGTCACCCAAGAACTGTGATGGAGTTGTACAGTGAGATTCATGTTGTTTTCGTATCTGCTAACACAACATTCATTCTACAACTTAGGGATCAAGGAGTCATTCTGACTTTCAAGTCTTATTATTGAGAAGTACATTTCATGAGACTATAGCTGCCAAGAACAGTGTTTCTTCTGATGGAACTGGGTAGAGTCAATTAAAAACCTTCTGGAAGGGATTCACGGTTCTAGATGCCATTAAGGACATTTTTGATTTATGGAAAGAAGTAAAAAATACCAACATTTATAGGAGTTTGAAAGAAGTTAATTCCAGCTCTCAAGGATGATTTGATGAGAAATTAGCAAGAGAACTAGAATTAGAAGTGGAACCTGAAGATATAACTGGGTTTCTGCAATTTCATGATAAAACTTGGACAGATGAGCAATTATTTCTTATGGATAAACAAAGTGGTTTCTGGAAATGGAATCTACTCCTGGTGAAGATGCTGTGAAGATTGTTGAAATGACATATTACATAAACTGAGTTGATAAAGCAGCAGCAGGGTTTGAGAGAATTAACTCCAATTTTTAAAGTATTCTCGCTATGGGTAAAATGCTATCAAACAGCATTGCATACTATAGAGAAATCATTCGTGAAAGGATGGGGGAAACTTTACTGTTGTATTATTTTAAGGAGTTGCCACAGAAAATTCCATGGTAGTCCAGTAGTTAAGATTCCGAGCTTTCATGGCTGAGAGCATGGGTTTGATCCCTGGTAGGGGAACTAAAATCCCACAAGTCACGCAGTGCAGCCAAAAACTAAAACAAAAGAAATTGCCACAGCCACCCCAGCCTTTAACCATCCACCACCTGATCAGTCAGCAGCTATCAACCTTGGGACAAGAACCTCCACAGAAAAAACATTGCAACTCACTGAAGACTCAGATGATGGATAGCACTTTTAGCAATAAAGAATTTTTAAATTATGGTATGTACATTGTTTTTTTTTTTAGGCATAGTGCTGTTGCACGCTTAGACTACAGTATAGTATAGCTGTAACTTTTATATATGCTGGAGAACCAAAAATTTCATGTGACTCACTTTATTGCAATACTAGCTTCAATGCTGATAGCCTGGAACCAAACCTACAGTATCTCTGAGGTATGCCTCTGACTGACCAAAGACACCCACATACACAAGACATATGTATGTATGTAGGTCAAAAGGGCTCAAAAACGTAAATGTAAAAGGACTCAATAGATATAATCCTTTCTTTTTTTCCCTTCATATTAAGTATCTTCATGGCTTCCCCAGTAGCTCAGCTGATAAAGAATCCACCAGCAGTGCAGGAGACCCCAGTTCAATTCCTGGTCAGAAAGATCCCCAGGAGAAGAGAACAGCTACCCACTCCAGTATTCTTGCCTGAAGAATTCCATGGACAGAGGAACCTAGCAGGCTACAGGCTCAGTCAAAAGGGCTATATGTCGGACAAAAGGGATCAATGACATAAATGTAAAAGGACTCAATAGATCCTTTCTTTTTTTCCTTCATTTTAAGTGTCTTCATATTTATTTATTTTTTGTTTATAGTGAAAGCCCAGTAGTTGCAGGAGCATAGTTTTAGACAAGCATATTGTTTCAGATTCCATTTCAAATTACAGAGAAATGCCTGGAATCTTACTAACTGTGCTTTAACATATTTAACACAAATTTTCATGCTTATGCCTAACTGCAGTTGCATCCTTCCTTGCTGACACCAATATCCCCTGAGTGGGCCTCAAAGTCTATGAGACTGGCTGGCCAAGTATGGCAAAAAAACAAAGGACTGGAAAATAAGATAATTCTTTCTTTTAATAGATACTTGAAAATAATTCAGAAGTAGAACTGCACATGCTACATTAATGAAAATTTTACTTTAAAAAAACTTTATTATCAGGAATTTCCTGACTGTCCAGTGGTTTCACTGCTGAGGGCCTGGGTTCAGTCCCTGGTTGGGACCAATATCCCAGGAGCCACACCTTGCAGCCAAAGCAGATAATCTTTATTATCTAAAGAAGTACAATATACACATTTGATTAACCTTTTTCTTTGGTAAGATGCATTTCTATAAATTATATGACATTACCTTGATTTCATGGAGTCTTGGTATCCTGAGTGGGGGTTTTGGTGGATTTTGGTAGTTAAGTAGGAAATTAGGCAGTGTAGAGTATATTTTGTTTTCTCTCCTTAGGAAAAAAAAAAAACACCAAAAACAAAACAAAAAGTAAATCCCTCATTAGTATGGAGAGTTTGAAACATACTTAAGAAAGAGTAGTTTAATGAACCCTCATGTGCCTCCATGGACAGAGGAGCCTGGTGGGCTGTAGTCCATGGGGTCGCAAAGAGTCGGACATGACTGAGTGATTAAAAATGCACAAACATATGTGCCCATCAGCTTACTGGCATATTATTTTAGCTCCCCACTCCTTCCTCCTACCTACCAGTATAGAATTAGTTGAAATAAATGCCATATATTGTCATTTCAATCACAATCTTTTAGAATGTTACTCTAAAGATTAGTACTCTTTTATGTACACTTTTAGTAAAGTGAATTTTGGTTTTCTATTTAATCTTCAGATCCCAGTTGCAAACAGTTTATGTGATGGATAAACAATATGAAATGTCTCAATAACGAAATGCAGTAATTAAATCTAGAAGTAAATCTTTTAACATTTTGAAAATTAAATTGACAGATTTTAAAGATGTGACTAATTTTTTTGGGGGGGCCACACCAAGTGGCATGTGGGATCTTAGTGGCCAGACTAGGACTCAAACCTGTTCCCCCTGTGGTGAAAGTGTGGAGTCCTAACCACTGAACTGCCAGGGAATTCCCAAGATGTAACTAATTATTAAAAGCACCAGTGTTATTCTGGCTTAGAAATTTAGACTTTTTTTTGCTGGTCTTTTTCTACTTTTTTTAAAATTGAGATTTAGTTGATTTACAGTATCATAAATTTCAGGTAATTTTCAAGAAAATTAGAAATACCAAGGGAACATTTCATGCAAAGATCGGTACAGTAAAGGATAGAAATGGTATGGACCTAACCAAAGCAGAAGATATTAAGAAAAGGTTGCAAGAATACACTGAAGAACTATACAAAAAATATCTTAATGACCCAGATAACCACAACGCTGTGATCAGTCACCTAGAGTCAAATATCCTGGAATGCGAAGTCAAGTGGGCCTTAGGAACTACAAACAAAGCTAAGGGAGGTGATGGAATTCCAGCTGAGCTATTTCAAGTCCTAAAAGATGATGCTGTGAAAGTGCTGCACTCAACATGCCAGCAAATTTGGAAAATTCAGTAGTGGCCACAGGACTGGAAAAGGTCAATTTTCATTAAAATCCCAAAGAAAGGCAGTGCCAGAGAATGTTCAAACTACCACACAATTGCACACATCTCACATGCTAGCAAAGTAATACTCAAAATTCTCCAAACCAGGCTTCAGCAGTACATGAACTGAGAACTTCCAGATGTTCAAGCTGGATATAGAAAAAGCAGAAGAACCAGAGATCAAATTGCCAACATCCATTGGATCATCAAAAATGCAAGAAGAGCTCCAGAAAAGCATCTACTTCTTTATTGACTACACCAAAGCCTTTGATTGTGTAGATCACAACAAACTGTGGAAAATTCTTCAAGAGATGGGAATACCAGACCCCCTTACCTGCCTCCTGAGATATCTGTATGCAGGTCAAGCAGCAACAGTTAGAATCAGACTTGGAACAACAGACTGGTTCCAAATCAGGAAAGGAGTATGTCAAGGCTGTATATTGTTATACAGCTTATTTAACTTATATGTAGAGTACATCATGAGGAATGCTGGACTGGATGAAGCACAAGCTGGAATCAAAACTGCCAGGAGAAATATCAATAATCTCAGATATGCAGATGACACCACCTTTATGGCAGAAAGAGAAGAGGAACTAAAGAGCCTCTTGATGGAAGTGAGAGAGAAGACTGAAAAAGCTGGCTTAAAACTCATCATTCAAAAAACTAAGATCATGGCATCCACTGTCATCATTTCATGGCAAATAGATGGGGAACCAGTGGAAACAGTGACAGACTTTATTTGCTTGGGCTCCAAAATCACTGCAGATGGTAGCTGTAGCCCTGAAATTAAAAGACGCTTGCTCCTTGAAAGAAAAGTTATGACCAACCTAGACAGCATTTTAAGAAGCAGAGATAATACTTTGCCAACATAGGTCCGTCTAGTCAAGGCTATTGTTTTTCCAGTAGTCATGTATGGATGTGAGAGTTGGAGCATAAAGAAAGCTGAGCGCCAAAGAATTGATACCTTAGAACTGTGGTGTTGGAGAAGACTCTTGAGAATCCCTTGGACTGCAAGGAGATCAAACAAGTCAATCCTAAAGGAAATCAGTCCTGAATATTCATTGAGACTGATGCTGAAGCTGAAATTCCAATACTTTGGCCACCTGATGCAAAGAACTGACTCATAGGAAAAGACCCTGATGCTGGGAAAGATTGAAGGCAGGAGAAGGGGGCGACAGAGGATGAGATGGTTGGATGGCATCACGTACTCGATGGACATGAGTTTGAGCAAGCTCCGGGAATTGGTGATGGACAGGGAAGCCTGGTGTGCTACAGCCCACAGGGTCACAAAGAGCCAGACGTGACTGAACAACTGAACTGAACTGAAAGAATATGCTTCATTTATAGTTATTTTGAAATACTGACTATATTCTTTGTATTGTAAATAAGAGGCTTTCTATTAACATCTTGTTATAAGTAAGCTGTCAGTAGGGCCACTTGCTTGTATTATTTAACTATTGCCATTGAACAAATTATCCTAAAATTTAGTGCTGAACAGAAGTGTTTATTATCTTGCATACTTTCTGAGGGTCAGAAATCCAGGGGCAACTTAACTGGATGGTTCTGGCTCAGAGTCTGTCTATTACAAGGTTGCAGTCAAGCTGCTGGCAGGAGTGCAGTCACCCCAGGGCCCTGCCCAACTGTGGCTGAAGAGTCTGCTTCTAAACTCAGTTGTGTAACTGTTAGCAGCCTGTTTCTTACCACTTGGGCCTCTTTGTAGGCTGCCTGTTCATCCTAATTACATGACTGCAGACTTCCCTCAGAGCAAGTGGTGAGAGAAACAGACAATCACAGATAGACAGATGGAGAGGGGGCTCATGATGGAATCTGTGGGGTTTTTTATACCTTATCTCAGAAGTGGCATACCATGGTTCCTGTCTTATGCATAGGACCCACAGTCCTGCCCTGGTTCACTGTGAGAGGGTATCCTCAGGGCTGTGAATGTCAGATAACGGGGATTGAGCTATCTTGCAGGTTGGCTACCACAATGATTTTGGCAATATTAAAGCCTTTAAATTTCTTTTTTTTTTTTTTTAATTTTTTTTGCTTGTTCAGTAAGTTTATTATTGTCTTATCTGAAAAATCTTGATAGAAAATGTGGTTTGGTTTAACTCTCAGCAGCTCGTTCCTGAGCTCTAAGGAAGCTTGCCTTCTTCTGAGCTACCCGATCTTTCTTCTGGGCAAGTGACATTTTGGGACAGTTCCACCTCTTCTTTTTAACTTCTTTCTTAGGCTTCTTCTCATACACTGGATTCTCTCATATTGCAGCATGAGCTTTCTTATACATCTCCTCCATCATGTCTGGAGTTACGTTGTTCTTTATGTACTGAGAGAATTATTTCTGATTTAGGACTTAAAACTTTCAGCAGTGATTTTAAATAGAATGTGTCAAAGCTGTGGTAGTAGTGTGCAGGATTTTGAGCAATCTGTATTTGAAAGAGATAATACTGATGTGTTGTTTCAGAGGGGCATAGCAAGCAGAATTTGAGTGCAGGCTCTGAAGCAGACTGCTTTGGGCAAGGTACTTAAATGTCCTCTACCTAATAATAATAGAACTCTAACTGCTCTTGGGATTTGCTGGTCAAATGCTTAGAACAGTGCGTGGCACATGAAAATGAAAGTGAAAGTCACTCATTTGTATCCAGCTCTTTGTGACTGCTTGGACTGTACAGTCCATGGAGCTCTCCAGACCAGAGTACTGGAGTGGGTAGCCTTTCCCTTCTCCAGGGGATCTTCCCAACCCAGGGATCAAACCCAGGTCTCCCGCATTGCAGGTGGATTCTTTACCAAGTGAGCTATGCTGGGCACACAGTAGGCGCTTAAATCTTATTTGCAATTTTAATTTTTATTGTTAAAAGAGCTTGAGTGAACTCTGCTGCTTTTGTCTCTGAAACACGGGTTAGAGTGTTGGAAGATGAGTCTGGAGAGGTAGGCAGGGACCTGTGTGCTCTGGGAAGGATGAAGCTTCACCTCTGCTAGCTAAGCAGAGCTGATTTGTATTTATGCCTGGTAACGCTTGGCAATTAGTGTTTATTTTAAACTACTTTGTTTAGAAAAGAGTGGTTAGGGTTTTGTAGCACTTCCTTTGTTCATTTTTGCCTCACTAATAACACCTAGACTCATACTTTGGCCTCAGCAGTACAGAGAATACAGGTATTGTTTTCTTTAAAAAAAAAAAAACAAACAAACCAAAAAACAGTCCCATTTGAAAGAGAAACAATGGTGGTATTGCTCTTTAAAAAAGGAAAATGAAAAAAGAAAGAACGAAAAGGGTGGTAGTAGAAGGGAACTGAAAAGTGCTTGATAAATTATGTAAGGAAGCATTTAGCTTTGGTTGGAAATTTAGTTGTTAGCCAGCTGCAAGCAACCCATCTGGCACCCTTTTTCATTGTTCTTCTGAAATATTCATGGACTCCAACAGCCCTGCCTTGTTTCCATTAGTTCCTCCCATATTCTTATGCTTGGTGGCCCATCTGGAGTTGCACTGAGTTGCCCTTGTTTTGTTTCCTTGTTGCTGTCGATGTAATCAATAAAGAATAGACATTCATGGAAAACTTTGTGTATACTCAAATTCTCTTGAAAAATAAACTGTGAGCCAAATTAAATAATGTAGGATTTGAACAAAATAATCACTACAGTTCATTATGCTTAAAAGTATCTATGATACTCTAAGCGTTTCTGAATTATGCATCTCATTTGATCATCAGCAGTACCATTCATTTTCATTAAAGAAATTTTATTTTTTATTTAGAGAGCATTAGTAAAGTAAACTTTAAAAAAAAGTTTGTAAAAGGTATTTGCATGTTTCTTATTTCTCAGAGATCTCTTGAAGTCATTTAGAATGTAGATCAAGAAAGCATAAGGAATCCTTTTATATTTTAAAATTAGCTTCTTTATTGAAGTATAGTTGGTTTATAATATTAATTGCAGGTGTAATATAGTGATTCAGTATTTTTACAGATTGTACTCCATTTAAGTAATGGCTGTATTTCCTTGTGCTGTACACTGCATTCTGTTGCTTTCTATTTTATACACGTAGTTTGTATCTCTTAGTCCCAGACTCCTAACTTGTCCCCCTCCTCTTTCCTCTCCCCACTGGTAACCACTAGTTAGTTTTCTGTGTCTGTAAGTCTTGTTTCTTTTTTGTTATATATATTTGTTTGCTTTATTTTTAGATTCCAGGTATAAGAGATAAGAGCATTTGTCTTTCTTTGTCTAACTTGAACATTAGAGTGCATGTATCTTTTTGAACTAGTGTTTTCATTTTTTGGATATATACTCAGGAGTGGAATTGCTTGATTATGTGGTAGTCCTATTTTTAGTTTTCTGAGCGATCTCCATACTGTTTTCCACAGTGTCTGTACTAGTTTACATCCTTACCATCGGTGCACAAGGGTTCCCTTTTCTCTACATCCTTATTTCTTGTCTTTCTAATGATAGCCTTTCTGACAGGTGTGAGGTGATATCTCACTGTGGTTTTGATTTTCATTTCCCTGATGATTAGTGATGTTAAGTATCTTTTCATGTGCTTATTGGCCATCAATATGTTTTTGGAAAAAATGTCAATTCAGAGCTTCTGACCATTTTTTTAAATTGGATTGTTCAGAGTTGTTGTTTTTTTCTATATTGGGTTATATGAGCTGTTTATATATATTGGATATTAACCTCTTATCAGTCATATCATTTGCAGATATCTTCTCCCTTTCAGTAGGTTGTTTAATTCTTTTATCCCAGATCATTGATGTTGGAATTGTTTTTAATATTCAAAAAAAGGTTCTGAAAACTGGTCTTATAAATTTCTCTCCAGGTTCACGAAAGTGCTCTTTCTACACATCTATTATAGTTATTCCTACTTCTCTTTCTCTCCCTTTTTTTTTTTTTTTGGCTTGCTGTTACTGCTTTATCTCAAATTCCTTATAATGTGGGCTTTAATGGAGGGATATCCAGAATTTTGGAGGGGATGTTGATGTCTTAAAAGGTCTGTCTTGTGAGAAACTTAAAGAGCCCCCTTACTCCGTGCTTCTTTTTAAAAATAATTTTTGTTTTTATTTTTTTCTTTTACCTTTTGACTCCTTTCAGCAATTTCTCTAACTTCCCCCCCCCACTCCTGCCACCTCTGGCACCAGCAATCTGTTCTGTGAACTTGGGTTTATATATACATGTATGTGCATGTGTGTGTGTACACATATGTTTATAATATATATTATATATAATTTTTATATATACTATATGGGCTTCCCTGATAGCTCAGCTGGTAAAGAATCTACCTGCAATGTGGAAAACCTGGGTTCAATCCCTGGGTTGGGAAGATCCCCTGAAGAAGGGAAAGGCTACACACTCCAGTATTCTGGCCTGGAGAATTCCACGGACTGTGTGGTTCATGGGGTCGCAAAGAGTTGGACACAACTGAGCGATTTTCACTGTGTAAGTTTTCTTGCCTGGGAAATCCCATGGACAGAGGAGCCTGGCAGGCTATACAGTCTGTGGAGTTGCAGAGAGTCAAACAGGACTGAGCACACACATGTATATACACATATATGTGTTTGAGTAGTTTTTAGATTCTGTGTGTAAAAGACATCATACAGTATTTGTCTTTCTCTGTCTGACTTTCTTCACTTAGTATAGTGCCCTCGAGATCCATCCATGTTGTCATAATGGCAAGATTCTATTTTTATGGCTGAATAATATTCCATTATATGTATATGTGTCTTTGTGTGTATGTCTCTCACAGTTTCTTTATTAATTTATCGGGTGATGGACACTTAAGTCGTTTTCATATGTTGGCTATTGCAAACAATGCTGCAATTAATATTGGGGTACAAATATCTTTTCAAGTTAGTGTTTTCATCTTCTTCAGATAAATACCCAGAAGTGGAATTACTAGATCATATTGTAGTTCTGTTTTTACTTTTTTGAGGAACCTCTATACTATTTTCCATAGTACTTGCACCAGTTTAACTTCCTTTATTTTGGCTCCGCTGAATGGCTTAGAGGACCACCCAGGGAATTCCTGTCAGTGCAGTTCAGTCCCTCAGTAGTGTCCGGCAACCCCATGGGCTGCAGCACACCAGACTTCCTTGTCCATCACCAACTCCTGGAGCTGCTCAAACTCATGTCCATCGAGTCAGTGATGCCATCCAGCCATCTCATCCTCTGTCGTCCCCTTCTCCTCCCACCTTCAATTCCCAACATCAGGGTCTTTTCATATGAGTCAGTTCTTCATATCAGGTGGCCAAAGTATTGGAGTTTCAGCTTTTGCATCAGTCCTTCCAATGAATATTCAGGACTGATTTCCTTTAGGATTAACTCGTTTGATCTCCTTGCAGTCCAAGGGATTCTCAAGTCTTCTCCAACACCACAGATCTAAAGCAACAATTCTTTGGCGCTCAGCTTTCTTCATAGTCCAACTCTCATATCCATACATGACTATTGGCAAAGTAATATCTCTCCTTTTTAAAATGCTGTTTAGGTTGGTCATAGCTTTTCTTCCAAGGATCAGGCATCTTTTAATTTCACAGTTGCAGTTACCATCTCCAGTGATTTTGGAACCCAAGAAAATAACGTCTGTCATTGTTTCTACTGTTTCCCCATCTATTTGCCATAAAGTGATGGGACCGGATGCCATGATCTTAGTTTTTTGAATGTTGAGTTTTAAGCCAGCTTTTTCACTCTCCTCTTTCACTTTCATCAAGAGGCTCTTCAGTTCCTCTTGACTTTCTGCCATAAGGATGGTGTCATCTGTGTATCTCAGGTTATTGATATAACCTCAGATTATATCAGTTTGTGCTTCATCCAGCCTGGCATTGCTCATGATATATTCTGCATATAAGTAAAATAAACAGGGTGACAATATACAGCCTTGACGTACTTCTTTCCCAATTTGGTACCAGTCTGTTGTTCCATGTCTGGTTCTAACTGTTGCGACATGACCTGCATACAGATATCTCAGGAGGCAGGTAAGGTGGTCTGGTAGTCCCATCTCTTGAAGAATTTTCCATAGTTTGTTGTGATCCACACAGTCAAAGGCTTTGGTGTAGTCAATAAAGCAAAAGTAGATGTTTTTCTGGAATTCTCTTGCTTTTTCTATGATCCAGCAGATATTGGCAATTTGATCTCTGGTTCCTCTGCCTTTTATAAATCCAGCTTGAATATCTGGAAGTTCTCAGTTCACTTACTATTGAAGTCTGGCTTGGAGAATTTTGAGCATTACTTTGCTAGTGTGTGAGATGAATACAATTGTGCGGTAGTTTGAGCATTCTTTGGCATTGCCTTTCTTTGGGATTTTAATGAAAACTGACCTTTTTCAATCCTGTGGCCACTGCTGAGTTTTCCAAATTCGCTGGCATATTGAGTTTCACAGCCATTTCACTTTCACAGCATCATCTTTCAGGATTTGAAATAGCTCAACTGGAATTCCATCACCTCCACTTGCTTTGTTTGTAGTGATGCTTCCTAAGGCGCACTTGACTTCGCATTCCAGAATGTCTGGCTCTAGGTGAGTGATCACACCATCGTGATTATCTGGGTCATGAAGATCTTTTTTGTACAGTTCTTCTGTGTGTTCTTGCCACCTCTTCTTAATATCTTCTGCTTCTGTTAGGTCCATACCATTTCTGTCCTTTACTGAGCCCATCTTTGCATGAAATGTTCCCCTGGTATCTCTAATTTTCTTGAAGAGATCTCTAGTCTTTCCCATTGTATTGTTTTCCTCTATTTCTTTACATTGATCACTGAGGAAGACTCTTATCTGTCCTTGCTATTCTTTGAAACTCTACATTCAAAATGGTATATCTTTCCTTTTAACCTTTGCCTTTAGTTTCCTGAGGGTTCTCTTTTCTTTACATTCTTGCCAGTGCTTGTTGTTGTTGTTCTTTTTGAAGTTAGCCATTCTGACAGGTGTGAAGTAATATCTCATTGTAGTTTTGATTTGTATTTCCCTGATGATTAATGATGTTGAGCATCTTTTCATGCACCTGTTGGCTATCTGTATGTCTTTGGAAAAATGTCAGTTCAGATCGTCCCCCCATTTTTAAATTGGATTTTTTTTTTTTTGCTATTGTAAGAGTTCTTTGTATATTTTAGATATTTACCCCTTATCAGATACATGATTTGCAGATATTTTTTTCCATTCAGTAACTTGGCTTCTCATTTTGTTGCTGGTTTTCTTTCTTGTGCAGAAGCTTTTTGTATGATATAGTCCCACTAATTTATTTTTGATGCTCTTGCTTTTGGTGTTAGATTTTAAAAAATCATTGCCAAGTACTATGTCAAGGAGCTTACTGCCTATGTTTTCTTTTGGGATTTTAATGGTTTCAGATCTAATGCTCAGATCTTTAATCCACTTGATTAAATCCACCATTCATGGATGGCATGGCATAAGATAGTGGCATGGCATAAGATAGTGGTTGAATTTCATTTATTTGCATGTGGCTGTTCAGTTTTCCCAGCATGGTTAGCTGAAGAGACTGTCCTTTCCCTATTGTATATTCTTGGCTCCTTTGTTGTAAATTAATTGATCATTTATATGTGGGTTTGTTTCTATATGTTCTCTTCTATTCCATTGAGCTGTGTGTCTGTTTTTATGCCAGTCACATGGTCTTTTAATTGCTATAGCTTTGTAATATAGTTTGAAATCAGAGAGTATGATGCATCCAGCTTTGTTGTTCTTTCTCAGGATTGCTTTTGCTATTCAGATTTTTTATGTGTGTGGTTCCTTATAAATTTTGGGATTATTTGTTCTGTTTCTTTGGAAAATGTCATTGGAGTTTTGATAGAGATTGCAGTGAATTTATAGATTGTGTTAGATAGTTATCATAATTTAACAGTCTTGATTCTTCCAATCCATGAGCATGGAATATCTTTCCATTTATTTGTGTCATTTTCAATTAAAAAAAAAACTTCAATATATAGATCTTTGATATACAGATGTTTTCAATATACAGATCCATTTATTTGTGTCATCAATTTTTTTATTACTGTCTTTGATATATACAGAAAATTTTGATATATAGGTCTTTTTCTTCCTTGGTTAAATTTATTCTAGGTATTTATTCTTTTTGATGCAATTGTAAAGGGGATTGAATTGCAAGTTTTTTGTATATTGATTTCATGTCCTACAACCTTACTGGATTTGTTTATTAGTTCTAGTAGAATTTTGATGGCTTCATCAGGGTGTTCTATACATACCTACTTTTTTTTAAGAAGAAACCTTGCCACTATTTAGAGATATCTTCAGTGGTCATATATGACATTCTTCTATTAGCTCCCTGTTTTACATGGGAAGAAAACTCTTGTATATATTTTAAAGGAGATTGGCAGTTTTAATGCATACCAACTGCTGAGATTTTACCTACTTGAATGATAGATTAAAATTTTTAAAACAGAGTGAGGTCAGTCTTTTCATTTTTGTAGGTTAGCATTATGACAGTGATGTTAATTAAAAAACAGGGGCTGTTTGTGTCACAAATTTGTGTGATATGGATTTTAATGTTTGTATGATCTTCCTTTGGTTTCTCTTTTAGCTTTGGCTCCTTTGTCTGCTCTGGTCTTGCAAGATGAAGAAACATAATGACTTTTTTGGGGTCAGTGCTTCCCAGAAACCTGGCTGGCTTTATTGGTCAATAGGACCCATTTGCTACCTTTTAAACAAAGGATTTGAAGGCCTTGCAGGCTGCCCATCTGTCCTAGGAAGCTTTGTATGGCTAATGTCTAGAAAGAAGTTTTACTTAGAGGCAGAAGGAAGCCTTTTCCACATAAGTATTTAGAATTTATGCAAAAAGTTTCTAGATGAATACATAAAGTGACTTTCAGTTTTGTTCCATATTCCAAGTCACCTGATTCTGTTTTCATGTGTTAGGAAGAGATAAGTTGAACAGAACTGAAGGTCTTGTCACTAAAGGAATTAAATTATTGCAGAGCTGTCTTTTTAGAGTAGAAAGGACTTAGTTGCTTTTATGTGTTATTTTTGTTCATTTTATTACTCATGTAAAATCATTATGTACAAGCCATTTATTTCTTTAAGTTTGTCCTTTAGGGAGTAATTCTGTACTGTAAGATGTGTGCATTCTTTACCTGTGTGTACTTAATTTGCCATTTTTATTTTCCAGGTAGACTTTTGGGCACTAATGAGGTGGAGCTGGCCACATGTATTAACATCATTTCTAAGCTCATTTTTCTGTCCTCCAGACTTGAAGCTAGTTGAGGGAAACAGTTTAGCATAGCAGTTGAGTATATGCGTTCTGGAGTTTGAAGTACCTGAGATTAAACCCCAACTCTGACACTTGCTAGTTTTGCTTCTTAAATTTTCTAAGCTCTCATCTCTAAAACAAAGAAGTTTAACTCATAAAGTTTTACGTTAATAAAGGAGATAATATGCACTGTTTGGGATACATAGGAAACAATAAATATAATATATTATTTACTTTTGTAACCCCTCAGCATCTAGTACAGTGCCAGAATGCATAATCATTGTCAATATAATTGATAAGTATGCTTAAAAGATCAGTCCTGGGTGTTCATTAGAAGGACTGATGCTAAAGCTGAAACTCCAATACTTTGGCCACCTCATGCGAAGAGTTGACTCATTGGAAAAGACTCTGATGCTGGGAGGGGTTGGGGGCAGGAGGAGAAGGGGACGACAGAGGATGAGATGGCTGGATAGCATCACTGACTCGATGGACATGAGTTTGAGTGAACTCCGGGAGTTAGTGATGGACAGGGAGGCCTGGCGTGCTGTGATTCATGGGGTCACAAAGAGTCGTACACGACTGAGTGTCTGAACTGAACTGATGCTTAAAAGAAAAGCAAATGCTTATGATTTGATGTTTGTATCTTATTTTGACTGTAGTCACTACACTCAAGGTCATATCAGCTCCTTTCACAGACCTGACAAATAATTAGGTACCCAAGATGTGTTTGAACATGTTGTTGATTTTTCACCTGTCCTTGAAATGTCAAGTTTTTCTGTTTGTCACTTTATGTTATACTAAACAGACTGGAGCTTTCGGTGTCCTTTTTGAAGACTGAAACTATAAATTCAGGACGTTAGATGCTGTCTAAGATTTCAGAATGGTGATGAGTTTTGGTTTTTTTTGTTTCTAAAGCTGATCATCTCAGCTTTAGGTTTTCAGGTAAAACAAACTGTTATAGGTATATAGCTCTAGCAGAAATTATTGTTTAATTCATTTGCATTTACCTGGCATTGAGATGTATTTCCTTACTATTTCTCTTTTGCCATGTTTGGGTAAGGAAATGCTTGCTAAGCTTTAAGTTATATTTGATTTGCCTTTTTTTCCCCCATGAAACTCTTACATTAGTGTGTACCAGGTATATATATGTGACTCAGGGCCTCTGAGTATAGGTCTTTCTTGGTAATAGAACTCTTCCTTTCTTTGTCCTTTGCACAGAGTTCTTCAAGTCTCTAAACATGACTGGAGTCTTGACGAAAGGTTCCAGCTAATCTCTTATTCCATTTTCTCATGGGAATATACTCCTAGTTCTAGTACTGTCTTCCACAGTCTTTGGAAGGTGAAGTGAGTTCACTGAGGGTGAATTTCTTCCTCCCTTTCTCCTTTCTTTCCTTCCTTCCCCCTATATTAAGCATACTGCCCAGGGTAGGCCTCACTGAGAAGTGATCATTGAGCAAACACCTTAAGGAAGTAAGGAAGTTAACCAAGTGAACGTTTGGGATAAGTGCCTTCCAGGTAAGAATTTTTATTCCATTTTACTTATGTTAAAGTTAGATTTAGTGAGGTATATTTCCACAAGGTAAAATTAAACCATTTTAGCTCATCAGTTCAGTTCTGTTCAGTTCAGTTGCTCAGTCGTGTCCGACTCTTCGTGACCCCATGAATCACAGCACGCCAGGCCTCCCTGTCCATCACAAACTCCCGGAGTTCACTCAGACTCACGTCCATCGAGTCAGTGATGCCATCCAGCCATCTCATCCTCTGTCATCCCCTTCTCCTCCTGCCCCTAATCCCTCCCAGCATCAGAGTCTTTTCCAATGAGTCAGCTCTTCGCATGAGGTGGCCAAAGTATTGGAGTTTCAGCTTTAGCATCAGTCCTTCCAAAGAAATCCCAGGGCTGATCTCCTTCAGAATGGACTGGTTGGATCTCCTTGCAGTCCAAGGGACTCTCAAGAGTCTTCTCCAACACCACAATTCAAAAGCATCAATTCTTTGGCGCTCAGCCTTCTTCACATTCCAACTTTCACATTCATACATGACCACAGGAGAAACCATAGCCTTGACAAGACGAACCTTTGTTGGCAAAGTAATGTCTCTGTTTTTGAATATGCTATCTAGGTTGGTCATAACTTTCCTTCCAAGGAGTAAGCGTCTTTTCATTTCATTGCTGCAGTCACCATCTGTAGTGATTTTGGAGCCCAGAAAAATAAAGTCTGACACTGTTTCCACTGTTTACCCATCTATTTCCCATGAAGTGATGGGACCAGATGCCATGATCTTCGTTTTCTGAATGTTGAGCTTTAAGCCCACTTTTTCAGTCTCCACTTTCACTTTCATCAAGAGGCTCTTTAGTTCCTTTTCACTTTCTGCCATAAGGGTGGTGTCATCTGCATATCTGAGGTTATTGATATTTCTCCCGGCAATCTTGATTCCAGCTTGTGTTTCTTCCAGTCCAGCATTTCACATGATGTACTCTGCATAGAAGTTAAATAAGCAGGGTGACAATATACAGCCTTGACATACTCCTTTCCCAATTTGGAACCAGTCTGTTGCTCCATGTCCAGTTCTAACTATTGTTTCCTGACCTCATACAGATTTCTCAAGAGGCAGGTCAGGTGGTCTGGTATTCCCATCTCTTTCAGAATTTTCCAGTTTATTGTGATCCACACAGTCAAAGGCTTTGGCATAGTCAATAAAGCAGAAATAGATGTTTTTCTGGAACTCTCTTGCTTTTTCCATGATCCAGCGGATGTTGGCAATTTGATCTCTGGTTCCTCTGCCTTTTCTAAAACCAGCTTGAACATCAGGAAGTTCACGGTTCACATATTGCTGAAGCCTGGCTTGGAGAATTTTGAGCATTACTTTACTAGCATGTGAGATGAGTGCAATTGTGTGGTAGTTTGAGCATTCTTTGGCATTGCCTTTCTTTGGGATTGGAATGAAAACTGACCTTTTCCCGTCCTGTGGCCACTGCTGAGTTTTCCAAATTTGCTGGCATATTGAGTGCAGCACTTTCACAGCATCGTCTTTCAGGATTTTAGCTCATAGTGTTGTGCATTTTAACAAGCTCATACAGTTTCATAAACACGGCCGTAATCAAGACACAGAACAGTTCCAACATTCCTCCCAACTCCTCAGCACTTGGCAATCACTGATCTGTTTTCTGTCACTATAGTTTTGACTCTTGTAGAATATCATGTAGTGTGTGGCTGCATGCATCAGTTTATTCCCTTTTCTTGCAGAGTAGTATTCCATTGGGTGAATGCAACATAGATTGTTTATCCATTCACCCAATTAAGAACATTTTGCTTATTTCTGGATTTTGGCAGTTATGAAAAAAGCTACTACGAACATTCTTGTACAAGTTTTTGTGCAAACATAAGCTTTGAAAACCAAAATTTTGACAGGTAATTTCTGTATTTACAGAAAATAGAAAGCAAAGAAAAAGGAGAGGGAAAAAAAAAAAAACGTTGAAGTCTGAGATGAACATTCCAAGGAGCGTCTCTTCACAGAGTGTTTCATAGTAGGAAGTAAAAGAGTTTCTAAGGATGGGTAGAAAATCTGATGATGTTTGAGGGCCTTTCCAAAGAAGGAGGATAATCCTTAACAAAACTGGAAATTGGGAGTAACAAAACTGGAAATTGGGAGTAACAAAAGCAAATAAATTGGTTTCAAGATGAAAAGAGAGAGAACAAGAAGAGCACGGACTCTAGGTGTGGTTCTGGTGGTGGTCTGTGACTCCAAGGAACCTTAAGGAGCCTGGAAGAATGAACAGGAAGAAGGATAGCAGGAGAGGAGGGCAGAAGGGTCAGTATACAGTCCATGGAATTCTCCAGGCCAGAATACTGGAGTGGGTAACCTTTCCCTTCTCCAGGGAATCTTCCCAGCCCAGGGATCGAACCCAGGTCTCTTGCACTGTAGGTGGATTCTTTACCAGCTGACCCACAAGGGAAGCTCCAGAAGGGTCACATATGAGGTCAGATCCTGAAGGGTCACATATGAGGTCAGATCCTGAAAGGCCTTGTATCATTGAAAGGGCTTTGGCTTTTAACTGTGAGAGATGAAGAGCCATGGCAGGGTTTGAACAGAGGAGAGACCTCTGACTTAGTTTTAAAAAGATCATCCTGGCAGCTGTTTCAAGACTGAACTGTAAGGGTATAAGAGTGAAAGCAGGAAGGTCTGTTAGGAAGCCTGTAGTAATCTAGGTAAGAGATGGTGGTAGCTCAGAATACATGGTGAGATATGATTAGTTTTTGGATATATTTGGAAGATTGAAGCAATAAGATTTCATTATCAAATTGTGGGATGTGACAGAAGGGTAGGAATCAAGAACAACTTCAAAGGTTTGAACTTCAGCAGCTTGAAAAATGGAATTGCTGTCAGCTTAAATGGGGGAAGACTGTGAGTTACAAAGGTTGGAGGAGTGGCAGTGCAGATCAGGACATGGACATGCTGAGTTTGAAATGCTTATTAGATATCTTGGTCAAGTATGTTATTAAGTGTATGAGTTAGAAGTTAGAAAAGACTGAGCTGAAATTAAAATATAATTATGCATGTATTTAAATCCTTGAGACTGGATAACACTACCTAGAGAGAATTATAGATAAAGAAGAGAAAAAGAGCCAAAGATAGCTCGTGGACACTCAAGCGTTAATACTGTATCAATGCTGCTGCTGCTGCTAAGTTGCTTCAGTCTTGTCCGACTCTGTGCAACCCCATAGACGGCAGCCCATCAGGCTCCACTGTCCCTGGAATTCTCCAGGCAAGAACACTGGAGCGGGTTGCCGTTTCCTTCTCCAATGCATGAAAATGAAAAGTGAAAGTGAAGTCGCTCAGTCGTGTCTGACTCTTAGCGACCTCATGGACTGCAGCCTACCAGGCTCCTCTGTCCATGGGATTTTCCAGGCAAGAATACTGGAGTGGGGTTCTGTATCAATAAGCACATATAAAACATTTTAGGGAAAAATTATGAGTATTTTTTAAAGAATAGGATAATAAAGGAGGGTGGCTGTACTCAGAGACTGAACTGTAGGGGTTCTTTTTTCTTCCTGCTCTTCCTTCGTTTACAAAATTCTTAAAAAATTTTCCTTTGGTAGTAAGCTGAAGGTCAGAGTGAACCTACTCAGTTCAGTTCAGTCGCTCAGTCATGTCTGACTCTTTGCAGCCCCATGGACTGCAGTATGCCAGGCTTCCCTGTCCATCACCAACTCCTGGAGCTTGCTCAAACTCATGTCCATCGAGTCAGTGATGCCATCCAACCTCTGTCTTCCCCTTCTCCTGCCTTCAGTCTTTCCCAGCATCAGGGTCTTCTCCAGTGATTCAGTTCTTTGCGTCAGGTGACTGAAGTATTGGAACTTCAGCTTCAGCATCAGTCCTTCCAATGAATATTCTGGTCTGATTTCCTTTAGGATTGACTGATTTGATCTCCTTGCAACCAAGGGATTCTCAAGAGTCTTCTTGAACACCTCATGTCAAAAACATCAATTCTTTGGCGCTCAGCTTTCTTTATGGTCCAACTCTCATATCCATACATGACTGCTGAAAAAACCATAGCTTTTACTAGATGGACCTTTGTTGGCAAAGTAATGTCTCTGCTTTTGAATGTGCTGTCTAGGTTTGTCATAGCTTTTCTTCCAAGGAGCAAGTGTCTTTTAATTTCATGGCTGCAGTCACCATCTGCAGTGATTTGGGAGCCCAAGAAAATAAAGTCTGTCACTGTTTCCATTGTTTCCCCATCTATTTGCCATAAAGTGATGGGACCGGATGCCATAATCTTAGTTTTTTGAATGTTGAGTTTTAAGCCAACTTTTTCACTCTCCTCTTTCACTTTCATCAAGAGGTTCTTTAGTTCCTCTTCTCTTTCTGCCATAAGGGTGGTGTCATCTGCATATCTAAGGTTGTTGGTATTTCTCCGGGCAATCTTGATTTCAGCTTGTGCTTCCAGGCCAGCATTTTGCTTAATGTACTTTCCATATAAGTTAATTAAGCAGGGTGACAATATACAGCCTTGACATACTCCTTTCCCAATTTTGAACCAGTCTTTTGTTCCATGTCCAGTCATCTAAAGGTTGCTTCTTGGCCTGCATATAGATACCTCAGGTGGCAGGTAAGGTGGTCTGGTATTCTCATCTCTTGAAGAATTTTCCACCGTTTGTTGTGATCCACACAGTCAAAGGCTTTGGCATAGTCAATAAGGCAGAAGTAGATGTTTTTCTGTAACTCTCTTGCTTTTTCGATGATCCAACGGATATTGGCAATTTGATCTCTGGTTCCTCTGCCTTTTCTAAATCCAGCTTGAACATCTGGAAGTTCTTGGTTCATGTCGTGTTGAAGCCTAGGTTGGAGGATTTTGAGCATTACCTTGATAGTATGTGAAATGAGTGCTAAAATATTTGTGTCTCAATAATTTTATGTACTTTGGAAGGAATGATGCTAAAGCTGAAACTCCAGTACTTTGGCTACCTCATGCGAAGAGTTGACTCATTGGAAAAGACTCTGATGCTGGGAGGGATTGGGGGCAAGAGGAGAAGGGGATGACAGAGGATGAGATGGCTGGATGGCATCACTGACTGGATGGACGTGAGTCTGAGTGAACTCTAGGAGTTGGTGATGGACAGGGAGGCCTGGTGTGCTGCGATTCATGGGGTCGCAAAGAGTCGGACACAACTGAGCGACTGAACTGAACTGAACTGAAGCAGTATTCATAATGAATGATGGAAAGTAGCTGATCTAGCAGCTGGAAAATTCTTACTGATAATTTTAGTGAGTTGAGTGGAGCTGATTCTGAACTATAATGTGGCTTAGAGGGCCATATCCTTCTTTCTTCTCTCTTCTTCCATTCTGTGTCCAGTTCTTGAGCTTGTCTTTGAATTTGTTGAGGAAAAGTAACTTACAGAGAGTAGTTTGACTTGCCATCGGTTCATTTCGTCTACTAATTGTTCAGCTAAAATTGTTCAGCTGGAGACTGATTATTTTTCCTTCACTCAGTAATAAGGATTATCAGTACTAAAATGATAGAAAGTTTGCTTTTCATTTTTCACCTGTTGTTAAAAATTCTGTTCTAAATGACATACTTACCATTGAATGAAGGTATATTTGGTGATTGAATGTGTGATATTTGGGAAGACTTTTTTTCCTCTCCTCACAGATAATGCTTCAACCATGCTGATTAAGTTGGCAGTTAAGAGTCTTTAATCACTCCTAATGAGGAATGAAATTGTGTTAGTTGCATTTGTTAATAAAAATCAGTAACAGACCATATTCATGAGGTTTCTAGAATCATGAAGAATCACAGATTTTCAAATACTAAAACTTTCAAAATGGATGTGTAGTCGATTCTTAGTCATTAGGCTGATTGGTTTTGGGGCTTTACTTCTATAATTAAGCCAATCCTTTAGGAGGAGGGAAGCAGAGGGGAGTTGATTTAAAGTACTGTACAAAATCATTGGAGGTATTTTTCTTCTTTTATTCATGAAGTCATGGGTTCAAAGAAGTTTTAGTAAAATGCCCAGTTTTATTTCCAAAGTCAGAATAAACTTTGAAAATAAGTTTGTAACACTTGGGTACAAACTGAAAGTCTATGGAAGGAGGTAATTTGGATCTTGCATCTAAAATTTAGAAGTTCTAAGGAAAACTTTCTGTCTGATTTTGAACATCTGTAAGTCTCCATAGGTCAAAGAGCTGGGGTTCAGTTTTCTTCTTTTGCTATTCCTTCACTTTCACTGCAGTAATCTTTGTGAAATGGTATCATTGCAATTGTTTTTTGTTCCAAGCCCAGGAAAAAGAAAAAGAAGAGGGAGAGAGAAGCTCGCTTATGTGTGTCCAACTCTCTGTAACCCCATGGACCATAGCCCGCCTGACTCCTCTGTCCATGGGATTTTCTCAGCAAAAATACTGGGGTGGGTTGTCATGTTCTCTTCCAGGGTATCTTTCCAACCCAGGGATTGACCCTGCATCTCCTGCACTGCAGGCGAATTCTTTGCCACTGAGCCACTAGGGCAGCCCCATTGATATATCATATGTGAGGAAATTTAGAACTGCCCTTTATGAGGAATTATTGAAAATACATTTTCAGTAATTTTGCTGTAAATATCACAGTAAAGCTTTGTGATATGTTTCCATATAACTTTAGAACAGGTTCAGTGTCTGAGGATAACCAAAGCTAGATTATCGTGATGGTGAGCTCCTGAGACTGGTCTCTGTGGTTGCTTTTGTTTTGGGTGGGGTGGTGGACTTAGAAGCAGCTTCCCTTGTGCTGCTTCTGCTGTGGTAAAAGTGGTGAGCATCTCTCTAGTGAAACAGGTTGCTCATTGTTCCCACTCTTTCAGTTGATTTTCTCATTTCTCCTTTTCCCTACCCCCCAAGAGATCTGAAATGTAGTAGAGAGGTGGGGAGGGCTTTGTGCTTTTATTATTTTTTTTCCATTGTTAAGCTTCCTTATTCATTCTAAGCCTTGAATTTGCACTTCTACTCTTTGCCTTTAAAAATGAATATATTGGACTTCACTGGTGGTCCAGTGTTTAAGACTCTGTGCTTCCACTGCAGGGGGTCTGGGTTCAGTCTTGGTCTGGAAAGTTCTGCATGCCTTGTGGTATAGCCAAAAAAAGAGAATAGTATTTTTAAACTGATTATAAATATATTATATATGGTTTGTAGGAAATTCAAGCAGTACAGGGAAATATAAAGGAGATAAAAATGAAAAGCAGCCCAACAATTGAGATAACTACTGATACATTTTATTGGACATCATATTTCTATATACATGAAGATACAACATATAATAAATTATTTAATATTAATAGTAACTTTAATATATATGATTTAAATGTGTCATTTAATATATTTTCATAATGTTTTTTTCATTGTATAAAAACAATGGGAGGGCACTAGCGGTAAAGAATATGCCTGTCAATGCAGGAGATGCAAGAGATGCAGGTTCAATCCCTGGGTCAGAAAGATCGAGAAATAACAACCCACTCCACTATTCTTGCCTGGGAAATTTCATGGACAGAGGAACCTGATAGGCTACAGTCACAGGGTTGCACGAGTCAGACACGAGTGAGCAACTAACACTGTTCTTTTAATAGTAGAATACCATGTGTTTTATCCATCCAGTGAGATGGCTGGATGGCATCACCAGCTCAATGGAAGTGAGCTTGAGCAAACTCCAGGAGGTGGTGAAGGACAGGGAAGCCTGGCGTGCTGCAGTCCGTGGGGTCACAGAGTTGGACACGACTGAGTGAACAACAACAAAATATATTTTATAATGCACTTACTTATTTACATATTATCTTCCAGTAGGTTCTTAGGTTGTTTTGAATTTTTTATTTATAAACAGTATTGTGGGTTGGAGCGGGAGAGAAACTCAAGAGGGAGGCAATACATGTATACTTATGGCTAATTCATGTTGTTGTATGGGAGAAGCCAGCACAATTGCTTACAGCATTGTAAAGCAATTATCCTCCAGTTAAAAGAAAAACAGTATTGCATGAAACTGCCTAGTAGGAAAATCTTTGCACATTTTATAAATTATTTCTTTAGGTCATTTTCCTAAGGGGGAAGTTACTGGGTCCAGTGGTATATATGTTTTATTTTTTAATGTATTTTGCCAAACTGCCCTCTATAAAGGCTATACTTGTTTACCAGTATTATTTTTTACTTGTATTCTTGAAAGAATATTAATGGTTTTGACATTTTTTTAATCCTCCACTATTTATTTTATTAAGAAAACACATTCCACTGAAGGTTTCAGAATCTCTTTATTCTGTAGAAGATGGATTTCTTAATAGTGTCCTGCAAAACCTCTGGAATTTCCAGGTGCTGTAAAGTTCTCTCTGAAAATTAAGAGGGGCCTCTTAAAGAAACTCATTTGGCCAAAAAAAATTTTTTAAAGAAATATGTAGATAACATTAATTAGTATTTGCCTTCTAAAATACTTTTAATAATCTTAGGTTTTGTGCACAACTTTCAAAATTATAATTCCTTTTCTTAGAATGAAGAAAAAGAAGTTGGTGCCTTTTTAGTGTAATGAGGAGACTTGGTTATCATTGCTGATACAAGTGGATGATACATTTTAACTCATTTCTGAATTTTCTTACTGAAGCCACATTAGAAAATGAGTTTGGCTTTCAGTACTGTGCTTATTGATCCTACGATGAAAGGCTTAAGTTTTCAGTTGCACCCAATAATATATTCTCTGCATAAGGAAACTGTAGTACTGACCTTTCAAAAATACATAACCATAAATTAATTAAATTGGTTCCCTTGAGGGCACTCTTGCTCAAAAGGTCCATTCTTTTACACAAAGAAGGAGGAAGTTTGATTAATTTACAGATTTTACTGTAGCATATTATATAGTATTTGGAAAAATGTCAGGCTCTCATGAATTTAAAAAACCTATACTATGGGAAATTCACTTACTTGTTAATTGAATTAGTTTCCAGAAGGATGTGAAAGCCTCAGAAGGTCTTGTGATGCGAATCAGGTTTGTTGAGAGGCAGTATGTCATGTAAGAAAAAAAAAACCTGATCTCAGAATCAGATATTCTGGGTATTATTCCTGTGGGGAGACTTACTTGATCTCTCTCGACCTCAGTTTTCTCAACTGAGCAGTGTTGGTTCCGTTTCTGGGACTTCAGTGAGCATGCCTGTCTTGGGGACAGAGTCAGTTCAGTAGTTCTGGGCTGGGTCTGAAGTTCTGCCTTTTGAACAAGCTCCTAGGTAACGCCAGTGCTTCTGGCCCAAGTCTATTTCAGTAGCAAGGAATATATAATAAGTGTTTCTTCCAGCTTCAAAAGTCAAACTGGGGCTATAATAGTGTGCATACTCAGTCGTGTCCGACTTTCTGTGACCCCCCTGGACCATAGCCCGCCAGGCTCCTCAGACCATGGAATTTTCCAGGCAAGAATACTGGAGTGGGTCGCCATTTCCTATTCCTGGGGATTTTCCCAACCCAGGGGTGAAACACACATCTGTTTCATTGCCTGCATTGGTAGGTAGATTCTTTACCACCAGCACCACCTGGGAAGCTATAATAGAGATTGTTTAATATCTTAACATTTAAAATTTTTTTTGGCCATGCCACACTGCATGCAGAATTTTAGTTCCTGTAACCAGGGATCAAACCCAGGCCCCCTGCAGTGAAAGTGAAAGCTGGGATCTTAACCACAAGACCACCGGGAAGTCCCCAATATAAGTGTTTTTAATATTTTTAGCTTTAAGTGAAAGAAGAGATGTATCTTTACAAATTTTAAGTTTGCCAATGAGAGACTTTCTTCTGATCATGTCCAAGATTTGTTTTCAAATAGTACAGTATTCACTCCCTCCCTTAAAATGTTGCGAGGGTGGGGCATGGGGAATAGATAAAACCAGAATAACAAATGTTGGTAATTGTTGAAGCTGGATGACGGGCACATAGGGGTTAATTATACTTTTCCCTTACTCTCTGTCCTTATGTGAATGTTTGAAAATTTATTTTTAAAAAAGAAAGAAAACACAAGCAGTAATAAATTTGAATTTGCCAGGATCGCAGGCTGATGATATAACTACATACATGTATGTATAGCTTTAGGCACCATTTCTCAGTACTAACTTGTCTAATATGAAACAACAGTGGCAGTGACCTGAGAGAAGCTCTTTGAAGGAAGAAAAGCACAATAGCTAATGAAGCACATTTGCTGGAAAGAAAGAACTCAGAGCTGCCATTCTCCATGTGCAAGTCTTAGGCTGTTTGTTTCTTTTAAACATTGCAAATATGCTTCTGCCAACTAAACTTCAGTGTGTTAAAATGATATTTTTGGAAATTGACTTTACAAACTGTAAACTCAATAAATTTTGGTTGCTATAGTTGGGTATATCAGTCAAATATTGTATTTTTTTAATAGAACAAAGATACTTAAATTAGTGTACAGGAAGTACACATTCAACAAATGTTTCCCACAAATCCAGGGGCCTTTAGATATGGGGTTATAATGTTGTTTTTAAAGCTAGAGTGATTTTAAAAAACTTGATTCCCACTAAACATGCATTTTTCAGGGAGGAGTTGAAAACAAAATGGAGAAAGAATATGAGAGCTTTATTTTGGTAGGATTTCAAGGAAGTGATCAGAAAATAGTTCTAGAATGGTACCCTATTTAGGAAATACATTTTCATATGAGATAAACAACTATCTAGATTAGTTATTATATAGATCATAATATAGTTTATACTTTGAAAATAAATACTTAAAAAACACAAATTTTGCTGTTAATAACAAAAACTAGGAAAAAAAATATTTAGAAGTATAAACTCCAGGTACAACCATTGTTAATATTTCTTTGTATGTCTGTTTTTAATGTGATTTTATATAGTTTTTCTCCTTTATAAATCCTTTTATCCTGTTTTTTTTTTTCATTCAACATTGTAAACTATGCACTTTTGTTATTATACAGTCTTTTATAAATATAACCTGAGTAAAGTAATTCTCTGTCAGATCAGGATAAAGACCTTCATGGTTCTCAAATGGATAGTTTAGAAGTATCCACTTTGATTAGGTCTAGGTTATCTATTATGATGAGTGAAATGGAGAGAGAAAGTAATTTTCTGTTGGAAAAATCAAGGCAGTTGCAAGGTCTATTCGGTATTTTGAGTTTTGAACTGACAGAAATGTCTATATTCATCTGAGAAAGAATGTAATCCCGGGTTGAACGGAGCCACACTGGACTTTTATAAAGTCCAGACAAGTGACAGCTCTGATGCCAGGATTCAGCACGTGAAAGGCTCTTCGTAGGGAAGTCACACTTCTGAATCAAACCCCAAAGTGAACCTTTGAGGATAAATAGGATACGATACTGGTGATTCTTGTCAGTCCAGGGAGTTCAAGTCTCAGCAGAGGACAAATCAAAACAAAAAGTCTGTATACACAAACATGGATTAAATGAACTGATATCAATATAGTGCTTAGAATAATTCTTACCACATAGTAGGAATATAAATGTTAGGTACTGTGTAAAGAACTGAAGAGAGTTTAAGACAGCCTTATGTTTAATGTTAAAAGTAGTGTAAGTAAAAGTTTAATTTCTTTGAACACTGAATATGCTGAACCAAGTTGAAAATAATGATTAAGCCCGTTTGCCTCTCCTTCTCTTTCATGTTTTATCCCTATTACTGAGGACCTTTCTCAGTGTTACCTATTTCTCTATTTTAAGTCTTCTTTTAGATTCCTAGAGTAGAGTAGGAGGTGAATCTTAGCTAATAACCTCACTGGTAACTGAGAGCAGTAACTTAAAGTTAAGGTCCTAGGCTTCTGTTTCTTTAAGGTTTAAAGTTTTCAGAAGTAAATGTACTTGCTCTGTTAAGAAAATTCTTTGGAGCATGTTTTTCATTAGAAAATTTTCCTGGCATCTAAACCTGACCTGAACTTGACAAATTTCCCTTATTATCAATGTAATTGCTTTTAAAGGTGTGAAAGTATATTCTTTTTCTAAAATTCAATAAATTTTTCAATCCTGACACATTCAGCTTGTGGTTTATTTTGATTTTCAAATCTCTAGTGATGTTAACTTTCAAACCTGAAAGTTTAAACTATGTTAAGATCATGGATCCCATTGAAAATATAATAAAATATCTGAACCTTCTTTCTGGAAAGATGTATGTACATTCAAAATGTTGTATATAGTGTGAGACTTTTCACAAATATCCTGAAACTTATCCATATATTGTTTTTAAAAACTGTTGCTCCTCCTAAGTTAAAAAAAATAAAGATTCCTTCTACCAGGATAAAACAACAGCAACAACTGTTGCTCTTCCTTAGATATATTACTAGTCTATTTCCATTTTGTTAATGTCTTATTGTATTAAATTTTAAAATTGAACTACAATGCTATAGTATTTAATTTGCATAATACAAAAGTTCTAGATTGTCTATTTGTAAGTAGTAATAAAATAGAGGAAGGCTGCTGCTGCTGCTGCCAAGTCGCTTCAGTCGTGTCCGACTGTGCGAGGAAGGCTAGTTGGGCCCAGTGGATTTCTTTTGAAGGGTGCAGAATTCAAAGCAGTGACTACTAAGGCAAACATAGCTATCCTTATTTTATATGATTTCCCTGGTAGTTCAGCTGGTAAAGAATCTGCCTGCAATGAGGGAGACCTGGGTTTGATCCATGGGTTGGGAAGATCCCCTGGAGAAGGAAAAGGCTACCCACTCCAGCTTTCTGGCCTGGAGAATTCCATGGACTGTATAGTCCATAGGGTCACAAAGAGTCGGACATGACTGACTTTCACTTGTTTTATATATATAAATACTTTATATATTTGTATATATACTTTATATAGATATATATATATATATAAAGTACATATATATATACTTTATATATACATATATACTTTATATGTACTTTATATATTTGTATATACTTTGTCTTACTTTTTAAAATGTAGTATTAGAGATTCTAAAACAAAATTCTTGACATAATTTTATGTAGGATATTTTTTTAAGGGTATTCTCTTGAATGATGGATATTTGTTTTTGTAGCAGTTAGAAGGCTATGTAGCAGTATGTATTGTAAAATTTGGGAAGAAACCAGAAGATCTTCCAAGATATTAAGTAAGCTAGGCTTTTCTTCATTGGATCCAGTTTCCTTAAGGAAATGCTAATAGCTCCATTTCATCTTAGGATGACTGAGGTTATCAAATTTTCTTTGGTTCTTTTCTGCCCTGATATATATGTACCACTTGGTGATTTTATAGGCATGCTGTAACTGTCTTCTTCTTTGGTGATTTAGTCCAGTATCATGACTTTAATATGATCTAATATTAGCACTCTACTGATTAAATTTATATCTCTAACTCAGAGTTTTCTCCTGAAATCCGGACTTGTATCTAATTGCCTTCCTAACATCTCCATTTTGAATTACCATCTCAAAATCAGTATGTCCAAAACTGAAATTCTGTTATTTGCAGCTACAATTTATCTTTCCCTTCTTAGCCAGTGATGTCAGTCTCAAAGCCTTGGGGTCATTCCTGATTCCTCTCTTTCTCTCGCACTTCACATTCTGTTTAGTCTATCAGTACTTATTGCCTCAACCTTCAAAATATACCCAGAATCCAACTGCATCTCACTAACTCCACTGCTACCACCCTGGTTAGAGTTACTACCATCTTTTACCCAGATTACAGCTTCTGTAGCATCTACAGCTTCTACTTCTTCGTTTGCCCTCTCTAATCTATACTTAAAACTTTTTTCCTGCAGATTCTTATTCTGAAAAATATCACATCTATAGAAGAGTTGAAAGAATAGTTTAATAAAAACCCATAAGCCCTTCCTGCTAGATTCACCTGTTGGTAACAATTTGCTATATTTGCATGTTACCTAGTGTGTGCTCTCTTTTTCTCTCTCTGTGTTTGTTTTTGCTGTACAATTTAAAAGCAAGTTACACACTTTATTCTTTCAGCATTTAACCCCTAAGAACAGGGTATTACCCTGTAACTGCAGTCCTATTATCACACCTAAGAAAATTAATGTTAATTCACTATCATCTGGTCTTCCCTAGTGGCTCAACTGGTAAAGAATCACCTGCACTGCGGGAGACTTGGGTTTGATCCCTGGGTTGGGAAGATAGATCCTCTGGAGAAGGGAACGGCTACCCACTCCAGTATTCTAGCCTGGAGAATTCCATGGACTATATCATCCACGGCATCGCGAAGAGTCGTACACGACTGAACGACTTTCACTTCCATTTTCAGTCTCATCTAATGTCTAAGAAATGTCTTTCTATGCCGTTTCCTTCTGTAGTAGGCTGAATGATAGTCTTTTAAAATGTCAGATCCTGGAACCTAAATGTTTCATTATTTAGAAAAAGCATTTTTGCAGTTGTGATTACATTTAGGATTTTGAGATGGAGATATTATCCTGGATTATCCCAGTGGACTCTAAATAAGAGGGAGGCAGAGAGCGACTTCACACACACACACACACACACACACACACACACACGCAGAGAAGAGGAAGTGATGTAAAGACAGAGGTAAATATTGCAGACTCTTAAATAAGAGGGAGGCAGAGAACGACTTCACACACACACACACACACACACACACACACGAGGAAGTGATGTAAAGACAGAGGTAAATATTGCAGTAATACAGCCAACAAGCTAAGGTATGTGAGAGCTACCAGGAGCAAGGAACAGATTTGCCTGTGGAGGGATTATGGGCCTGTCAGGACCTTGCTTTCCACCCAGTGATGCTGACTTCTGCCTTTAGAACTGTGAGGCATTCCATTTCTGCTGTTTTATGCCACACAGTTTGTCATAATTTGTTACAGCAGCCATAGGAAACAAATACATGCCCCCTTGAGGATTTGAGTCAAGGTTGTTCGTTTTGCTTCGTTGTTATGACTCCTTTAATGTAAAATAGTCCCCTCACCTTTTTTTGTTTGTTTGTTTTTCATGACAATGACTGTTTTAAAAAGTCCGGGCCTGTTGTTTTGTAGAATGTCCCATATCCTAGAATTACTTGATTGTTTTCTCATGGCCAGGTTGAGGCTAAACATTTTTTGACAAGACTATCACACAGGTGATGTTGTGTAAAGACTGTTCTTAGTACAACTGCCAGAGCCATCCTTGTTTTAAAACAGTGAGTTGGAGCATTGTACTCAGTGTGGTCTCCAGTGGCCCCCGTTTTGTTCAGAGGAAAAGCCAGAGCCCTCCTGTGGTCTGGCTCCTGAGACCCTCTGCCCTCCCGCCCCCTCCTCCCTCCCTGTTCTACCTTCTCACTGACTGTTGTGCTGCTGTCTGAACAAGATGGGCTGCTTCAGTCTTGGAACCTTTGTTTGATCTGCTCCTTGGCCTGGAAAGCTCTTCCAGAGAATAGTCTTGCCCTGCCCGCCCCTCCCTTACCCTCGCCAACCTGGTCCACATGTCAGCTTCTCAGAGAGGCCTTTCCACACTACTGTTTTGAAAATTCCAACTTTTCCTCCCCTTCTCTACTTCCGGTCTCCCAGACCTGCTTTACTGTTGTGTTTTGTCGTAGCACTATTACCTTCTCACACATCATATAACTTACTTTTAAAATATATTATTTATTGTTTACTTCTCCTACTTGGAATGCAAGAGCCATAAGGCAGAAATCTTTATTTTTCGTTCACACAGGCATTCCATGATCTTATGTTCATAGCAAGTACACAATAACATAAAAGAACTTTAGATGAATGTATCTAACTTTACCTTAGTCCATACGTATGGAGCCTACTTTTTTAAAAAAGTAACCAAACTCTTTATTTTGAAATAACTGTAGATTTGCAGAAGAGTTTCTAAGACAATACAGAGTTCCTATACACTTCACCCATCTCTCCAAATGTTAACATTCTACATGACCAGGGTACATTTATCAAAACTAAGAAATTAACATTGGCATAATACTGCTTACTAAACTACAGACTCTATTTGGATTTCACTAATTTTCCGCCACCCTCCTCTTTCTGTTCCTCGGGCCAATCTAGGATACCACATATTGCATTTGGTTGTGTCTCTTTGGTGTGCTCTACTCTGTGGAGAGGCTGATTCAAAAAGATAAATCTTTCCTAAGAATACTACCTTGTGTAAATTATTGTAAAATACTGCAGCTTGTTCATTGTTTGAGCAAGTGGCTATGTCAAGAGAAAGAAAGATGGTAAAACCCAGGAGCCCTAGATTGTGTAGCCACGGGCATTGTTAAACTTCAGATCACAAGATTTGACAGTACTTTCTGGTTTTGATGCAGAATATACCTGTCTGGTCCATTTTCTTCTGCCATCAGAACTTCCCACCCCATCCATATTATCACTATGAAGAGATGAATCCTAGATGAATCCTAACCATTTGTGACTTTTTAACAGGTAAATTCGACTCAATATGTTTAACTTGCTTCGTATTATTTGCCTGTGTCTCTCTTTGAGGGTAATTAATTCTGTAGTGCACTAGAGTAGAGAGATGTTGAGTACCTACTCTGTAATGCATTGTGTTAGGTCTTGGGAGAGTGGGTGCAGAAAATTCAAAGAAGGGTAACAAGTTTTTTACTGTTCAGAAGCTTGCATTCTGATATGGGTAATAAAGAAGTAATGGAGTATAATAACAACTGGTTTGACAGTGTGGAGGAAATTATTAATTTTTCCTAGGTAAGGTAAGAAATGGGGGAGGATCATATTTGAACTTGCCCTTAAAGTACACATAGAGCTTTTTAAAATTTTTTCTTTTTTAATACCACATTTTAATTTTTATTTATCTTTTTGGCACACAGCAGGGCATTCAGGATCTTAGTTCCCTGACCAGGGATGGAACCTTTGCCCCCTGCAGTGTAATCACAGAGTCTTAACCACTGGACTGCCAGAGAAGTTCCTGCATAGAGCTTTTAACACAGTTTGAGATGTAATTCATATACCCTGTGCACACCACACATACCATTTAAAGCAAACAATTCAATGGCATTTAGTATATTCACAGGGTTATGAAACCATAAGCACAAATCGGTTTAATAACATTTTCATTAAGCTGAAGAGAAACCCCATATCTGTGTTGGCTCCTTATTCTCCCCTCCTCTCAACTCCTGGTGACTACAAAGCTATGATTTGCCTACTCTGGCAATCCATATAGGTGAAATCATACAATATGTGTCTCACTTCTCTCACTCGGGCTTCCCTGGTAACTCAGAGGGTAAAGTGTCTGTCTGCAGTGCAGGAGACCTTGGTTCGGTTCCCAAGGGAATAGTCCCTGGAGAAGGAAATGGCCACCCTCTCCAGTACTCTTGCCTGGAAAGTGCCATGGACAGAGGCATGACTATTAGGCTACAGTCAGTGGGATCACAGAAAGCTGTACATGACTGAGCAGTGTCACTTCTCTCACTTAGCATAACATTTTCAAAGTCATCTGTTTTATGGTATAATTTAACATTTCTTTCCTTTTAATTGCCAAACATTATTCCATTGTATTGGAAATACTGTATTTTATTTTTCCATTCATTAGTTGATGAATGTTTGAGTGTTTCTACTTTTGGACTATTATGAATAATATTGCTGTGAATAGTCATGTACAAGAATTTGGGGGGACATATATTTTCAGTAATTTTGGGTATTGAAACTGGGAGTGGAATTGCTGGGTTGAAGAACTGCCAGATTGTTTTCTAAGGTACTGTTTACATTCCTGCCAGCAGTCCATGAGGATTCCAGCTTCTCCACATCCTATCCAACATGTGTTGCTTTTTATTTTAGCTGATCCATGCAGCTTCTAGGATTTTAGTGCCCTGACCAGGGATTGAACCCAGGCCTTGACAGTGAGAGTGCAGGGTCCTAGTATCTCCGGGACTTAATTCCCTTTTTGTTTTTGTTTTGTTTTAAATTTACTAATCCTAGTAAATGAGATCATAGAAAAAACACGAGAATTCCAGAAAAACATCTGCTTCATTGACCACACGAAAGCCTCTGACTGTGTGGATCATAACAAACCGGAAAATTCTTAAAGAGATGAGAATATCAGACCACCTTACAAATAAGAATACCAGACCGCCTCCTGAGAAGCCTGTATACAGGTCAAGAAGCAACAGTTAGAACTGGACATGGAACATCAGACTGGTTCAAAATTGGGAAAGGAGTACGTCAAGGCTGTATATTGTCATCCTGCTTATTTGACGTATATGCAGAGTACATCATTTGAAATGCCAGGCTGAATGAAGCACAAGCTGGAATCAAGATTGCTGGGAGAAATATCAACAACCACAGATAAGCAGATGACACCACTCTAATGGCAGAAAGTGAAGAAGAACTAAAGAGCCTCTTGATGAGGGTGAAAGAGGAGATTGAAAAAGCTGGCTTAAAACTTCACGTTCAAAAACTAAGATCATGGTTTCCAGTCCCAGCACGTCATGGCAAATAGATGGGGAAACAATGAAAATAGTGACAAAATTTATTTTCTTGGGCTCCAAAATCACTGTGATGGTAGCTGCAGTGAAAGTGAAAGTTGCTCAGTCGTGTCCAACTCTTTGCAACCCCATGGACTATGCAGTCCATGGAATTCTCTAGGCCAGAATACTCGAGTGGGAAGCCTTTCCCTTCTCCAGGGGATCTTGTAACTGCAGCCATGAAATTAAAAGATGCTTGCTTCTTGGAAGAAAAGCTGTGATAAACCTAATGTGTGTGTCTTAGTCACTCAATTGTGTCCAACTCTTTGTGACCCCTTGAATTGTAGCCCATCAGGCTCCTCTGTCCAGGCAATTCTCCAGGCAAGAATACTGGTGTGAGTTGCCATTCCCTTTTCCAGGGGATCTTCCCCAGGAATCGTACCTGGGTCTCCTGCATTTAAGACATACTCTTTACCATCTGAGACAGCGTATTAAAAAAGCAGAGACGTCGCTTTGTTGACAGAGGTGTATATAGTCAAAGTGATGGTTTTTCCAGTAGTCATGTAGGGATGTGACAGTTGACCATAAAGAAGGCTGAGAGCCAAAGAATTGATGCTTTCGGGCTGTGGTGCTAGAGAATGTTCTGGAGAGTCCCTTGGATGGCAAATCAACCCCGAATATTCCTTGGAAGGACTGATGCTGAACCTGAAACTCCAATACTTTGGCCACCTGATGCAAAGAGCTGACTCATTGGAAAAGACCGTGATGCTGGCAGAGACTGAGGGCAAGAGGAGAAGGGGGTGACAGAGGATGAGATGGTTGGATGGTATCACTGACTCAATGGATGTGAGTTTTAACAAACTCCTTGAGATGGTGAAGGACTTAAAAGCCTAAAGTTCATGGGGTTTTGAATGAAGAGTCAGACAGTACTTAGCAACTGAATAGTAACCGTGAATGTGAAGTGGTTTTGATTTGCATTTCCCTAATGACCTAATGACCTAATTAGGAAATTGCATTTCCCTAATGACATAATGTCTAATGACTGCAGATGATGACTGCAGCCATGAAATTACAAGACGCTTACTCCTTGGAAGAAAAGTTATGACCAACCTAGATAGCATATTCAAAAGCAGAGACATTACTTTGCCAACAAAGGTCCGTCTAGTCAACGCTATGGTTTTTCCTGTGGTCATGTATGGATGTGAGAGTTGGACTGTGAAGAAAGCTGAGCGCCGAAGAATTGATGCTTTTGAACTGTGGTGTTGGAGAGACTCTTGAGAGTCCCTTGGACTGCAAGGAGATCCAACCAGTCCATTCTGAAAGAGATCAGCCCTAGGTGTTCTTTGGAAGGAATGATGCTAAAGCTGGAACTGTAGTACTTTGGCCACCTCATGCGAAGAGTTGACTCATTGGAAAAGACTCTGATGCTGGGAGGGATTGGGGGCAGGAGGAGAAGGGGACGACAGAGGATGAGATGGCTGGATGGCATCACCAAGTCGATGGATGTGAGTCTGAGTGAACTCCGGGAGTTGGTGATGGACAGGGAGACCTGGCGTGCTGCAATTCACAGCAGCTGGGTGTGCAAAGAGTCGGACAGGACTAAGCGACTGAACTGAAACTGAACTGAATGACTAATGATGCTGAGCATCTTTTCATGTGCTTATTGGTCATTTGTAGGTCTTCTTTTGAAGCATAGAATTTTAATAGGTGAAGAAAGGAGAAAGGAAAGGAACACTTCAGCCTAAGATAACAGGGTCAAAGACCTGAGAAATGGTGCTGCTGCTGCTGCTGCTAAGTCGCTTCAGTCATGTCCGACTCTTAGCGACCCCATGGACTGCAGCCTACCAGGCTCCTCTGTCCATGAGGTTTTCCAGGTAAGAGTTTTGGAGTGGGGTGCCATTGCCTTTTCTGGAGAAATGGTGAGGAGTCAGTAAAAGTAGATAGTAGGGTCTCCAGATGAAGGGAGTGAGAGAGAATACTGGAAATTTTAGATATGATTGAGTCTGTTTTCTTGGGCTTCTCAGATGGTAAAGAATCTGCCTGAAATGCGGGAGACCTGGGTTTTATCCCTGGGTTGCAAAGATCCCCTGGTGAAGGGAATGGCTACCCATTCCAGTATTCTGGCCTGGAGAATTCCACGGACAGAAGAGCCTGATGGGCTACAGTCCATGGGATTGTAAAGAGTCGAACATGACTAAGTGATTTTCACTCCCTGAGTCTTTTTATTTTTTGATAAGTCAAGTCACTCTGTCCTTTGCTTATCTTAAACTTACATTGGTTGAATTTCAAGGTTATTCCTTCTTTTGTAAATGTCAGAGTGTTGTGGCTAGCTCACTTGATTGATTCATCCAACCTTATGTAAAAAATTATTGAGGGCTTACTTCATTCTAGGAGTTCCAGGCCTCAGTTAGTGAGGGGGTACATCAGAGCAAAAGCAGGGAAGGTCCTTGCTTTTCATGCACCTTATTTTCTAGTGGGGCGATTTTTGTACCAATGAAAACCTGCCCATTAGAGGCTGCCTTTATCCAGCATTTCTAGGCTTGTTAAGCAAATCCGGTCTATTTTGCTCATGCTGTTGCTGATTTTGTTGGCTTGGGTCATAGCATCTTTCAGCTTTCACTTTTTTCAGACCTACGTTTTAATTTTTAATAATCTCTTACACAGCAGCAGCCTGAAATCCTTCTTGGCATCCTTGTTCCTCTTTTTGGTAGTGTTATACTTGTTTGTAGGAATTACTCAAAAAGTCTGAGGAAGTATAAAGAAAAGTTACATAAATATTTTAAACATTTTCTCTTAGAACATACTATGTGTATTTCATAGGTGTTTTGTTTTAGGACCAAGGCTTTTCATTTGAATAAGGATCTGCTGACTGTAATTTTCTGTGTTATATTTGTTTTTTAAAATATTTATTTATTTGGCTACATCGAGTCTTAGTTGTGGATCACAGGCTCTTGATTGCCGCACATAGGCTTCTCTAATTGTCGCAAGCGAGTTCTATGATGTTTCTTATGTAAACCTCACATAAAAAATGAATCACCTATGGTTTTTGATTTCCATTTCTTTACAGTAGATTGAGAATTTAAAGCCATTTCAAAGAAATCTGAGTGCAAAATCTATTTAGATTTTTATGATTTTTCCACCCTCATCTAATTAGATAGCTTATTACTTTTGTAGCAACTTGCCTATGATTTAGCTTCATTTTTATAGAAATTCTGAATCCTTTCACAGTCATATTTCATAATTTATTTACTGATTAAATTATGAATTAAGTATCATATAAGACTGCATAAACAGGTTGGGAATGGCTGTGGCAAGCAAATTCAAGGACAGGAAGCAGAAGTGCTACTGACTATGATCATTTTTGGCCCACTGTGGCTGTCAGCCATAATGTTTTATAGGAGAAGCAGTATTAGTTCAATCCAGGCTCTTGGTTAAGGAGAAATTGGTTAGGATTGTTGCTTTTATATATTCCAGGCTCAGTCCTCTTCCACTGTTTTCTCCTAGTACTCTATGGAGACCTCTTTTATAACACTTACACTGCTCTCTAGTCATCTACTTGTCTTCTTTATGGGATTTCATAGTCTTTGAGGGAAGGGTATACTCTCTTGTTGTTACATTCATAGTTTCTAGTATATTCTTGGCATATAATTATTCATTCACTTTTAAAAAAGAATTGACTGTAAGCTCAATATAATTCAATAATACGACCAATTCAGTGTGATTCCTGGGTTGCACTTAGTTGTTTATAGTGTTCAGAATAGTTCCACTGTGTTCATGTTGTGTTGAACTAGGGTCATAGATTTTAAGATACATGTTGACTAACTTGAGCACATCCCTTAAAAAGTTAATTCAGTGAGACTGTGTCTGTTTTATATACTGCTGTATCTCCAGTACCTTATAAGATAGAGTATTAATGCCTGACAGACCAAAGGTGCACAGTTTTTTAAATTTTTAAATTACTGAATCCAAACAATGGAGAATAGGATGGTGACATTTCTTTAGTATTTCTTGAGGAATGGTAAAATGAATAGGGTGTGCTTCCTTACAGGAGGAAATCGAAGGCCTCGTGATACAGAAGAGAATGTGGATCTCATTAGCTCTAGAACTGAACTGGAACTAGAGAATATAAATGGTAGAAAAGCAGATTGTATCTTAACTTTTTTCTAATTATTAGGACTTAATAAATAGAAAAATAGAATGAATTGTTTTATGAGGTCACTGGAACAGAAGTGTAATAACTTATTCCAGAGATGTAAAAAAAATAAATTTTTGTATGAAGTGTGAGACTGGTTTATCTAGACAAGCCAAATTCATCCTAATCTAGGCCCTGTAATCTCTTGTTTCAGTCTTCCATTGAATTAATATTCTTCATCAGTCATTTATCTCATAAGATGTTATAGGTCTTTGGACATTAAGGAGAAAAAGTGACTTTTTATCTCCCCATTTAATTTCTAACTTTGATGGAAAGCAGATACTATATCATCAATTCAGTTCAGTTCAGTCGCCCAGTCATGTCCAAGTCTTTGCCACCCCATGGAGTGCAACACACCAGGATTCCCTGTCAATCACCAACTCCTGGAGCTTGCTCAGACTCATGTCTATCATGTCCATGATGCCATCCAACCATCTCATCCTCTGTTGTGCCCTTCTCCTCCTGCCTTCAATCTTTCCCATAATCAGGGTCTTTTGCAGTGAGTCAGCACTTCACATCAAATGGCCAAAGTGTTGAAGCTACAACTTCAACATCAGTCCTTCCAATGAATATTCAGGGTTGATTTCCTTTAGGATTGACTGGTTTGATCCCCTTGCAGCCCAACAGACTCTCAAGAGTCTTCTCCAACACCACAGTTCAAAAGCATCAATTTTCCAGTTCTCAACTTTCTTTATGGTCCAACTCTCACATCCATACACTACTACTGGAAAAACCATAGCTCTGACTAGGCAGACCTTTGTCAGCAAAATAATGTCTCTGCTTTTGAATATGCTGAGTTGGTCATAGCTTTTCTTCCAAGGAGTAAGCGTCTTTTAATTTCATGGCTGCAGTCACCATCTGCAGTGATTTTGGAGCCCCCCAAAATAAGTCTCTGTTTCCATTGTTTCCCCAATCTGTTTGCCATGAAGTGATGGGACCGGATGCCATGATCTTAATTTCTTGAATGTTGAGTTTTAAGCCAACTTTTTCACTCTCCTCTTTCACTTTTATCAAGAGGCTTTTTAGTTCCTCTTTGCTTTCTGCCATAAGGGTGATGTCATCTGCGTATCTGAGGTTATTGATATATCTCCCAACAATCTTGATTCCAGCTTGTGCTTCTTCCAGCCCAGTGTTTCTCATGATGTACTCTGCATATAAGTTAAATAAGCAGGGTGACAATATACAGCCTTGACATACTCCTTTCCCAATTTTGAACCAGTGCTTTGTTCCATGTCCAGTTCTAACAGTTGCTTCCTGACGTGCATACAGATATCTCAGGAAGCAGGTAAGGTGGTCTGGTATTCCCACCGTTTGTTGTGATCCACAGAGTCAAAGGCTTTGGCATAGTCAATAAAGCAGAAGTAGATGTTTTTCTGGAGCTCTCACTTTTTCTGTGATCCAGCGGATGTTGGCAATTAGATCCTCTGCCTTTTCTAAACCCAGCTTGAACATCTGAACGTTCTTGGTTCAGGTACTGTTGAAGCCTAGCTTGGAGAATTTTGAGCATTACTTTGCTAGCATGTGAGATGAGTGCAGTTATGCGGTAGTTTGAGCATTCAGTTGGCATTGCCTTTCTTTGGGATTGGAATGAAAACTGACCTTTCCCAGTCCTGCCACCACTGCTGAGTTTTCCAAATGTGCTGGCATATTGAGTGCAGCACTTTCACAGCATCATCTTTTAGGATTTGAAATAGCTCAACTGTAATTCTATCACCTCCGCTAGCTTTGTTCATAGTGATGCTTCCTAAGGCCCACTTGACTTCACACTCCAGGATGTCTGGCTCTAGGTGAGTGATCACACCATCGTGATTATCTGGGCCATTAAGAACTTTCTTGTATAGTTCTTCTGTGTATTCTTGCCACCTTTTCTTAATATCTTCTGCTTCTGTTAGGTTCATACTGTTTCTGTCCTTTTTTGTGCCCATCTTTCTATGAAATGTTCCCTTGGTATCTCTGATTTTCTTGAAGAGATCTCTAGCCTTTGCCATTGTATGGCTTTCTTCTATTTCTTTGCATTGATCACTTAGAAAGGCTTTCTTTTTTTAAAAAATTAATTTATTTATTTAATTGGAGGCTAATTACTTTACAATATTGTAGTGGTTTTTGCCATACATTGACATGAATTAGCCATGGGTGTACATGTGTTCCCCATCCTGAACCCCACTTCCACCACCTTCCTCATCTCATCCCTCAGGGTCATCCCAGTGCACCAGCCCTGAGCACCCTGTCCCATGCATCAAACCTGGACTGGTGATCTGTTTCACATATGATAATATACATGTTTCAATGCTATTCTCTCAAATCATCCCACCCTTGCCTTCTCCCACAGAGTCCAAAAGACTGTTCTTTACATCTGTGTCTCTTTTGCTGTCTCACATATAAGGCCATCATTACCATCTTAGAAAGGCTTTCTTATCTCTCCTTGTATTCCTTGGAACTCTGCTTTCAGATCGATATACCTTTCCTTTTCTCCTTTGCCTTTTACTTCTCTTCTTTTCTCAGCTTTTTAAAAGCCTCCTCAAATAACCATTTTGCCTTTTTTCATTTCTTTTTCTTATGGATGGTTTTTATCACAGCCTCCCGTACAGTGTGTTACAAACTTCTATCCATAGTTCTTCATGCACTCTGTCTATCAGATCTAATCCCTTGATTCTATTTGTCATTTCCACTGTATAATTGTAAGGGATTTGATTTAGGTCATACCTGAATGGTCTAGTGGTTTTCCCTACTTTCTTCAATTTAAGTCTGAATTTGGCAATAAGGGGTTCATGAGCTGAGCCACAGTCAACTCCCTGTTTGTTCTTGCTGACTATATAGAGCTTCTCCATCTTCAGCTACAAAGAATATAATCAGTGTGATTCTGGTATTGACCATCTGGTGATGTCCATGTGTAGAGTCTTCTCTTGTGTTGTTGTAAGAGGGTGTTTGCTATGACCAGTGCATTATCTTGGCAAAACTCTGTTAGCCTTTGCTGTGCTTCTTTTGTACTCCAAGGCCGAACTTGCCTGTTACTCTAGATATATCTTGACTTCCTTGACTTCCTACTTTTGCATTCCGGTCCCTATGATGAAAAGGACATCTTTTTTTTGATGTTAGACCTTCTAGAACTGGTCAAGTTCAACTTTGACACCAGTGGTTGGCGCATAGACTTGGATTACTGTGATATTGAATGGTTTGCCTTGGAAACGAACAGAGATCATTCTGTCATTTTGAGATTGCACCCAAGAACTGCATTTCAAACTCTTGTTGACTGTGAGGGTACTCCATCTCTTTAAGGGATTGTTGCCCACAGGAGTAGATATAATGGTCATCTGAATTAAATTTGCCCATTCTAGTCCATTTTAGTTGGTGATTCATAAAATGTTGACGTCCACTCTTGCCAACTCTTTTTGGAACACTTTCAATTTATCTTGCTTAGTAGACCTAACATTCCAGGTTCCTATGCAATATTGTTCTTTACAGCATCGGACTTTACTTCTATCACCAGTCACATCCACAGCTGGGTGCTGTTTTTGCTTTGGCTCCATCTCTTCATTCTTTCTGGAGTTATTTCTCCACTGTTCTCCAGTAGCATATTGGGCACCTGCCGACCTGGGGAATTCATCTTTCAGTGTCATATCTTTTTGCCTTTTCATACTGTTGATGGGGTTCTCAAGGCGAGAATGCCGAAGTGGTTTTCCATTCCCTTCTCCAGTGGACCATGTTTTGTCAGAACTCTCCACCATGACCCCTCCATCCTGGACCCTACACAGTATCTCTTGGTTTCACTGAGTTAGAGAAAGCTGTGATCCATGTGATCAGTTTGTTTAGTTTTCTGTTTTTGTGGTTTTCATTCTGTATGCCCTCTGATGGATAAGGATAAAAGGCTTATGGAAGCTTCCTGATGGGAGGGACTGGCTGTGGGGGAATCTGGATCTTGCCCCTGATGGGCGGGGTCCGTGCTCAGTAAATATTAAAACCAATTTTCTGTTAATGGGTGGGGCTGTGTTCCCTGTTTTCTGTTGATGGTTGGGGTGGTGGTGGTAATTACTAGAGAAATGCAAATCAAAACCACAGTGAAGTACCATCTCACACCCATCAGAATGGCCATCATCAGAAAGTCTACAAATAATAAACGCTGGAGAGGCTGTGGAGAAAAGAGAACCCTCTTACACTGTTGGTGAGAATGCAAACTGATATAACCACTATGGAGAACAGTATGGAGATTCATTGTGGTTTTAATTTGTATTTTGTGTGCATTGTGTGTGTGTGTGTGTGTGCGCATGCTCAGTCTTGTCTGACTCTTTGCTACACCACGAACGGTAGCCCATCAGGCTCCTCTGTCCATGGGATTTCCCAGGCAAGAATACTGGAGTGGGTTGCCATTTCCTCCTCCCGGGAATCTTTTCTACCCAGGGATCAAACCCATGTCTCCTGCTTAGCAGGCTAATTCTTTACCATTAAGCCAGCTGGGAAGTCCTAATGACTAATGATGTTGAGCGCCTTTTCATTCGCTTATTGGCTTTTTGTATATATAAAATTTATTCTCTTGTTCAGCTCTTTTGTCCATTTTTTTTAATGGGTTGTCTTTTTTAAATTATTGATTATTATAGGAATTCTTTTATTATTCTGGTAAACAAGTCCTTTGTTAAATATAAGGACTTTTGGTTTTAAAAATTAATAAAATATTCAATTTAGATGTTTCAAGATTCTTTGGGCATCAGAGTAATAGGTCAATTTATTATTGGCAGAAATTCCATTCCAGTTCTAAATCTAGGGTTCCAGAAGAAAATTGGTTAGGGGTATGTGGATTTTCTGGTTATCTACTGCTGTGTAACAAACTATCCCATAGTGGCTTAAAGCACCAGTGATTTGCTATTTCTCACAATTTTCTGGGTAAGTTAGGCAGGTTCTCTGTTTCACGTGGTGCCTACAGGGGTTGCTTATTTGGCTTGATGTCCCAGGATGGCTTCTCTCACTTGATTTGGGTGGCTGTAATGGCTATAGACTAGGTCGGCTTCTGCTTCTCCATGTCATTTCTCATTATTATTTAGTAGTTTAGCCCAAGTCTCTTTTTGTGGTAGCTTAATTCTAAGAGAGAACAAACAGGAGCTGTCAGGACTGTTAAGGGCTAGGTGTAGAACTGACACAGTGACACTTCTGTCGCATTCTGCTGGTTAAAGCAAATCACAGGGCCAGCCCAGATTCAAGGGAGGAAAATACAGCCCTTCTTTTGATGGAAGAGGCAGCATGTACACTTTCAGGAAAGGGGAGAATTTTTGGTGGTCATTTTTTGTGATATTTTATTACAGTGGAGGAGATGTTTAGAATTCCCTAATAAAAGATGATTTCATTAAGAATATAATCTGTAAGTTATCCCTATATTTATTTCTAAGTATCTTTCTAATTTGTTTTTATTTCATGCATTTATTTATCCCTACTGCATATACTCTGCTACCAGTGTTTCTCAGACATGATTCCAAATTGGAGATGATTAAAAAAAACTCAGTAGTTTTCACTTAAAAAACAACAAGGAGGCTTACTGAGCTATTACAGATGTTAATTAGGGTTCATTTCCTTTAATATGCTAGAGAGAAGTTATGATGCCACTTTACTGATGAACAAAATGAGCTTAATCATATCCTGGGTGCTAAATATTCTGACATTATAATCTTTTCTCTCAGAGCCCATCAGAGCAGTCTTAGCATTCAGGATAAGGTGCTGGGTGACATTATAGGCACAAGTGTGTCACATACAAACAGTGAAGGAAAGGAGGACGGCCTTGGCAGTCCTTGTCTCCTCATGTACTTGTTTTTCACTTTCAAAAATTGGGGTAAAATTCCCCTAACATAAAGGTAACCATTTACCATTTAAAAGTACACAATTTAGTTGCATTTAATATATTCACAGTATTTTATGTCTCCTCTCCTCTTACTTTATAAAGGAAGCATTTATTTCAGGGAAATGAACAATAAAATTCAGGCCTCCCAGGTGATGTTAATCCACCTGCCAATGCAGGAGATTCAGGTTTGATCCCTGGATTGAGAAGATCCCCTGGAATAGAAAATGGCAACCCACTCCAGTATTCTTGCCTGGGAAATCCCAAGGACAGAGGAGCCTGACAGGCTACAGTACATGGGGTCCCAAAGAGTCAGATACAATTGAGCACACTCTCAGGAAAAGTAGGGCAAAACAGACTAATAAGATGTCTAAACATTAACTCAGAAAGAACTCTTCTTTGGTGGAATGCTTTAAGAGATATGCTGGGACCACTGCCTTCCCACTGAAGTGCCAGTGTCTGGTCAGCAACAGCATGGCCTAAGCAATCGCCTTCTCATCTCCTGCCAGCCTCCTAAATCCTCCAGAATTGCAAGATTAGTTCAACTTTATCTTACCTTCTTTATTCGAGGAACGGTAAGCATTCTCAGGGAATTCACTGCATTGGTCCTCTGTATCACAAGACTTGGGAGTTTCACAGATCTTTATTCCAGATCTGAGAGAAGCGGCTTTCCTGGGAGCAGGGATTGTGGGCATCGTTAGCCTCTCCTGGTCCTTTTCTCTGCCTCAGGATGACTGACACACAATTGTCCTGAGGGCCAAGGCCACCTGCAGTAAATCTAAAGTTTACTTGAAGAGGCCCTGCTCCCTTTTCCCCTAAAAATGGAAAGATATTTAGATGTTTTTGTCATTGGTGATTTACTGGGACCTGGTTAAGACCTGAACAGATACGGTAAGTCATTTGAGATATAAAGATGTCTTAAAAATTTAGCTATACTTGCCCTTATACACTTAAAATAGTCTCAGGACTTAGCTACCACCTCCCTTAACCTAAAAAGGGGTAGGGAGAAGGAGGAGACATCTGTGAGGAAAAAGAGATACTTTGCCAAGAAGAATCAGTCATTCCAGTATCTTAATGGTTAGAATAAGATGAAATAGAAGCAAGAAGATTAAAGAGAATATAACCTCCTTGCTGCTGCTGCTAAGTCACTTCAGTCATGTCTAACTCTTTGTGACCGCATGGACTGTAGCCCTCCAGGCTCCTCTGTCCATGGGATCCTCCAGGGAAAAATACCAGAGTGGGTTGCCATGCCTTCCTCCAGGGGATCGTCCCAACTTAGAGATTGAATTGTGTTTCTTAAGTCTCCTACATTGGCAAGTGGTTTTTTTTTTTTTTACCACTAGTGCTTTGGAAGGACTGATGCTAAAGCTGAAACTCCAGTACTTTGGCCACCTCATGCGAAGAGTTGACCCATTGGAAAAGACTCTGATGTTGGGAGGGATTGGGGGC
>NW_011495029.1:3905711-3922384 GCF_000754665.1 Bison bison bison
ACTCGATGGACGTGAGTCTGAGTGAACTCCGGGAGCTGGTGATGGACAGGGAGGCCTGGCGTGCTGCGATTCATGGAGTCGCAAAGAGTCGGACACAACTGAGTGACTGAACTGAACTGAGTGCCACCTTGGATAGTAGTAATCCAGTAATTTTTTTTTTTCAACAAGATGTTGGAAAAGCAGTGCTGATGATTATGGGGCACACCAAGAATAATATTAGCAACCTTACTAATTAAAATGTAATACCAGTCATAACTTATTTGATATTTCCCTCATCTATGAAATGGAGATCTGCCTTACTCCCAGAGAAAGGTGCATTTAGGACTGCAGAGTACAGCAAGTTTTAGTTCTCAATAAGACCATGGTATCCTGAGAAATTTCCAGAGGTATTTTGACCTTGATTTTAGCCTTCTGTGATCACATTGTAGACAAAGCCTTGTAAAATTTGACTCCATTGCATACCGTGTTAGGTGTTGAAAAAGAAGGTTTAGCAAAGTGCATCTAACATTCCCTGGCAGCATTTCCCTGAGATTGTATCACTGAAATAGGAGCAGATGTTTGCTAACTTGGCAGGGATTGAGGGGAGAATGTCTTAAACTGAGTGAAAATATTTGTAAAGGCAGAAAGGGGTAAGAATGTGACAGAAGTAATTCACTCTAGCTAATGTGGGAGGGAAGAAGATGAGTTGTTAGTAGAACTGGAGAGGTAGTCAGGGACCAGATGTACAAGTTAAGGAATCTGGAGCTTCCCAGGTGCCCCTAGTGGTAAAGAACCCACCTGTAGGAGACACAAGGGACTCAGGTTCAATCCCTGGGTCCGGAAGATCCCTTGGAGGAGGACATGGCAACCCATTCCAGGATTCTTGCCTGGAGAATCCCATGGACAGAGGAGCCTGGCAGGCTACAGACCATAGGATTGCAAAGAGTCCAACACGACTGAAGCAGCTTAGCATGCACACAAGGCATTTGGGTTTTTATTCAGCTTTAAAGGGCCACTGAAGGATTTCATGCCCAGGATTGTAACAATCAGACTAGAATAATAACAGCAATATAGAGGCCAGATTAACAAGGAGGCCAGTTCAGAGTCTATGCATACCTTAACTAAGGCACTCCTTACATTGCATTAAAAGAGAAGCTGACTTCAGGAATCTAATGCTGTGCTGCTGAGTATGGGGGCACTTAGCCAAACATGGCTACTGAGCACTTGAAAATTGACTATTGCAAAGTGAGATATGCTATAGATGCAGACACTCACCAGATTTCAGAGGCTTGGTGTCTCAGCAGAATGTTCTTGTATATTGATGATGAGTTGAAGCAATATGTTGAATATATTGGATTAAGTAAAATATATCAGTACAATTAATTTTTCCTGTTACTTTTTACTATTTCAAGAATGTGGCTACTAGAAAATTTTAAACTACATATATGGCTCACATTGTATTTTTACCTTTTTCATTGCTGACTGAATTTATTTCAGTTTAGTTGCTTGCCTAATTTGCTTGCCTAGTTGTTGCCTAGCTGTTTGACTAGAAAATGTTTCATTTTAATTTGTAATAGGTCTGAAAACTGCAGTCATGCAAAATGAGTTTCATATATTTGGGAAACAAGGTTGAAAAGCTCTGTAAGACCATATTTTTATTAATTTGTTTATTTTATTAATATAAACCTTAACACTTGAGTATCTGCAGGAACCTGGCTTTTGCAGATGAGGTCACAGTGCATTTTGAAATCCATTGTTAGATAATGTTTATTCACTCTTCTACAAATAAATTATTTTTACAACAAATGTTCCAAAGCTCATGCACTGATAAGACTAGACTAGAGAAAAAGTTTATCTGAAAAACATTTTTTGAGAGTTTTTAGGTGTTGTCTAAACACTCTAGAATTTTTCCTACCATGTTCCAGTCGATAAGGCCAAGAAATGCATGCCCTCACAGGTAACAAACTTTCATAGCTAACAGGGATGGCTATTATGTCAAAAACTCTTGTCTACTCACAGGTACAGAGGTTTTTTTTTTTTTTGAAATGATGAAATGTTCTAAGATTAGATAGTGGTTATACAACTCTGTGACTATCCCCCAAATCTCTGAATTTTATACTTTAAAAGGATGAATGTTAGTGTATATGAAACATGTCTCAATAAAGCTGTTATTTAAAAAGCTCAGTCTTTACATGCACATCTATTGCGGTTACTGATTTCCTAGTCATTTAATAAGAATTATGTGAGCAGACACACAAAAAGCAACCATATGTTCAAAAATTACTGTGATCAGACAAAAAACGGTGTATCCTGTTTTTGCTTCTGTACTAGCCTCACAGATCTGGTGGTATATAGGGAAGCCTAGTAGCCTCCTTTGGTGAGTACTTATGAAGCTATTAAGCATTGTTTAGCTTAAGAGAGTGAAAGATTAAGTTCTCATTCATGTTCTAGTACACGATGGATGTGAGTAGAAAAAATAATACTCTGATATTTGATCATTTGATGTTGAGGAATTTCTTAGTTTTTAGACAGAGTTCTAAGAGTTGGTTTATATGTACTGTGGATTTTGTTAGGCACATTTCCTGTTTCTTGTATCTTGGTTCATCCTGTAGAATACCATGCCATCTGACTCACTAGATACCCAGAGAACAGCCATGGAGTGTTTTCAACTCGGAAACTGGCAGAGGATGCCTTACTATTTCTTTTCCATTTGCTACCATCTGAAGGAGGATTTTCTGGCTCATCACCACACACCTATCATCTCAGAAAGGAAGAAGCAGGGTGGATTTGGTGCATCTTTTTTTCTCTCTACAACCTCTTTCCGAGTCATTTCCACAGAACTGCCTTGGTACAGGAGAGAAGCTGGGTGCCAGTTTTTCTGTCAAAAGCAGAGCGCTTCAAATAGATTTTTACACAGCTGCTGCATTTGTCCTAATCCTTTTCCTTGCAGCCTTGTTACTGCGGCCTTGCTCTAGAGCTGCTTTCAGCAACCTCTCTGACACAGGTTTAATGCTGATTAGTTCCCAAACGATTCTAGGGCAGAGCTCCCTGCCAGGGTAAAGAATGAACAAAATTGGTTTGCACACAGGCCAGCTGCAGTTGCTCCAACTTGAGCCTGTCAAATACGGACCATTTTCTTGTTTACCAAGATGAGGTTAACTTAGCACAGCATGAAGCAAAACAGATAAAAAAAAAAAACAAACAAAATTAAAACTAGCCATGCTAGTTGAGTAGGATGCAGTGAGTGTGGAATTCAGGTGACTTTAAGTTAGTTTGGAAAGGTAAGGTAGTATACAGCACTAAAAGCTGATTAAAAGTCACTTGACAGATTTGCTTGCTCTATATGGGGCGGGGGTGGACTGTATAAGTGGACTGTATAATCTTTGAAAGATTATTCAGGTCTAGCACGGTATGAATTACTCATTTATGAAGTTATTTTCTGAAATATTTGAATCAGGTTTTATGTGTTTATAGAGCGATCTCTGGCAGACAGACTTCCAGACTAGATGAGAAAGCAAGGTGAACTATGTAATAAGAGAACCCCAAACCCAAGAGGTCTCTGACTTCCAGAACTTAAGTATACGAGACCCCCTTCCTCTTTTTTTGTGCAGAGCCTGTGCACAGATCCTCTCTTGCGAACCCAAAACTTCCATCCTTTACATTCAGGGCAAGTTGAGGGGAAGAGGTGGAGTAACTAGCTGAGGACTGGAAGAAGTATAGGAGTGGAAAAGGAAGAAAAGGCACATACAGAGAAGAGTGTGAGACAAAGGTACAGTGTCTCATCTGACTCCCGAGCCCCCGTCCTTCATTATCTGTGGGCATGAGAGCTCCAGACCTTTTCTTTGCTCTGACTTTCCCAGGTTCTTGTCCTAGGTTGTTAGGTGTTTTACCCCTGCTAGTTTAGGGCTGGAGAGAGAGAGACACTTAACCACCTATAACATTGTTCCTAAGGGAAATGCATTCTCTTACAGACCAGTCCCTGAGTATAACCATTAATTAAATTAAGGCTATTAAACTGCAGGTTGTGTGGTAGAGAGAGGTCTTTTTACCAACTGTGCACTTCTCATTCAGCACTGTACTGTACATTTCACTATCCATCACCTCCACTGAGATAATGTACCTAATGTCTCAAGACAAGGAAGCAACAGGAGTATTAAGACACAGCAGCATAATCAGCATGTTACCTACTCACAGGCCATTATCAGTTCAGGCTGAAGGGAACTCACAGAAAAAATAAGATCTGCCTGTATTGGAAATAAAGTGGGTTGGATTTAGAGAAAAAAGGAATCATTATGGACTGTAGTAGGGTAGTTTATAATTTAGACTGTGTCCTGAAGGAGGAATGACTGAGCAAGGGTGGACTAGTGTTCTAAGTTCCAGGCCTAAAGGGGTCAGGGAGGGACATAAAGGAGACTTTTTATCTCTAAAGTTTTATTTTTGTCTTTAAAAAATGATGAAGAAGCTATAGCAACATGTTAACATTTGTTAAATTCAGGTGGAAGATATCCACACAAGTGTTGATTATTTTTCTTTTACTTTTCTCTGTGTTTGAAATGTTTTTTAATTACAAAAAGGAAAATAAATACCCTTAGAGCTGGGCAGTGGAGAAGGCAATGGCAACCCACTCCAGTACTCTTGCCTGGAAAATCCCATGGACGGAGGAGCCTGGTGGGCTGCAGTACATGGGGTCCCTAGGAGTTGGACACGACTGAGTGACTTCACTTTCACTTTCATGCATTGGAGAAGGAAATGGCAACCCACTCCAGTATTCTTGCCTGGAGAATCCCAGGGACAGAGGAGCCTGGTGGGCTGCTGTCGATGGGGTCGCATAGAGTCGGACACGACTGAAGCGACTTAGCAGCAGCAGCAGCAGAGCTGGGCAGTACAAGAGAAAAATGGGCTTCCCAGATGACTCAGTGGTAAAGAATCTGCCTGCCAGTGCAGGATGCAGGTTCAATCCCTGGGTCAGGAAAATGCCCTAGAGGAGGAAATGGCAACCTATTACAGTATTCTTGTCTGGGAAATCCCGTGGCCGGAGGAGCCTGGCAGGCTATAGTCGTGAGGTTGCAAAGAGTCGGATATGACTTAGTGACTAAACAACAGCAACAAGAGACAAATGAAAGAACTTAAATAACATACAAGTCAGTAACCAACTCTTGAGTAGGGAGGTGGTGATGGTAGTCATTTTATCAAGGGTCTTAAAGAAACATACAAGTAGTATATTTTTCTCCAAGCAAAGAACTGATAAATGATTAAAATCATCCATAATGAAAGATCAAATTAATTAAAAAGTAAATAACTAACCAAAGCATCTTCATGGCTTGGGCTTAACCACCTTTAGGTCTGGAGGTATGCTAACACGGAAAATACATTGTGTATCATTGGAGGAAGTGAATTGTTGTTCAGTCGCTCAGTTGTGTCCGACTATTTGTGACCACATCAACTTCAGCATGCCAGTCTTCCCTGTCCTTCACCATCTTCTAGAGCTTGCTCAAACTTGTGTCCTTTGAATTGGTGATGCCATCCAACCATCTTGTCCTCTGTCATCCCTTTCTCCAATAAATTATATATTTTAGTCACTATAATCAAAAGGAGCAAGTTTAGGAGCAAAGGAAGAAAGCATAACCACTTGGTTTTCACACATATGTTTATCATGAAAAGTAACCATGAGCATAAGAATTGTCTTTTTGAGAGATTGGCTTTAATATATATATACATAGGGATTCCCTGGTAGTCCATTGGTTAGGACTCTGTTCTTTCATTGGCAGAAGGCAAGGGTTCGATCCCTGGTTGGGGAACTAAGATCTGATATGATACAGTCCCACCTCGAAGACCATATATTTAAATTCTGTAAAAATATACTGTATTGCCTCTCTTTTTCTGATATAATTGTCTCTCTTTACCAGCTTGAACTATTGCCCTCCCAGGAATTTCTTCTATAAGCATTGAGGGGAAAACCATTACTAATAATCTTTCTGTATTCCTAATATGCTTGATTAATTTTATAGAAAGAGCTAGATATATTTGTTGGTTGGCAATATAGAATTGTGAGCAGTATATTAACTACCAGTTATACTGTGTTCTGGGCTTCCCTGGTAGCTCAGATGGTAAAGCTTCTGCCTGCAATGCAGGAGACCCAGGTTCAATCCCCGGGTCAAGAACAGCCCCGGAGAAGGAAATGGCAACTCCAGTATTCTTGTCTGGAAAATTCCATGGACGGAGGAACCTGGTAGGTTACAGTCCACGGAGTCGGACGCGACTGAGCGACTTCACTTTCACTTTTCACTTTCATACTGTGTTCCTAGTGAATAAAACAGTTTAATCTTAGTGTGAAAACTATGTCCATGTAATGTAGTTTTTCAAATTGACGCACTACTGAATATACATAACTGAATGAAGTTTGAATTTAATGGATTTTTGTTCATTCATTCATGCAAAATGGAAAGGCCTTTAAAATTCATCCTAAAAGTACCTCTCTCCTATTAGGATGTCTTCTTTCGAAAAACCAGAAACAAGGAATGTTGGTGAGGATATGGAGAAACTGAATAATTGAGTTAATTAGAATGTAGAATGGTACACTTGCTATGGAAAGCAATGTGACAGTTCTTCAAAAAATTAAAAATAGAATCACCATTTGATCTAACAGAGGGCGTATACCTACCTGAACGAATTGAAAGCCAGAGTCTCAAAGAGATATTTGCGTCAGGTTCACAACAGCATTATTCACAAGGGCTCTAACAAGAAGGCAGCCCAGGTGTCCGTCAGGGGATGAAAGGATAAACACACTGTGGCTTACGCCATACAAGGGAATTATTCAGCTTTCAAAAGGAAGAAGGTTCTTCAGTACGCTGCAACATAAATAAACTTTGAGAACATTATGTTTAAGTGAAGTAAGCCAGGCATAAAAACACTCTGTGATTCTATTCATATGAGGTACTTAGAGTAATCAGTCATTCATATGAGGTACTTAGGAGTAGCCCTCATAGTCAACAAAAGAATCTGAAATGCAGTAATTGTGTGCAGTCTCAAAAACCACAGGATGATCTTGGTTTGTTTCTAAGACAGACCATTCAACGTCATAATAATCCAAGCCTATGCCCAAACCACTAATGCCGAAGAAGCTGAAGTTGAACGTTTCTATGGAGACCTACAGTCTTCCCTGGTGGTTCAGATGGTAAAGAGTCTGCCTACAATGCAGTAGAAGTGGGTTTGATCCCTGCGTCAAGAAGATCCCCTGGAAAAGGAAATGGCAGCCCACTCAAGTATTCTTTCCTGGAGAAGCCTACGGACAGAGGAGCCTGGTGGGCTACAGTCCATGGGGTCACAGAGAGTCAGACATGACTCAGAGACTTTCATTTCACCTCAGTTCATTTCATGAAGACCTACAAGACCTTCTGGAACTAACACCAGAAGAAAAAAAAAAAAAAATGTCCTTTTCGTCATAGGGGACTGGAATTCAAAAGCAGGAAGCCAAGAGATACCAGGAGTAACATGCAAGTTTGGCCTTAAGTACAAAATGAAGCAGGGCAAAGGCTAACAGAATTTTGTCAAGAGAACACACTGGTCATAGCAAACACCCTCTTCCAACAACCCAAGAGACGACTATGGACATCACCAGCTGGTCAATACCAAAATCAGATTGATTATATTCTTTGCAACCGAAGATGGAGAAGCCCTATACAGTCAGCAAAAACAAGACTGGGAGCTGACTGTGGCTCAGATCATGAACTCCTTATTGCAAAATTCAGGCCTAAATTGAAGAAAGTAGGGAAAACCACTAGGCCTTTCAGGTACGACCTAAATAAAATCCATATGATTAAACAGTGAAGGTAATTAATAGATTCAAGGGATTAGATCTTATAGACAGAGTGCCTGAAGAACTATGCATAGAGGTTCATAACATTGTACAGGAGGTGGTTACCAAAACCATCCTAGAAAAAAAGAAATGCAAGAAGGCAAAGTGGTTGTCTGAGGAGGAAGACTGAAGACAGAAGGAGAAGAGGGCGACAGAGGATAAGATGGTTGGATGGCATCACCGAATGAGTGGTGAGTTTGAGCAAACTCTGGGAGATAGTTAAGGACAGGGAAGCCTGGCGTGCTACAGTCCATGGGGCCGCAAGTACTCAAAAGCTATATTAGTGACTGAATGGCAACAGCAATAGTAATCAAAACCATAGAGATAGTAGAATGATGATTGCCAGGGACTGAGGGATAGGAGCAAATGCGTAATTTTTCTTTTAAAGGGGATAGGGTTTCAATTTACTAGATGATAAGAATTATATAGATGGATTGGAGTGATGGTTGCACATTATAAATGTGTGTAATGCTACTGAATTGTATACTTAAGAATAGTTTAAATGGTATTTTTTACATTATGTGTATTTTGCTATAATGAAAAAGTTGAAGGAAAAAATTAACCCTAAAAAGAATTTGACTTGTATTCTGTCACAGAAATACAAACATTTATGGCAATAAAATTTAACCACAGTACAAGTATATCTACAAAATTGTATGTATCTGTAATGGTCATGGCAGGAGTACAGAATCCATAATGTGCTTCCCTGGTTATTTCTCACCTATTTCTGCATAGTTAGTTCAGTTCAGTTGCTCAGTCATGTCTGACTCTTTGCGACACCATGGACTTTGCGACCCCATGGACTTTGCGACCCCATGGACTGCAGCACACCAGGCTTCCCTGTCTATCACCAACTCCTGGAGTTTACTCAAACTCATATCCATTGAGTCGGTGATGCCATCCAACCATCTCATCCTCTGTCGTCCCCTTCTCCTCCCACCTTCAATCCTTCCCAGCATCAGAGTCTTTTCAAATGAGTCAGTTCTTCACATCAAGTGGCCAAAGTATTGGAGTTTCAGCTTCAGCATCAGTCCTTTCAGTGAATATTCAGGACTGATCTCCTTTAGGATGGACTGGTTGAATCTCCTTGCAGTCCAAGGGACTCTGAAGAGTCTTCTCCAACACCACAGTTCAAAAGCATCAATTCTTCAGTGCTTGGCTTGCTTTATAGTCCAACTCTCACATTCATACATGACTGTTGGAAAAACTATAACTTTGACTAGATGGATCTTTGTTGGCAAAGTTATGTCTCTGATTTTTAATATGCTGTCTAGGTTGGTCAGAACTTTTCCTCCAAGAAGTAAGCATCTTTTAATTTCATGGCTACAGTCACCATCTGCAGTGATTTTGGAACCCAAGAAAATAAAGTCTCTCACTGTTTCCACTGTTTCCCCATCTATTTGCCATGAAGTGATGGGACCAGATGCCATGATCTTAGTTTTCTGAATGTTGAGCTTTAAGCCAACTTCTTCACTCTCCTCTTTCACTTTCATCAAGAGGCTGTTTAGTTCTTTGCTTTCTGCCATAGGAAGGGTGTCATCTCCATATCTGAGGTTACTGATACTTCTCCCAGCAATCTTGATTCCAGCTTATGCTTCATCCAGTCCAGCATTCCTCATAATGTACTCTGCATATAAGTTAAACAAGCAGGGTGACAATATACAACCTTGACATACTCCTTTTCCTATTTGGAACCAATCTGTTGCTCCATGTCCAGTTCTAACTGTTGCTTCTTGACCTGCATACCAATTTCTCAGGAGGCAGGTAAGGTGGTCTGGTATTGCCATCTCTTGAAGAATTTTCCACAGTTTGTTTTGATCCACACAGTGAAAGGCTTTGGCATGGTCAATAAAGCAGAAGCAGATGTTTTTCAGGAATTCTCCTGGTTTTTCAACGATCCAGCAGATGTTGGCAATTTGATCTCTGGTTCCTCTGCTTTTTCTAAATTCAGCTTGAACATATGGAAGTTCACAGTTTAGGTACTGTTGAAGCCTGGCTTGGAGAATTTTGAGCATTACTTTGCTAGTGTGTGAGACAAGTGGAATCATGTGGTAGTTTGAACGTTCTTTGTCATTGCCCTTCTTTGGGATTTTAATGAAAACTGAACTTTTCCAGTCCTGTGGCCACTACTGAGTTTTCCAAATTTGCTAAGTTTTCCAATATTGAGAGCAGCACTTTCACAGCATCATCTTTTAGGATTTGAAATAGCTCAACTGGAATTACATCACCTCCACTAGCTTTGTTCGTAGTAATGCTTCCTAAGGCCCACTTGACTTCACATTCCAGGATATCTGACTCTAGGTGAGTGATCACACCATCGTGATTATCTGGGTCATGAAGGTCTCTTTTATATAGTCCTTCTGTGTATTCTTGCCACCTCTTCTTAATATCTTCTGCTTCTGTTAGATCCTTACCATTTCCGTCCTTTATTCTCATCTTTGTATGAAACATTCCCTTGGTATCTCTGATTTTCTTGAAGCAATCTCCAGTCTTTCCCATTCTATTGTTTTCCTCTATTTCTTTTTGTTGATCACTGAGGAAGGCATTCTTATCTCTCCTTGGTATTCTTTGGAACTCTGCATTCAAAATGGTTTATCTTTCCTTTTCTCTTTTGCCTTTCACTTCTCTGCTTTTCATAGCTATTTTTAAGGCCTCTTCAGACAACCATTTTGCCTTTTTGCATTTTTTTTTCCTGGGGATGGTCTTGATCACTGCCTCTTATACAATATCACGAACTTTGTCCATAGTTCTTCAGGCACTCTGTCTATCAGATCTAATCCCTTGTATCTATTTGTCACTTCCACTGTATAATTGTAAGGGATTTGATTTAGGTCATACCCAATGGTCTAGTGGTTTTCCCTGCTTTCTTCAATTTAAGTCTTAATTTTGCAATAAGGAATTCATGATCTGAGCCACAGCTCCTGGTCTTGTTTTTGCTGACTGTATAGAGCTTCTCCATCTTTGGCTGCAAAACATATAATCAATCTGATTTCATTATTGACCATCTGGTCATTTTGTTATTGACAGACTGAAAACCACAATTACAGAAAACTAACCAATCTGATCACATGGACCACAGCTTTGTCTAGCTCAGTGAAACTATGAGCCATGCCAGGTAGGACCACCCAAGATGGATGGGTCATGATGGAAAGTTCTGACAAAACGTGGTCCACTGGAGAAGGGAATGGCAAACCACTTCAGTATTCTTGCCTTGAGAACCCCATGAACAGTATGAAAAGGCGAAAAGATAGGACACATGATAGATGAACTCCCCAGGTCGGTAGGTGCCTGATATACTACTGGAGAAGAGTGGAGAAATAATTCCAGAAAGAATGACGAGGCTGAGCCAAAGCTAAAACTGTGCCCAGTTGTCAATGTGACTGGTGATAGAAGTTAAATCCAATGCTGTAAAGAGCAATATTGCATAGGAACCTGGAAAGTTAGGTCCATGAATCAAGGCAAATTGGAAGTAGTCAAACAGGAGATGGCAAGAGTGAACGTCAACATTTCAGGAATCAGCAAACTAAAATGGACTGGAATGTGTGAATTTAACTCAGATGACCATTATATCTACCACTGTGGGCCAGAATCCCTTAGAAGAAATGGAGTAGCCATCCTAGTCAACAAGAGTCTGAAATGCAGTACTTGGATGCAAGGCAAACCATTCAGTATCACAGTAATCCAAGTCTGTGCCCTGACCAGTAATGCTGAAGAAGCTAAAGTTGAACAGTTCTTTGAAGACCTATAAGATCTTTTAGAACTAACACCCAAAAAAGATTTCTACATAATATTGTGAAAGAAACAAATACTTTTACAATAATAGTAGTGATAATTTTTAATACTACTACAAAACTGTTTTCCTAAAATTGGTACAAACATGATAAAAATCTTTACACAGTGTCAGTAGTGGCTCATATTCTTTCTGCTAGCCTGTGTTCATACTAGTTTGCTTAATTAGTGATCCTTGAGTTCATGTATCCTTGGCCCTGTGTAAGCCCTGGAGATTCAGTAGTGAGCAACTTTTACCTTCACAGAGCTGCAGCCTTTTCCAGAAGAAATGACTATAAGCTTAGATCTGAAGGGTGGTCAAGAATTTACAGGTGGGCTATGGAGTGGGGGCAGTACTAAAAGAAGTGTTTGTGGCAGACAGGCAGCATGTGTAAAAGTCAGCTAATGTGAGAGTGCGTAGTAGATATGGTAAACAGCATGACTGGAGTACAGAATGCAAAGCATATGAAAAATTCTGCAGAAAGGGTTAAGACATAAGCAGTCAGGTTGTGAAAAATTTTGAAGTGATACTAGGCAATTTGAGATTTAACATCAGGATAATGAAGCAGTATTGAAGGAAAGTATTGGATTTGCATTTAGAAAGATTTCTTGGCTGCATTACAGAGTAGTGTTGGTAGGGAGTAAGCCTGGAGGCAGAACACGTTTTTAATCATTCAGGTGAGAGATGGCATTGGATTAGATTAGAGCAGTGGCAGAGGGGATGGAGAGAGCTAGACAGAGTTAAGAAAATAGGAGGTAAAATCAATAGGATGAAGCAACTGATTAGATGTGGGCAATCAGAGGGAAAAAGGAGTCAAAGATGACTGCAGCTATCCATCTTGAGCCTCTGGTTAAAATGGTTGTACTAATTGAGCTGGAGAAATTACAGCTCAGGGCTTTGAAAGTGATTCCCTGTTTGATCTCTAAGAATTGTCCTATTGTGAGGAACAGTTCTCATAAATCTAAGAATTTGTGATTCTTAACTCTTCTAAGGAAGCTCATTATATATTCTACAGATTAGATCATTTTATTGCCATTTACACGAAAGTCATCCTGAGATGTCCATATCTTTAATTACTCTTGGAATTCATTGTTAGAGCTCATTGGCTTTTTTGTTAAAGAGAATATTGTTTTCTGTAGACAGTGTATACTCCAGTGTCCTTGCCTGGAGAATCCCAGGGACGGGGGAGCCTGGTGGGCTGCCATCTCTGGGGTCGCACAGAGTCGGACACAACCGAAGCGACTTAGCAGCAGCAGCAGGCAGTGTATAATTTTGTCTGGTTGCATATATAACTGTTATGTATAACCCTTTGTAGGCAACATAGCCATGTATCAAATCACTCTAAAATTAACTGTAATGATAACAAAGCCACTGTTGACAAGGATGACAACATAAATATATCTGAATAAGTTAATGTTAAAAGTAAACATTTGACAATTCTCATTCATTGCCAGTGGAAATGCAAAATAGTATAGCCATTTTAGAAGTCATTGTGACAGTTTCTTACAAAACTTAACATATTTACCATGTTCCGTTAGTCACACTTCCTGTTATCTATCCAAAGGAATTGAAGGCTTACATCTACACAAAAACCCTTACTCATGAATGTTTCTAGCAGTTTTATTCTCAGTTGCTCAAATTTGGAAGCATTTAAGATATCCTTAAGTAGGTAAATGGATAAATAAGTTGTGATATGTTCATACAATGGAATATTATTCACTGCAAAATTGAAAGGCGCTACCAAGCCTTGCAAACATGGAGGAAACTTAAATGCATATTACTAAGTGAAAGAAGCCAGCCTGAGAAGATTTCAATTGTGTGACTTTCTTGAAAAGACTAAACAATAGAGATGGTAAAAAATGGTTATCAGAGATTAGAGAGGAGATGGGAATGAATAGGCAGAGCACGGAGGACTTTCAGTGCAGTGGATTGTTCTGTACCATACTACAACAGTGGATACATGGCATTACAAATTTATAAAGGCCCCTAGAATGTACATAACCAAGAGTGAACTCTATTGTGAACTATGGACTTTGGGTGATATTGATGTGTAAATCATCTCTTATTCAGGGTTACCTTTTATTCAAACACACACACACAAATTAGGCAAATGGTTGTCTGAGGAGGCCTTACAAATAGCTGAGAAAGAAGAGAAGCAAAAGGCAAAGGAGAAAAGGAAAGATGTACCCATGTGAATGCAGAGTTCCAAAGAATAGCAAGGAGAGATAAGAAAGCCTTCCTCAGGGATCAGTGCAGAGAAATAGAGGAAAACAATAGAATGGGAAAGACTGGAGATGGCTTCATAAGGAATGCTGGACTGGATGAAGCACAGCTGGAATCAGGATTGCCGGGAAAAATATCAATAACCTCAGATATGGAGATGACACCACCCTTATGGTAGAAAACGAAGAACTAAAGAACCTCTTGATGAAAGTGAAAGAGGAGAGTGAAAAAGTTGGCTTAAAACTCAACATTCAAAAAACTAAGATCATGGCGTACGGTGCCATCACTTCATGGCAAATAGATGGGGAAACAGTGGAAGTAGTGAGAGACTTTATCTTTTGGGGCTCCAAAATCACTGCAGATGGTGACTGCAGCCATGAAATTAAAAGACACTTGTTCCTTGGAAGAAAACTATGACCAACCTAGACAGCATATTAAAAAGCAGAGACATTACTTTGCCAACAAAGGTCCGTCTAGTCAAGGCTATGGTTTTTCTTGTGGTCATGTAAGGATGTGGGAGTTGGACTGTGAAGAAGGCTAAGTGCCGAAGAATTGATGCTTTTGAACTGTGGTGTTGGAGAAGACTCTTGAGAGTCCCTTGGACTGCAAGGAGATCCAACCAGTCCATCCTAAAGGAAATCAGTCCTGAATATTCATTGGAAGGACTGATGCTGAAGCTGAAACTCCAATACTTTGGCCACCTGCTTCGAAGAACTGACTCTTTGGAAAAGACCCTGGGAGAGCTAGCTTTGTATGTCAAGAATGCTTTTTAGACATACTTGCTATTGTGTTCTCTTTTCCTAGCATTTGGAGGAGGATTTTTAAAATAACCTTTATAATATTTATAATTTTATGGTATAACTTCACTCATCATTGCATTTTCCTTTCTGGAAAACACAGAAAAACTTAAGTAGTTTACCCAAGGTCACATATGGCTTGTTCATTGTATATATATATGTATTTATGTTCCAGAAACAGAAAGCTAAGATTCATTCCCCACATTGTGGGAATGTTGAACTCTCTTCATTTCAGAAAATACTTTGTATGCTAGATGAAATCTGTTTATATTCATTCTGTTTTTTCAACCTTTTTCAAGAGAATAGAGTCAATCCCAGGTCTTGACTTGGGTGATTCTTGGTCTGTCCAATAAGATAGCTATTAGAAATGTATCTTATGCAGCCGAGGAACTGAATTTTAAATTTTATTTAATTAAAATGTAGATATCCATGTGTTAATAGTGGCTACTGTATTGAACAGTGCAGCTCTAGCTTACCAGTTAGAAGACAGGACCATGTTAAACTCTAGTAGGGAGGCAGTCAGCACAATTCAGACTGTGGGAAACTGTCAGGTTTCTTCAACAGAGAAACTCCAAGCAGGGAAAAAGATGTGGAGGGGAAATCCTAAGATTAAAAGAGACTTAAAGGGCATATCAGCAAATCACAATGTATGGACTTTATTTGAGTCCTGATACAAACTGTTAAAAATATTTATTACATTTATGAAATAATTGAATAACAGCTAGATTTTTGGTATTAGGAAATTATTGTATTTTTTTAAGCATCATATATTGTAGTTGTCTAACAAAAGGAGAAGGGTGAGTCATTATCTTTTAGAAAGATGTTGAAGTATTTACTTCTGCCCTTTGATGCTAGGCTTATATTTACTGCATTTTTCATCAATGACCTATTTTCTTTTAGCATTGATTAAAAAAAAAAAACTTTTTTTTTTTTTAATTTTATTTTATTTTTAAACTTTACATAATTGTATTAGTTTTGCCAAACATCAAAATGAATCCGCCACAGGCATACATGTGTTCCCCATCCTGAACCCTCCTCCCTCCTCCCTCCCTATACCATCCCTCTGGGTCGTCCCAGTGCACCAGCCCCAAGCATCCAGCATCGTGCACCGAACCTGGACTGGCGTCTCGTTTCATACATGATATTTTACATGTTTCAATGCCATTCTCCCAAATCTTCCCACCCTCTCCCTCTCCCACAGAGTCCATAAGACTGTTCTATACATCAGTGTCTCTTTTGCTGTCTCGTACACAAAGTTATTGTTACCATCTTTCTAAATTCCATATATATGCATCATTATACTGTATTGGTGTTTTTCCTTCTGGCTTACTTCACTCTGTATAATAGGCTCCAGTTTCATCCACCTTATTAGAACTGATTCAAATGTATTCTTTTTAATGTCTGAGTAATACTCCATTGTGTATATGTACCACAGCTTTCTTATCCATTCATCTGCTGATGGACATCTAGGTTGCTTCCATGTCCTGGCTATTATAAACAGTGCTGCGATGAACATTGGGGTACACGTGTCTCTTTCCCTTCTGGTTTCCTCAGTGTGTATGCCCCAGCAGTGGGATTGCTGGGTCGTACGGCAGTTCTGTTTCCAGTTTTTTAAGGAATCTCCACACTGTTCTCCATAGTGGCTGTACTAGTTTGCATTCCCACCAACAGTGTAAGAGGGTTCCCTTTTCTCCACACCCTCTCCAGCATTTATTATTTGTAGACTTTTGGATCGCAGCCATTCTGACTGGTGTGAAATGGTACCTCATAGTGGTTTTGATTTGCATTTCTCTGATAATGAGTGATGTTGAGCATCTTTTCATGTGTTTGTTTAGCCCTCTGTATGTCTTCTTTGGAGAAATGTCTATTTAGTTCTTTGGCCCATTTTTTGATTGGGTCGTTTATTTTTCTGGAGTTGAGCTGTAGGAGTTGCTTGTATATTTTTGAGATTAGTTGTTTGTCAGTTGCTTCATTTGCTATTATTTTCTCCCATTCTGAAGGCTGTCTTTTCACCTTGCTAATAGTTTCCTTTGATGTGCAGAAGCTTTTA
>NW_011495029.1:3922644-3923292 GCF_000754665.1 Bison bison bison
CTCCTTTGTCAAAGATAAGATGTCCATATGTGCATGGATTTATCTCTGGGCTTTCTATTTTGTTCCATTGATCTATATTTCTGTCTTTGTGCCAGTACCATACTGTCTTGATAACTGTGGCTTTGTAGTAGAGCCTGAAGTCAGGTAGGTTGATTCCTCCAGTTCCATTCTTCTTTCTCAAGATCGCTTTGGCTATTCGAGGTTTTTTGTATTTCCATACAAATTGTGAAATTATTTGTTCTAGCTCTGTGAAGAATACTGTTGGTAGCTTGATAGGGATTGCATTGAATCTATAAATTGCTTTGGGTAGTATACTCATTTTCACTATATTGATTCTTCCAATCCATGAACATGGTATATTTCTCCATCTATTAGTGTCCTCTTTGATTTCTTTCACCAGTGTTTTATAGTTTTCTATATATAGGTCTTTAGTTTCTTTAGGCAGATATATTCGTAAGTATTTTATTCTTTCCGTTGCAATGGTGAATGGAATTGTTTCCTTCATTTCTCTTTCTGTTTTCTCATTATTAGTGTATAGGAATGCAAGGGATTTCTGTGTGTTGATTTTATATCCTGCAACTTTACTATAATCATTAATTAGTTCTAGTAATTTTCTGGTGGAGTCTTTAGGGTTTTCTATGTAGACGG
>NW_011495029.1:3923392-3947649 GCF_000754665.1 Bison bison bison
TTTTGTCAAAGGCTTTCTCTGCATCTATTGAGTAATCATATGGTTTTTATTTTTCAAATTTGTTAATGTGGTGTATTACATTACATTACATTACATGGTGTATTACAAAAAAAACTTCTTATATGGAGAATTTTGAACACATGCAGGTGGATAGAGTAGTACAGTGAATCCCCATATACCCATTATCCATATTTAAGAATTATCAATTCATGACCAACATTGTTTCCTCTTCACATCCCCATATTATGTTTTATAAGCAAATCCTAGACGTTTTATGATTTTATTTGAAATATCTCAGTATATATCTCTGAAAAGTAAGGCTGTAAACAGATAAGGTAAGGAGTTCCTGAGAAAGAGAGCCAAGCATTGCTTTCATGACATAAGAGAAGCCATTTTTGGCCTAAGCCATTTTTGGCCTAAGCCTGTCCTAGTGCTTGTCCTTGAATAGGTCTCAGAAATGATCTCGAAGGGACAAAAATAATGCAGAAACAAACTGTTATCAGGCGAAAGAAGTAACTTTGCTGTTGTTGGAAAGATATCAGTTGTAAACATTGCTAATTCTGTTGAAGTGGTGTAAATTAGTCTGAAGTGCTCAACCACTAGATCAGCTGGAACTCAAAGGATAAATATGTTGAGCTTTTCTGACCTTCCTGACTTCAATCAGGAAGCTTGGATTCTGAAGACCTATCAACTGCCCAAGCCTTTTCATGAATATGCATGTATCTTTAGCCTAAAACTTCCCAGTTTTGCTGTTCAGGAGACACTGTGTTGGGAAAGATCCTTGGTGTTCTCCTTGTGTGTATGTGTGCTAAGTCCCTTCAGCTGTGTCCAAGTCTTTGCAACCCCATAGACTGTAGCCCGCCAGGGTCCTCTGTCTACTCCAGGCAAGACTACTGGAGTGGGTTGCTGTGAGCTTCCTCAGGGGATCTTCCCAACCCATGGACTGAACTGTGTCTTAGCCTCTTGCACTGGCAGACAGGTCTTTACCACTAGTGCCACTTGCTGTAAATAGTGGGTCCTTTTCCCAATCTTGGCTTGACACCCACTGAGAGGCAAACCCAGTTTTCAGATAACAAGACCTCTTTGGTTTTCCATTTCTTCAGTACAATTACCAAACGTAAAATTTTTAAATAATATTATTTTTTAAATATCATTATTTTATATTCAAATTCCACTTGCTTCAAAAATTTATAGTTTACATCTAAATGACCAAACATGACAATTCTGTAAATAAACCAAGTTACATGATCCATTTTATGTTAACATGATGCAGTGTGGTATCCTGTATGGGATTCTGGAACAAAGAAAGGACCTTAGATAAAAAATATGAAAACCTGAATAATGTGTGAAAGTGTTTAGTCACTCAGTCATGTCCGACTGTTTGCAATCTCATGGACTGTAACCCACCAGGCTCCTCTATCCATGGAATTTTCCAGGCAGGAATACTGGAGTGGATAGCCATTCCCTTCTCCAGAGGATCTTCCTGACCTAGGGATTGAACCAAGGCCTACTGCATTGCAGGTGGATTCTTTACTGTCTGAGTCACCAGGGAAGCCCTGAAAAATGAATAGATTTGGTTAATAATAATGTGCCAGTATTGCTTCATTAATTATAATGTAATGCTTACTGATAGGGGAAACTGGTTGGAGGGTATATTGGAACTCTGTACTTGTCTTCCCAATTCTGTAAATCTAAAACTATTCCAAAAACTAAAGTTTACTTTGAAAAAAAAGTTAGCCATGAAGTCCTGGGTTCAGAGCAAAGAATAATAAAGTTCTGGTTGTGTGATACCACCATGGGCAAATGATATGATAATAATATCCTTAAGTCTTACGTTTGACATAAGGTAGGTATCAAATTTTAATGTATAAGTTGGTACAAATTAGAAAAGAAATAAAATGTTATAAAGAAAATGGACTAATTTTATTCCTTTACTTATATTACTTTTCAGTTTATATAGTCAAAGTTTGGAAGTGAATCATTTTCACAGCTATCAGTTCTTTAAATAAGTTTTCCAAATTCTGGAGTATATAATTCAGGTCCAAATACAGTTTTCATTTTCATTTATCCATTTATGTAGCAAACATTAATGAACATATGTACCAGGCACAGTATTAAGTAGGTGCTGAGGATGTAAGAATGAATAATATGTTGTATAGATTAAAGTCTAAAGGAGGAGATAGGATTGAACAGTTTTAATACAGTATGTTAAGTGGATAGCAATATGCAGAGCAATTATGAGAACAGAGTTCCAAAACCTAAACAGTTCTATTTCTTAAAAAAAAAAAAAAAATTATATTTACATATTATGTGTCAACCAAGAAGAAAAATGCAGTGTCCTGAACCTTAATATCAAGGAAAGTTTTTATTTTAACACATCAACTAATACATATTTAGTACAATGTTTGTACAATAGTGATTTACTTAAAAATTAAGCTCTTGGAATTTAAAAGATGTTGGACCATAAAACTTAGCTGTTCTGATTAAGCTTTTATGTTGAAAAAACTCCTTACTCTTTCTTTGCTTAAAGACCTTGTGAGACCTGGAGCAAAGGAACTGTTGGGCCACACTGTGCCCAGACTTCTGACCCACAGAAACTGATAAGAAGTGTGGGTATTGTTTTAAGTTGCCAAGTTTGTCATAATTGATTAAGGGGGTAATAGAAAATCAAGATGGAAGAAGACATTCCAGACACAAGACCACAGTACTTAAAGGGAACTGCCAGTCATTGAACTTAAGTGCAGATGTGTAGGCAATGGGGAGATTCAGAACCTGGAGCTGAACATGTAGGCAAGGGCTAGATCACAATGGTCCTCAAGTGCCATCTCAGGAATCTGGGCTCTGGGTGACAGGGGTCTGAACTCAGGAGACTGGTGTCTTAGTTCACTTTGATTTTCCTGAGAGAGAAAATTAATTCACTTATCTTCACTTGAGTCTCTGCCCAGATATCATCATCTTAATAAGACCACCTGACCTCCCTATTTAATATTGCAACTAGTGCTCTGTACTGCCCTTCTTACTCTACTCTTTTCTTTAACTTTCCTTGCACTTTTTGTCTTTCAACATATTGTATAATTTAAATTTATTATTTTTATCTCCTCCTAGAATATAAACTCCATGAGGACAAGGATTTTTTTTTTTTTTTTTTGCCTTTTTGTTCACTGTTTGTTCCAGTTATTTATTATTGCATCGCAAACCAGACAGAAAACTCTCTGCTTAAATGACGGTCATTTACTTTACTCACAGATCTGCAGTTTGGGCAGCCCATGGTGATGCCACCTTGCCTGTGCTCCATGCTGCATCAGCTGAGTGGCCTGACAGGGCCAGAGGACACACTTGCAGGTGGCTCACTTCCAGGACTGGCAGGCTCTGCTCACTGTTGGCTGGGCCCTCAGTTTCTCTCTTCCCACAGCATGTGACTGTGTTGTAAGGGCATGTGTCCCAAGAGAATATGGTGGAAATGCCTGGCATTTTTTATGGCTTAGCCTTAGAAGCCATAACCTCATTTCTCTGGTATGCTTATGTTTGAGGAAGTCTTAAGGTCCTTCCAGCTTTAAGAGCAGGGAACATGGACTCCACCTCCTGATGGAGTTTCAGAAGAACATGTGGATAGGAGATATTGTTGTGGCCATCTTTGGAAAATACAGTCTGTGTGCTGTGTATCCCCAAAGCTAGAACAGTGCCTTGGCTGGTAGAGCTCTATAAATGTTCGTTGAGTAAATGAGTAAGTGAGAGAAAGAGAGAGAGAGAAGGAAGAATTAGAAGGGAATTGTGTACAGTGTGTGGCAGGGAGACTAGAATTTTGGAAACTGTAAGTATTCTGAGCCTGGCTTGAGATTCAAAATTAACAAAGTGGCAGTGAAAATAGAAAGGAAAGGCTGATTGGGAGGGATAGTAAGGAAGCATAAATTATAAATTTTAATGACTGTTTGAATATGGAAGGAAAGGGGTGGGGTCCAGATGAGGGAAGGGGGAGAAATCTAGAATCTAAATCTAGAATGACTCCTAGTCAGTCAGCTATTCAAGCTGTGTGCCGAGTACCAGAATAAAAGTAGTGAATGTGATACCTTTTTGATAGAATTATTCTTAGTGTTAAATTCATCCCTCTTCAGAGATGATTAGTAGATAGTAATATTTGAAAACTACATGGATTATGGCACTGTTAACAGCAGAAAACCTTTAGGGGAGAAGAGTTAAGCTTTGAAAATGAAGTTCAGCCTGCCGGTACTGAGATAGATGAGTGGAGAGTCTTGGTGAGAAGTAAGAATTGTGAATTGAAATGCAGGGCTAAGAGATCATCTTGAGGGTTTTCTTCTGTTTTTCTGGTGGAGAGAGGAAGGAAGAGATTGTTTTTCCTATAGAGAAGAGGAAAATTCTACTCCTCCCTCCCATTTTTATCCTTCTTGGTGGGTTTTGTTTCATGTTAATTTTGAAAACTTCAGAAAGTGATTGAAAGGACTTTTTTCCCCACCAAAGCTGATTTTCTTCTTTCGTAATATACTAGATAGTAGCTTTAGGAATCAGTCCCTTGTAGAAATGGGAAAGTCTAGTCATCATATAGGTCACATTCCCTCTGACCCCCAGCCCCACCCACCCCTAGTGTATGTGGACCATTGTATCTGTGCTCAACCTCAGTACCATTTTAAAACAGAGTTTAGTTAGTTCATTTTAAAGCCTGAGTGTTCTAGCTCACACTCAGCATATTAGCGGAGGCCTGGAAGGCCTTTGGCGAATGTGCACACCAATGCAGAGAGACTCAGAGGTGGTCACATCAGTGGAACATTCTAGCTACCAGCAGCTTCAGGTAATTGTTGGAATAATACTTCTTCTCTTTGATTCTTGTAGGAATATTCTCTTTCCCAGTGAATCCTGTTACCGATACTTATTTTGCCTGATTTTGCTGATGTTAGAACAATTTCATATACCATGGGGCAGTAGTGTTAGTAAAACAAATGTATCCTTCCTTGTCTTATAATTTATATATCTCCTTCAGAGAACATTATTGATTTCTTATGCAGGAATTTTTCTGTTTTTGAAAAGTGTAGGAGGAATAAACGGAGAAGGCAATGGCACCCTACTCCAGTACTCTTGGCTGGAAAATCCCATGGACGGAAGAGCCTGGTGGGCTGCAGTCCATGGGGTCGTGAAGAGTTGGGCACGACTGAGCGATGTCACTTTCACTTTTCACTTTCATGCATTGGAGAAGGAAATGGCAACCCACTCCAGTGTTCTTGCCGGGAGAATCCCAGGGACGGGGGAGCCTGGTGGGCTGCTGTCTATGGGGTCACACAGAGTCAGACATGACTGAAGCGACCTAGGAGCAGCAGCAGCAGCAGCAGGAGGAATAAAGTGGTGTTCCTGTGAGAGTTAATTGCTACTCCTGTGTAAACTAAATGTGTCTGTATAGGTGAGTATAGTAATGAATGAAAATGGAGAGAAAAGTCTGCTTTCGCTTTGTACAGATAGTGCTTCATTGAGTCACGCAGTAGAAAACCTTCAGTTTGAATGTCTCAGAACTCTAGCTCTGTAGTATTACTTGTCAGCTATAAATATTTTAACGGTGGTTGGCTTTCTTTTGTTCCTAAAGGCAAAGGGTGGCTCTCTTGTAGGCTCTTTAGCAGAGAATAAGTTCTTTAGCAATAGGGGAAGATTCGTTTTATTTTGTATAGTAAAAAGCAGCATGAATAGTAACATTAAAATGCTTTTTTTGGATAAATGATTCTCACAGCAGATAGATATCTAATAACACTACATGCTAAAAGTGTATTGTTACAATAATAAAATAATCTGTATTTTATGTATGAGGATATTTTTGCTCGAAGAAATTGTGATTTGCCCTAGACTACTAGAACTAGAACCTTGTTTTCTTGGGTATAATTATTATTTGAAAATCACTTGTATATAAAAATAATAAAAATCATTTACTAAACACTAGTGAACACATAGGAGAAGGCAATGGCAACCCACTCCAGTACTCTTGCCTGGAAAATCTCATGGATGGAGGAGCCTGGTGGGCTGCAGTCCATGGGGTCGTGAAGAGTCAGATACGACTGAGTGACTTCACTTTCCCTTTTCACTTTCTTTTTTTTATTTTATTTTTTTTAACTTTACAATATTGTATTGGTTTTGCCATATATCAACATGATCCACCACAGGTATACACGTGTTCCCCATCCTGAACCCTCCTCCTCAAAGGAAATGGCCACCCACTCCAGTGTTCTTGCCTGGAGAATCCCAGGGACGGGGGAGCCTGGTGGACTGCAGTCCATGGGGTCGCTGAGAGTCAGACACGACTGAGGGACTTTACTTTCACTTTCACTTTCATACATTGGAGAAGGAAATGGCAACCCACTCCAGTGTTCTTGCCTGGAGAATCCCAGGGATGGGGGCGCCTGATGGGCTGCTGTCTTTGGGGTCGCACAGAAACGGACACGACTGAAGTGACTTAGCAGCAGCAGCAGCAGTGAACATATGACACTTATTTGATTATTAACCTAAAAATTATGGACCCTTTCCTCTTAGAGAGTTTCATGATATCAGTTATACTATTTCAATGGCTTTTTAAAGTTTTTTTTTCTTGGTTCATAATTTTATTGCAAAAGGAATATCATGACAAGCATGGGTTAGGATCAGAATGGTTTGTTATTTCATCTTTAGCAGAGGACCATAGAACCTGGTTTCATTGTTAAGATTTTTTACAAGTAAATAATATACTGTTATATTCTATGCTTGGTGGTAGGAGGCACAGTGCCTAATAAGAATTTATCTGGTCTTTGTCCCATGTTCCTGGAGCAAAACTTCCAGAACCCTGAGGATTTCCTGGTAACAGGAGTGTTATCCTAATGAAGCAACTACTAATGGGCTCCTAGATAACTTCAGGTAGGGCTTGGTCACAGAACCAACCTAGCAGAGGGAAGGAGGTTGGAGATTGAGTTTCGGTAACATGGCTATGATTTAACAAGTCATGCCTATGTAATGGTGCCCTAATAAAAACTTTAGACACCAAAGTTTAGTGGCGCTTCCTGGTTGATTAACACATTGGTGGGAGTAGGAGTGTGACACACCCTGATTCCACAAGGAGAGAGCATGAAAGTTCTCTGATCTCAACCTGTGTATATCTTCATTTGTCTAGTCCTTCTGATTTCTATGCCTTAAAATAAAACTATAATCATAAGTGTAGTGCTTCTTTGATGCTCAGCCTTCTTTGTAGTCCAACTCTCACATTTCTACATGACTGCTGGATAAACCATAGCTTTGAGTATACAGACCTTTGTTGGCAAAGTGATGTCTCCACTTTTTAATATGCTGCCTAGATTTGTCATAGCTTTCCTTCCAAGGAGCAGGCATCTTTTAATTTCGTGGTTGGAGTTACCATCTGCAGTGATTTTGGTTATTAATTGCCAGACCTGAGGGATTTGTGGGAACTTCAAGATATATATCCAGTCTGTGAGTAGTGCAGGTGGCCTGGGGAACTTCTGAAATCAGGGCAGTCTTATTGGGAACTGTGCCCTTGGAGAGTTAATACCTGCACTAATGCCAGGATTATTGGGATACCTCTGGTTGAGTTTGAAGCAAAATATCTGTATTGTGTACTCTTTTGATTCCCAGTGAATAAACTTCAGTATTACGAGTCTCTTAGAAATTAACAACTTACTGGATTGCTGTTGATGTACTTTATTAAGCTCTTAATCAAGATAAACTTTTAGGATTACCAGAATTCAGGTTTCTTTATCCATGAACATTCTTCAGTAGGGCCTATGAATTTTCAGAGACTCCTCTACCTTCTTTTGCTTGATTTTCTTTGTGACCAGCAGCCTATACCTGCAAGATTGCAAACTGGATTTAGAGTTTATAGATTTAGAATGACTAATAGGCCCATCATGAATTAATGCCTCTGGTCTTGATTAGTAGCTTAGTGATTGGTATATGAAAGATAAAGAGAATTCACAGAAAATGGGCTAATTCTATCCCGTATTTGAAGAACTATACTTATCATGTATTTGAACCCAGTAGCTTTTCACTTAAATGCATTGGAGAAGGAAATGGCAACCCACTCCAGTGTTCTTGCCTGGAGAATCCCAGGGACGGGGGAGCCTGGTGGGCTGCCGTCTGTGGGGTCGCACAGAGTTGGACACAACTGAAGCGACTTAGCAGCAGCAGCAGCAGGCAGTGTAGAACATCATCAAGGAAGTGAAGGTGGTATATAGTCAGGGATTGACATTAGAGTCAGAAGGTCAAGACTAATGCAAGTTAAAACTCAGGCTAATCCAGAAACATAAAAATAGCTAACTCCTGTAATAACAACCATAGACTATCAGTGGCTCAAAACAATAGAAACTTACTTCTCATTCGTTGTTTAGTCTAATGTAGGCCAAGGTGGAGAGAGGCTCTATTTTGCAGAGACATTCAATGACCCAGGTTTCTTCCATGTGTGACCTTCCATCTTTACAGCCCCATTTCCATTTGCATTTAGCCGGTGAGTCACAGAAGAAAGACAGATTGTGTGCCTCAGGCTGGAAGTGATACACATCACTTCTGCTCACATTTCATTGGCAAGAGCTAGTCTTTTGGCCCCAACCCAGATGCAGGGATGTTGGGAAGGAGAGGAGAATAGGGATGTTGGTGAGCACCTGCTGTCTGTCATAAATTCAGGATCAGTGATAGCTATTCCCTGGTGCTAAGATAATTGGCATGGCTTATCCAGTGAGAATGATTTGGGGTTGTTTCAAGAAGTGCCAGAGGGAGAAAAGATGCAATCCCTTATGGATTCAGTGTCCTGTATAAATATTACCAAACTCAGGTTTGGCTGCTCAATGCTTGAAAGCCAGTACAGGTGCTGGTAGGAATGGAAGTGTTGCTGCATTCAGGAAGCCAGCAACTTTGGACACAAGCAGGCTTGTGTCCAAAAACCAGCCCCAGGAATTTTTCTCTACCATGAAATTTTTTAAAGGGAGAATTACTCGGGAAGGGGTTCAGCATCTTTGTTGTCTTCCACAGGGTGCAGACTTTCTTTTGATTGATTGATGATGAGGTAACAGGACAGTGTTCCATGACTCTGGAGCTCAGCCTGGAGTTACCATTCTCCATCTAGGTGGGGGCTTTAGTTCCTGCTGTTGTTGCTGCTGCAATCATGTCCGACTCTGCACAACCCCATAGACGTCAGCCCACCAGGCTCCCCCGCCCCTGGGATTCTCCAGGCAAGAACACTGGAGTGGGTTGCCATTTCTTTCTCCAATGCATGCAGAGGAACTCAAAGGTGTTTTGTTATGTATGTTCCTTGTGGAGGAACCAGACACAGTGTAGGCACAGTGGAAATGTTGCTTGAATGTGTTAACATTCTCCTGTCTTTAAGAAAACAAAATCTGAAACCCTTCCCTCAACCCCACATTCTCCTCCAGTATTATCACTTATCATCTTTCCAACAGAACTCCTCAAGGGTTAATTATACTCTCTGCCTGGACTTCCTCTCTTTTGCAGTCTTTCTTGGAACCATACCAGGTAGGTTTTCACCCCCACACCCTGCAGAAATCTCTTTGTTCAGGTCACAGTGACTTCCTTGTTGTTGACAACCTGCTTTAACTTGGTTTCCATGATGCTTCTGGTTTTCTCTTATTTTACTGACTGCTTTTTCTCTTTTACCTTTCTGCTAGTTCTTTTTCCTCTTCCCAGCCTCTTAATGTTGCTTGAGTCCCGGGGGGCTCTGACCTCAGCCTCTGTCTCCATCTGCAGTCATTTCCTAGGTGACGTTATCCAGCCCTGTGATGTTAAATACTGTCTTTTTTATGTAGACCCCTGAGTTTCTAAACTTTTCCCTTGAATTTAAATTCATATATCTAAATGCTTACTCAAAAATGTCTCTTGGATGTCTAGTAGGCTTCTCAGACTTACCATATCCAAAACTGAATTCTTCATTCCAGCTGCCTGACCACTATCCTCCCCCCAGCAAAACCTCCATCTTCTTTCTTTCAGTAAGTAGCTACACTGTTAATCCAGGTGCTTAGATCAAAATTCATGGTATCACAATATCCTTCTTGACTACTTCTTTCTCTCACATCTCATTCATCAGCAAATCATTATTTTATGCCTTCAGGATATATTTAAAATCTTATCACTTCTCACCACCCTAGCACTTACTATCTCTCTAATCTGTACTGCCATCATATCTTACCTGGACTGTTGCAGAAGGTCCTAACTGATCACTTTCCTTCTACTCTTGCCCACTATAAACTGTTCTCTCAGCTGGCAGGGTGATCTGTGGAAGATACTCCAATTATTTCCCACGATGTGTGCTAAGTTGCTTCAGTCGTATCCAACTCTGCGACCCTGTGGCTATATAGCCTACCAGATTCTCTGTCCATGGGATTCTTCAGGCAAGAATACTGGAGTGGGTTGCCATTTCCTTCTCCAGGGGCTTCCCGTGATACTTAATATAAAATCAGAAATCCTCACCATTGCTTACAGTCCTCACCTGTTTTATCTGGCTCCTGGGAACCTCTGACTTCATCTTCTACCACCTCACTAGATGCATCTATGTCCTGGTCTTACTGCAGCTCAGTGGGGACAAGCTCACTTGTACCGTTGGGATTGTCCACTTGCTATTTCCCTTGGCAGAAATACTCTTTCCTGAGATGACCTCGTACATAGAATTAAGAGCACAGACTCTGGGGTTAGACTGCGTAGGTTTGAATTTCCTTGTTATCTGACCTGAGCAAGTTATTTAACCTTTTTGTGCCCCAGTTTCTACATCAGTAAAATGAGAATGGTAATAGGATCTACTTCATATAGTAATTATGATGATAAAATGGGTTAATATATGTAGAGCACTTAAGCACCTGTCTGTAGTAAGCTCCGAGTGTTAATTGTGTGATGGTCACTACTTCATAAGGTCTCTACTTATACATTGCCTGTTCAGAGGTGTTTAGTTGGAGGATCATCAGAATGAATATTGAATATGCAGCCTCCTAGGGCACCTACTTTGAAGAGGACAGCTTACTGTGGTGTAGAGACAGCACATGTGTAGCAAATGTCTTTCTATGAATGTCACAGAAGTGCCCCCTTATTTTATTTATCACCCTGATGGTGCCCTCTCCCCCTCACCCACACCTGCTTCTCTTTCCCTGTGAAAGTGAAGTCAGTTGTGTCTGACTCTTCGCGACCCCATGGGCTGTAGCCTACCAGGCTCCTCTCTCCATGGGATTTTCCGGGCAAGAATACTGGAGTGGGTTGCCATTTCCTTCTCCAGGCGATCTTCCCGACCCAGGGACTGAACCCGGGTCTCCTGCATTTTAGGCAGACGCTTTACTGTCTGAGCCACCAGGGAAATCCCACTGCTGCCCTAGTGTTCCCCTTCCCAGCTCCCACTTATGCCAATTCAGGTTGGGTCTTGGGAGGCAAACATTTGGAGACCTTTGGAGGTAGACATGGGAAGGAGGAGTTGTCACCACCACATCGTCCCTTTTTCTTTGCCTCAGCATGGGTTTCATCATAGGTAGCATCCATAGTGTCTCCATTTACTTCTGTCACCTTTGTTATCATACTGAGGAAGATTTACTGATTGTGAGCATTCTGTCCATGTGTGTGTGTCTATGTTTTAACTTCCCTTTAGAGAGAAAAGGAATAAAATGAAAAAAAGACAGGGTGGAAGAGATTACCTGTTTCAGCTTCCCTTCTGTTTTCATTGTTCCCATCAACAAACTTTCTTTAAAACATCTAGACTTCAGTGACATCCTTCAGGGATAGGCACATAGGGAAGTATTGGGAGCCTTGGCCTTGTTTTGTGGAGAAATACCCTGCTCAGAAATAGGCTGTGGTGGAAATGGATAATGAAGAAGGGAATTCACTGGGGCCCTAGGAGTGAGAAGGTTCAGAGAGGAAATGAGTGAAGAAATACATAATGGGGACATTCAGCCTGAGAAATAGCTCCGAGATTCACAGATCTCTCTCTGCTTACAATGTCATGCACAGACTAGAGAAATCCTCACCAGTGGCTGGAGCAGGGGCAGTGTCCCTGCTCCCATTGCCAGTTGAAAGGAAACGTGGAGCTTCCAGAAAGTCAGACCTTGTGCTCCCAACCACAGGGGAAAGAGGTATATTATTGATATTCTGACGTCATCTACAAAGTGAAAGGAGGCTCAGACACTTTATAATATGCCATATTTCAGAAACTGAGAGAGTTTAAGAAATGTTAGAGCTCAGTCCTTCTGGACCTGCCTGTATACATTTTTGTATGTTAAGTGAAATATTATTCACATTTCTTTTGTAGTTATACATTATCTTTTTTAATATATATGCTATAAAGTAGACTGCAATCCAAATTTGGTCTAATGGTGATTCTCATTATAGCTTTGCATGAAGCAGATGCAGTTATTTCACTGGAAGTTCTCTCAATTATTTAGACCATAGTTAATTGGATTTTGGTGATCTGGAGATATGATAAAATAATTGAACCTCAAATCTATTAACATTATTTTTGCTTATGTACCATTTTCTGTATAATTGGTCAGAATAAAATGATCTAAAATAACTTTCGTATTTTTTTATTTTTGGCCAATGAAACCAGAAACAACGGCTATATGAAATAATTGGGACTGTTGGTAAATATAATGGCAGCGATACTCTGAACACAACCAAGAGTTTCTACCTTTATCAGGGCACATTTAGGCTTTAGATGAGAGCTGGGCAGAATTGTCAGACCATTGAATGGATTAGTTTCCCTGCTTTGTGTCTCATTTTTATAAGAAGGATATTCAGTATCAGTAGTAAAGTTCGTGCTCACTTTTCCAAACGGGGAGATTTTTTGCTGCTTGGAGTAGTCCAATATTATTCTACTCTGCTACTCCCCTCTCTAATTTGTAGTTGTTATTCTTTTGACCCAGAAAGAGGAAATGCCATAGTATATATTTAGTCACAGAGCTCTACTGTAAATGCCCCCCTTCACCCCAGGTGTGAATATTTTAATAGCTTGTGTCCTCATTGTAGTAAAACTTTTCCCCAAGAGTTGATATTTCTTAAAGTACCTAAGAGGATAGTTGACTAATGGAATCTTTACTGAGCAAACTTCAGCTTGTGTTTGCATAGTAATTTACAAAAGATAGAATAATTAAAAGATTGGATGTAATATATGTTTTTGTCCTTACATTAAATCATTTTTTAATTAAAAAAATTTTTTTTAATTTAAACTTTACAATTTGTAAGAGTTTTAAAGACTTGTTTAAAAAAATTTTTAAACAGACTTGATTTTTAGAAACAGTTTTAGATTTACAGAAAAATTGAGAAGCTAATACAGAGTTCTCACACACAACCCCCCATCCATGCACATAGTTTTCCCTATCATTTACAACCTAGGGTCGTGCCATACATGTGTTGTAATTAATGAATCAATATTATTGTTAACTAAAATCTATACTTTATTCAAATTTCCTGGTGTTTACTCAATGTCCTTTCTCTGTTGGAGGAGCCCATCCAGTATACCACATTACACCTTTCTTCTCTCCTTAGGCTCCTCTCAGCTATGATAGTTTCTGAGACCTTACTTGTTTTTGATGACCTTGACAGTTTTGACAAGTATTCATCCAGGTGTATTGTAGGTTGCTCCTCTTGGAATTTGTCTGACTTTTTTCTACTGGTTAGACAGGGGTTGTAAGATCATATGGACTATGTTTAGCCTTGTAAAAATTGCCAAACTGTCTTTCCTAAGAGGTTATACCTTTTTGCATTACCGCCAGCAATTTATGAGCGTTCTGTCTCTTTGCATACTTATCAGATTTTGGTATAGTCAGTTTCTTGAACTTCAGCCAATCTGATAGGTTTACAGAAGTTGGAATGCAATTTCCATAGTTCGTCATTTAGTCTTACTATCATATTTTATTATATCTGGCATTAGCTTTCTGCTGATACTTCTTTTTAAATTAGCATTAAGAAAAGAACATGCACCTTTTCCCATATGAATAATTGTTACAGATGTTTAAATGGCATTTCACTTATTACATTAAAATGCAATTACTTATTCTCTTTGCTTTCTTATCACTAATAGCCTATAAGCTACATACTATTGGTGTTGTGTTCTGTTGATGTTAATGTCTCATGTTTAATTGCTTTTGTTTAATTTTTTTAATTCTTATTTTCCATTCTTCAAAGTCATTATTGCTTTTTTGTTTGTGTTTCTTTGTTCATAAAAGCTTTTTTGTTTCTATTACATTATGTAGTTTTGTACCAATGGCTAGAAGCAGATCGTCATGGCAAGAGCCAAGATGCTGCAAATACGACTTCAGGTAAAAATAAAAAGTTGAGGTGTTAGAAGTTATTATTTTAATTCACCCCAAGTCCATCATAATTGTTTCATTATTCAGTTTTGCTTAGGCAAAAAAATTTGTTATTTTGTATTTCTGTTCTCTTATTTGCATCTTAATTTTTGTAAAGATCTCATTTGCTTCAAGCCTTGAAGAAATTAATTCATTAGTCTTTAAGCTCTCTTGGCAGATATGTTCTATTTTCTTAGGAGGAAAGGTTTAATTGTAGTTTAAGTTTAGTAGGAGGTTATTTGGCAATATTACTTGAAATTAAGTCTACTTGTTGCGGGGGATATTAATAATTGCACAAATTTATAATCCTTGTTTATTTCAGGATAGTGTTTGAAAGGTGGATTTTAGGTTAATTAAAGCATCCTTATGTAATTTCCATTTCCTTGGAATCCAGATTCTTAGACTGGTTCATTTTCCCTGTTAACCTAACAGTAAATTCTAAGTTAGAGGTTTATGGGTTCAAAATGCAAAGGTTAGGTTCCCCTGTCTCACATCTCCAAAAGTCATCTCAAGGATTCTTTTATTTGACTGATATTAATAGGAATAGCTGCATTTACTCACTTCTAGATCCTTAACAGTGTTGTCAGAATTTTCAGTCAGCTTCTCTCCACATTTTCTTCAAAATAATATTTGCCAAGACAGCTGTATATATAGCAATGATCTCCCCGCCTCTTTTAGAGCAGTCTAATAAGAAGTGGTGGTGGTAGTGGTGGCAGTGGTGATGATGGTTCTGTTTTTCTTTTGTTAGATTTGTATTTCTGTTTCATGGGGTTTTGTTTTTGTGAAATTCTTTTTCTCTCAAGGTGGTTTTCTTTCTCTCTTCTGGTTGATTCATTGTTCCTCTAGGGTGTGGTGTTCCTTAGTTAACAGGACAATTATGTTGAAAATAGCAGTGTCATGACTTTTTCTGATTTATTTCCTGTCACATTAATAACTTGATATATGAATGAAGATAAAGTTACTATTTTAACCAAACTCAGGCAGAAATCCATTAAAAGGTAAGTGTTGCAGGGATTTATATCCTCATTATATGCTGTTTCTTCTGCCCCTGCAGTATTTCATATTTTATTTACATTTGTGAATGATAAAATAAGCATTTTTGGTATTTGAGGGCAGGTAAAGGAGAGGGTTTCTTGATGGCTGGGTATTATCTAAGGTGAGATTATCCTTTTGCTGTGTCACTGGCACAGTCAGCAGCATAAACCTTAGAACCAGGAGAGAATTCTAGTTTTGCTTTTTCTCTGACTTAAACTGAAGTGAAATATAACCTTTTTTTTTAATGAAGAAGTAAATAATCTAAAAATTCTTAGTGTTTACATAAGAATCTAGTACCAGCTAAAGATACCATTTACTCTTTGTGAAATCAACCGTGAACCCTGACTCATTTCTTCGGACATAGTGACTCTTGAACGGTTTCGTATTGTCCACTGACTTTTCCCATGTTCACATACCCTAGAAGCATGGTGCAGAAATTGATAAACATTCACTGGGGACACCTTTGACAGTTTCTCTTCTAGAAGTGAAAGCTCTTTACTGTGTCACTTAGAAGATGAAAATATGAGGTAGAAAGATAGAGAGATGGAGTGCTTGCCTAAATAACTAAGAGGAATCCAAAGGAAAAAGATTGTTAGCCAAAGGCCTAAATTAGAAGTAATAGGTTAGTTGTTGCAACAGATCTGTTTAAATTATGTGCCTATATTCAAAACACTCCTGTGTGTTTTATATTGCATTCTCCAACAAAATTTTAGAGTGTGACTTTTCCCTGCATCTGAGATCTGTTAAGTTTCTCACTGAAAGGTGTTTTAGGATACATCTTTTAGATTTTTACCAGAGATGGAAACTGAATCTAACTAGGTGTCCACATGTGACTCATGAATTGTTTTATGATATTTTTGTTTGTACAATTACTGGTAAGTAGCATTTATCTTTGAATATATCAGCTTGTGTTTTGTAATTAGAACTTAAAAAGTAGAAAAAAACACAAGAGACAGATGGTATTGCTCCCAAGGTCTTTCTAATTCCTTAATCTCAACTTTTTGACACTGAGAATTTAAGATCTGTCCATATTAAAATATTTTATGAAACTAAGGCATTTGGAGGCAGCAGGTCTCACAGAAGTTAATTTGGTTAAGACTTTAAAGAACTGAGCTGACAGCTTTACTGAATTTTGTTATATGTAATGATCAAAGCATAGCCTTTTACCTTTTCAGGATTTTAACAGGTGATTAATTTGGCTTAGAATAGCTTCTTTTTAGAGGTTAGTGTTCTTTAATGTGTCCTGTTTACTAAACCAGACAACTCAGTAATGATGTTTCTGATTCTATTAATTCTTGTAAAAGCGTGGAGATGCAGTCACGTTTATCACGTTTATCAGAGGATTTTGTGAAAACTCAAGCAAACTTGCCTCCTTTGGGCACTGCACCATTAAGTTTATATATGTAAAAAATTTCAGAATCTTAGTTACAGTTAGTTTATTTTGAAATGTTTCTTTAGTGAGTTAAATGTTTCCAAATAGGATTTTTTTTTTTTTTTTTTTGGTCATCGTGTGTTGAAATGAGGACAGTAATTAGGTCACAGCAAGGATTATTTTAGTGTATCTTGATTTTTAGTATTAGTTGTCTAGCCAGGATTTTAAAATTTGTATTATGAAGTTTTAAATGCACGTCTCTTATTAAAAGTTCCTTTTTAGTTGTCCATGGAAAAATTTACAAGCCAGACTATTAGAGGTAGAAAGTGAATCAGATTTCAACACTATCACTCAGTGTATTTACAAAATAAAAATAAAATTATGACATGCTTTTGAAAAAATTCTGCATATTAACTAATTATTAATTATCTGTTGTAGGTGAAAATTTTGACCAGAGTCCTTTGAGAAGAACATTCAAATCCAAAGTTCTGGCCCACTATCCTCAGAATATAGAATGGAACCCTTTCGATCAAGATGCAGTAAACATGGTATGTGGTTTTTTTCTCCTCTTCAAGGCCTTCTTTTTATTTTATTAATATGACAGTTGTGACTATATTTTGAATTTGTACATTATTTCATTTCATTTAAGCCTTTAAATAAAAAAAATTTTTTAAATAGTATTATCCTTACTTTACAGCTGTGGAAAATGAAGCTCAGAGAAGCTAAGTAACTTGCCTAAGATCCCCATAGCTAATTAGTACATACAACAGCCCCTAAGCAGCCTGTTTTCTTTTCCTGCCATTAAGCTGTGTGGTGAATTTGCATTAATTAATACACAGATTCTTTGACAACAGTGATAATAGTTTGTTTCCTGGAGAGGAGCCTGATGGAAGGTACATGATTACAGTTTTCATATTTCAAGGAATGTTATATGATGGGTCTGTAATTTATTATGTTCACAAAGTAAGGTAGGAAAGGAACTTAAGTGCCTCATTTAGATGTTAGTAGGAATTTGTTTATAAGGAATTTAAAATAATGTAATGAGTTACCAGTGGTGATTGTAAGTCCCATTAGAGGTTCTTAAAAATACAGTCGGTCATAATTGTCCCATTAGAGGTTCTTAAAAGTAGTCAGTCATAATTTTCAGGTCAGTTAGGAACAGTTCTTCTTAGAAATCTGGAAAATATTTTGTACCTCCATGAACTCTGCAGTTACAAAAATCAGGGGGTCCCAAAGTGAGCAAATCAGAGATCAGGCACCATAGGGACAAAAATGATTAAAGGTAGACTAAGACACATAGATGTGGTTCTTTATGAGTATTTTAAAGGTGGAACCAAAGGATCCCATTATGATATGATACTCTAAGGGAAGAAAATATTTAGTAGATACCTGTTAGGTCCCTTATATGTGTTACTTTCACATACTTGCTTACACATACCAAGTGAGGATTATTATTCATATTTTACAGAGATTAAGTTAGTTGCCCAAAGTTGTACAGGGAGTCTCAGAGATTAAATCCAGATTATTTTTACTTTCTAGTTCACTTTTTTCCCACCTGCATGCTACTTCCCCCAAAGAAAAACTATATGTTTTTAATAACTTGGTTTTCACCTGCTCTCAGGGATATGATATTTCTATATCACAGTAAACCCATTCCAGTCTGATGTTACTCCAAGAAGGGAATTTCATGGTACCTTTTCTAAGGACAGATGACTAAGGCATATGGTACTTCGACTTTGATTCTTTACAGAGCATGGTATAGTTACTTCTCTAAACTGTTGCCCTATACTAGAGTAACAGGAGATGTCACTTTGCTAGAAGTTAATACTGTAGGGCCTAGCCTCATCTTTGGTGAAGACAGTGCTGTAGATATTAAGCAGAATACAACTGTTAGTCATATTTATGAGACTTGGAGAAGTGCAGACAAGCTTCTTACTAAAATAGTCAGCAAAAAGCAGTGACAGAAAATAAATTATCAGCTGCTTATGTCAGAAAATTAATGGAAAGATATTAATGATATAAAAGAGTACCTAATGAAACATTGGAAGAATGGATAAGAATGTAAATGGATTATAACACTAATTTTCTTAAATTAGTGATATGTTTCAAAGTATTTATAAATTATTATGTGAGAAGTCAGAATGGTGTCCAAAACTAGATTCTTATTATCATATGAATCCATAGTCATTTGAAGAAAATGCCGCACTTGATGTATTTTATTACTTTTAATCATTTGGATGTCTTAATAGTAAGATATCTGTGTTAACCTTTGCCTCTGTCTAGCATTTATCTTTTGGAGAAGGAAATGGCAACCCACTCCAGTACTCTTGCCTGGAAAATCCCATGGATGGAGGAGCCTGGTAGGCTACAGTCCATGGGGTCACAAAGACTTGGACACGACTGACCGACTTCACTTTCACTTTTCACTTTCATGCATTGGAGAAGGAAATGGCAACCCACTCCAGTGTTCTTGCCTGGAGAATTCCAAGGGCGGGGGAGCCTGGTGGGCTGCCGTCTGTGGGGTCGCACAGAGTCGGATACAACTAAAGTAACTTAGCAGCAGCAGCAGCATTTATCTCTAAAGCAATTGTCTGCTTCCTTGACTGTCTTTAATATTTTCTTTACCTGTTGTCTCTGAGTTATTTTATGTAAACAGGAAACATTTCCCTCTGAAGAACAGACTTGTAGGCTTGTGTTTTGATGCTTAAACACAATACAGCATTTTGTTTTTTGCTGCAGATCTAAAAGGATTTACTAGTACTCCTTGAAAATCTCTGTAAAGCATTCCATTAAACTAGTATGCATTTGGGTCATAGATTTACTGCCCTTAATTTCCTATTTGATTTATTAGTAAGTGCATTTGTATGAATCTATAATTTATTCCCACCTAAAGATAGAAAGCTTTGTTGTTAGCTTTAGCAAAATTCCACTCCAGTAAGTTACTGCCTTCTATAGTATCACTCATTCTGCTAAACAAAGTGGAGCTTTAAATAAGGATCATTCAGTTCAGTTCAGTCGCTCAGTCATGTCCGACTCTTTGCGACCCCATGAACCTCAGCACGCCAGGCCTCCCTGTCCATCACCAACTCCCGGAGTCCACCCAACCCATGTCCATTGAGTCAGTGATGCCATCCAACCATCTCATCCTCTGTTGTCCCCTTCTCCTCCTGCCCTCAATCTTTCCCAGCATCAGGGTCTTTTCAAATGAGTCAGCTCTTCGCATCAGGTGCCCAAAGTATTGGAGTTTCAGCTTCAACATCAGTCCTTCCAATGAACACCCAGGACTGATCTCCTTTAGGATGGACTGTTTGGATCTCCTTGCAGTCCAAGGGACTCTCAAGAGTCTTCTCTAACACTACAGTTCAAAAGCATCAATTCTTACTGAGCTCAGCTTTCTTCACAGTCCAACTCTCACATCCATACATGACCACTGAAAAAACCATAGCCTTGACTAGATGGACCTTTGTTGACAAAGTAATGTCTCTGCTTTTTAATATGCTGTCTAGGTTGGTCATAACTTTCCTTCCAAGGAGTAATTGTCTTTTAATTTCATGGCTGCAGTCACCATCGGCAGTGATTTTGGAGCCCAGAAAAATAAAGTCAGCCACTGTTTCTACCGTTTCCGCATCTATTTGCCATGAAGTGATGGGACCAGATGCCACGATCTTAGTTTTCTTAATGTTGAGCTTTAAGCCAACTTTTTCACTCTCCTCTTTCACTTTCATTAAGAAGCTCTTCAGTTCTTCTTCACTTTCTGCCATGAGGGTGGTATCATCTGCATATCTAAGGTTATTGATATTTCTCCCAGCAATCTTGATTCCAGCTTGTGTTTCCTCCAACCCAGCGTTTCTCATGATGTACTCTGCATTTAAGTTAAATAAGCAGGGTAACAATATACATCCTTGACGTACTCCTTTCCCAATTTGGAACCAGTCTGTTGTTCCATGTCCAGTTCTAGCTGTTGCTTCCTGACCTACATATAGGTTTCTCAGGAGACAGGTCAAGTGGTCTGGTATTCCCATCTCTTTCAGAATTTTCCACAGTTTATTGTGATCCACACAGTCAAAGGCTTTGGCATAGTCAATAAAGCAGAAATAGATGTTTTTCTGGAACTCTCTTTTTCCATGATACAGTGGATGTTGGCAATCTGATCTCTGGTTCCTCTGCCTTTTCTAAAACAAGCTTGAACATCTGGAAGTTCACGGTTCGTGTATTGCCTGGCTTGGAGAATTTTAAACATCACTTTACTAGCGTGTGACACTAATTTCATACAAATTAAGTCCCCCAAAGCAATGAAACTTGTTAAACAACAACAAAAAATCCCGTATATGAGTGCAATGCATATGTAACAGCAAATAAGTATGTGACATTTGAAATTTTCTGAATTAATTGCTTTTGAAACAGGTGAAAAAAAAAAAAGAAAACTATATAATTTGAACTTTTAACTATCATGCTTAATTTCTCAAAGGAAGGCAGTTAGTCTTGGAACTTCTATTATTTGTTGTAGTAAATCTCCTGTTCATTTAAAACTTTTCCTCAATTCTTCCTTTTCTTTGGGTTTGGATGTCCTATAGTCCAGGTAGGGATATATATTCATAGATCTGTATTCTAATCTTGTACCTTCTACTATATTGCTTAGAGCAATTGCTTATAAACTTAATGTTATTAAACTTTTTAATGTCACATCACTATCAATAAAATATTTTTGAGTGTGCAAAAAAAAAAATTGCTTTTATATCTCTTTTGGTTGTGGATTCACAGATTTTTGTGGGAAAAAAATGGAAGTATCATAAAGCAGAGAGAAAAAAAAAATCATATACCCACCACCAAGAAGTAACAGATGTCAACATTTGACAAATTTGCTTCAGAGCCATACCTTACCTCTTAAATGAAACAAAGCAATGCAAATGGAGCTGAAGTCCCCCCCCCCATTTCAGATCTCCTAATGAAAACTGTGTATTAGCGTCTGTGACTGTCTATGTAATGTTCTAGTAGACAGAGCTTATACTTAAGAATGTGGTGAACCTAGGAATGGTTAGGAAGAAAATGTGGTCAGTAGCTTTTTAAGCATGTTCTGTGAAATATTAAGATTCCATTTTGTGTATATGTCCTAAATAAAACATCTGATATATAAATTTTCAGATAATTGAAGACTAATAACTATTATATAGCTGTTTATAAAGCTCAGTTTACTGTTTACTTTGATCCCAAAGAAGAGTGGAGTGGAATGAAGAGTAAAGAGTAAAGGATACATTGTAACTGACCCCCTGCTGCCTGTCTTTTTCATTCTCCACACTACAGCTTCTGTTTCTGCTTTCCTTCCTCTCTGAAAGGAAGACATTTTCCTGTCTCTCTTCCACTTCTTCCTCTAGTGAATTCTTCATATTGACATTTCAGATTTCATTTTAAACATGATTTCCTCAAAGAAGCCATCCCTGACCACCACCTTCACCACCCTTCCAACATTTAGCCAGGTCCCCTTAAGTTCTCTTGGCACCATGTACCTTTTTGTAGCACCATTACAGTTACAATTAATTAATTATATAGCTGGTTGTCCTACTCCTTGTCTCCTGCTATAAAGTAAGAGCCATTAGGACAGGAACACACTCTTACTGATTGTGATAGATGGCTCAGAGTTAAAGAATTCGCCGGCTTAGCAGGAAATGTAGGTTTGATCCCTGGATCGGGAAGATCCCTTGGAGAAGGAAATGCAGTCCCCTCCAGCATTCTTGCCTGGAAAATCCAACAGGCAGAGGAGCCTGGCGGTCTACATTCCATGGGGTTGCAAAGAGTCAGATACCACTTAGCGACTAAACCACCATATCCTTAGCTTTGCACATAGTTGAGGTTCAGACCATTAAATAAATGAAGGAGTATATGCTTGCTTACAGAACTTCGCTTCCCCATCTTTGATCAGGTATCACCTCTACTGCAAAACTATCTCTTAAGCAGGAATAGTTAGGTGCTCTGTCTTCTCTGTTCCTGAAACATGTTGAACACTCTCTGTAGCAATAGGGATCACATTATTTTGTAACTGTTGGTTTATATGTCTCTGTTTCCTATTAGAGTGTAAGCTCCCAGAGGTAAAAAATTATTTTCATATTTGTCTTCTGAGTTATCAAGATCTAATGCAATATATGACATAAAGTAAATGTTTATTAAATGAAGAAGGGAAAGAGAAGGAAAGAAGGAAGGAACAGAAAACTAACCGACTCATTAAGAGTTTTCTCAATAGCTTTTATTTGTAACATAAGAGAAAAGGAATGGGATTGATAGAGCCATAGAAAATGGGGGAAAAATTGTTGCAGTTCTAGCCACACTGACTAAAAGAATCCAGAGAGATAATAAGGATATTTGGTCACTCAAACCAAGAAAGGTACACAGACAGCATTGTGAGCCTACTGTGGCTCGAGTAATCTAGCCAATGACAATCTGATTAGCAGTGACAGCTCTTAAGTTTTTTAGTTGTCGTGAGAGTGGGGTGGGGAGAGGATATTGTTAGTAAACATCAGTATTAGAGGATAAAAGATATTGATTGTCATGGTGAGCAAATCTTGATTTATAGTTTAGAATTATGAAAAATAAGTCATATGATTCTCACTTTTAAAAATGAAAAACAATAGCATTTTCCAACTATGGTTCCCAGATTAGAAATATAATTCTTATTTTTTTTTTTTTTTGTAGGAGAGTTTAAGAATTCCTACATCTGCTATCTGTAGCATAGAAAGTCATTCTTCCCTTTGGGCATAACTTTTGGCAAGCTTTTCCTGTAAATGTCTGAATGCATGCTAAAGAAAGCTACAGACCCTTAAGGGAATATTTGGCAGCTCTTCAAAAACAGTTTGAGCTTGAATTTAATGGTTTATGATGTCAGGAAAGCCTGTCAATTAAATTAAGTCTTTATGTTGACTTTGGAGGTCACTGTGTATTGCCTACTTGATATAAGAGAACTATGGACTGAATGAAGAGATGAACTAAATCTGATCCTGTTCCCTGAACTGTTGTTTTTGATTGTTTTCTTGTTCGTTGATTTATTCATTCATTTAAAAGACACTTATGTATGCCACGCACTATGCTGTGCACGTTTGAGCTTAGCCTGAGGCAAGACTGATTCACATCATCCTTCCTATAACCTTTATTGACTCTAGTAAATGTGTCAGATGAATTTTCATTCATAATCAGTAGAGGATCTCATTGACTTGTTATAATGAAAGCAACCTTAATCTAAAGGCCTAATTATGAAAATATCCTGCCATGGCCTTTTTTCCCCCAAGATTAGAACTAAGCAAAATTTCCCCCCAACAAATCCAGATATTCATGTGTTTTATCTAAATCTGTATCTTATTCTGCCCAAATATACACATTAATTTAATTTTTGTCAACATACATATATAATAATGATTAAAGCTACTGTCAGATCAGATCAGTTGCTCAGTCGTGTCCGACTCTTTGCAACCCCATGAATCGCAGCATGCCAGGCCTCCCTGTCCATCACCAACTCCCGGAGTTCACCCAAACCCACGTCCATTGAGTCAGTGATGCCATCCAAC